>NC_068558.1:25080000-25680000 GCF_022201045.2 Citrus sinensis | reverse complement strand
GTTGTATGTATAATGCATTTTTTCTCGCCCTCTTCCAAAATTTCAGCACGTTATTAAAATTTCATTGTTTCTCAAACTCATATAGCAGAAATGGAGAGGTTTCAGCAAGCAAACACGGTGACTGGGCAAGAGCTGAGTGCAATCCATGCATTAGCTTCTCGGAATTTCTTCAGTCCTGCTATCATCGAGGGTGGTGGCACTGCTTACTCTCACCCGGACAAGAAGATACTCTATCTCAGGTAATTAATTCTCCCATCACATTTCATTTCTACACACTCGTGTTGCACGTGCATCAATGTTTTCTCCCATTTGCAGGTAAGCTAGATGCTGGATATCAAGCTTGTGGCATCTCAGTGCGAGATCTACGATCAGACTACATTATCTACTGAGTGTGTGTGCTACTTGATACCTATTTTTGAAACCAGCAATATATGAAACTGGATGAGTTTATGTGTAACCTAATTACTTACGCTGACTTATCATTGGCTTCTTCTCCTTGGGAGACCAGTTGTTATGCTGAAACTTAATATCTATAAAACTGAAGCTGTATGATGTCGAAGGGTTTGCATTGTGTATAAGGTAAATAAAGATTGTGTCAGATATGCATAAATAAATATTGTACTTGATAAATCTAGGCTATGAGCTGGTTGAAGTTTGGCGTGAATCAAAGAAGGGTCATAGGCTTGGTGGTTTTATTGCAAGTCTCTTGGCTATTAGGATTACTCTGTTGTATGAAAGGAGTAAATTCTATACAAACAAACTATTTATACAAACTAATATCACATTAGAAGAGTGAAAACAAAAAAGTTAAGGTACAAGTAAACTCGAGTGTGTTTCAGTTTTTCGGAAAGTCATTGATTGTTAAAAGGGCGTATTTTGGGTTGTATCTGTTACAAATGTGGAAACAAGATAGCGTGAGGAGAACAAGGAATCAGATCTCTTTGGATTCACCGTGTAAGAAAAGATTCTAAACGGTTCCATAAAAGAAACTTCATTTGATGTCAATTCAATTTTTCCATATAATACTATCTTAAGACCACACTCGAGATTGGACTGGGAACATTTACATAATAGAGGATACAAGCTTCTTGACTGTAGTAAAACACTGAGAATAAATGCAGTATTAACTTCAAATATTATCTGAAAAGGTAGGGGAGACAGCAAAAATATACTTTAGGTGATTTTCATGCCAATGGCATATAGTGCCAGCAGGTGATTAGGTCAAAGAATGGCACACCCTCCTTTTTCAGCTTGCTTACGAAGCTCCTCTGTCTCCCTCTGAGCTCTTTCAAGATTCTCTCTAAGCTTACGAATTTCGTCATTCGACTTCATTTGAGCTAATTGTGCGACCTCTTCTGCCTTTAATCGAGCAGCTTGCTCCTCTGCCAATTGCTGTTCGAGCCTAGTTGTTGTCTCTTTGAGCTTAGACTCAACCTATCAAAAAAGCATCAATATCAGTCAGAAAACATGCCATTAAGCCCTAGAGTAGCAGTATAATACAAAGAAAGATTGGGTACTGGTAATATAAAACTCCAACTTAAGAGAAGAAAATTCTTAAGTATTAATTTAGTTTAATCCAATTGCAAAGGGAGTTGCTAAGTTCACCATACTCGGCACAACTTTCTTACTTCAATCAATTCCACTCTCTCAATCATTGATAAATGGTAGAAACAAAGGCTTAAAAAAATAAACAGATAAACCCAAAATATAAGGTATTAAAGAATATACTAACTTTTTCATTTTGCCACACTCCAGGAATGTGGAGATTAAAACTTATTAGCACCTCATACACATAGTCAGTACACAGCCTGCTACAGCAAATCCAGATTATTGTTGAATAGGATCTCGCTTAATGCCAGTTCATTCTACTGCCTTGCTATAAATTAAAACTGTGGAAAGGAACATTTAAACTACACAGCTATTTGATTAGGTTCCAGGTACCTAACTATATTTTCCAAAAAACTTATTTTGAATGTGGCTACTCTGTTTTAACAAAATTAGAATATAACATAACTTGCTTATAACATTTCAAATGTTCCCACAGATTCAGGAGTGCAAAATTCCTAGCAACAAAACAGGATCTACAGTATTACAAGAAATGTTCTTATGATTGATGACTAAACAAGTGCAGAATCCACTCCTAAGTGCAAGTCATGATGAGCAAACCACCTATAGCTACTACCATAGAGTAATCTACTTAATTTCATCAAGAAACAAAACAGAACAAGACAGTCAAACAATCTTCAAGGTAAGAACAACATGTTACAGCCTTCAAAACACAATCAATGAACAGATAACTTAATAACAGATTTGTCCCCATCAACTAGCAAGATAAAGCCTCTTTTCAGATGGCAATCTCCAACAATCTAGGGGTAAGGACACAGCGGCAGTCTTTATCACCTCCAAGTCTCACAATTTAGAATATCATTACAGGTACCTGCACACTTTATAAGCATTTTTGGATCTGAGAAATGAACACATATGCATGTCATATTTTGATGCCAAAACAAGGAGCATAAAAAATACCATCTCAGTAATTCGTTTGAGTTGATCTTCATATGATTTATGCATCTGCTCCTTCAGCTCTGAAATTTCTCGTTTTGAATATCCCTTGAGAGAATCAACCTCAAATTGTTGATCACGGAGTTTAGTAGCCCCTTTCTGAATAGAAAAAAAAAAAAGAAAAAGAGACATCGTCATGACATATTCAGAAAGAAGCAGCACAGAATCTCTCACGATAGTAATGAAGTCACCTTCAACTCAGCAAAGATATCATCCGTATATGGCTGCCCACCATTCTGCACGGCCACAGAGTTAACCAGAGAAAGAAGCTTCCAAACCTGCTCAGTTCTCTTGGCCTCATCCTTAGTCTTGTTATCAAAAAGCACGCACCTATTATCACATAGTTGAAGGATTTCCTAAAATAATGGAAAAATGATCAGGAATAAAGTAAATGTTAGCCCCTTTCGTAAGCATTGATAAACCAATCAAACACTTGTAGTCTCTAAAAGTTTGAAGATATTCAGCTGACAAAATTTGTTTTTATTGTGATCATTGGTACTTAATATCATGCATCCCCAAAAACTATTTAAGGGCAAGCAATAATCAACTTTTAATAATTAATTCCATTCTCCTTATGGTTTGACCACTTACAATAACCTTTTACGCCCATCAAATTTAAAGATCTTAAAAAGGTGATCAGCATTCCATATAACAGAAAAAATAATAATAATAATCTGCATATATTCCAGTGAAAAGCATTGACCCAATCAAAATTAGTGGCTATAAAGCAGTAGTTGCCTCTTCACTTGGCAAACTCTTACATTATAGAACAAAGCATGAAAGACTGTACTATTGTCATAAACAAACTCAAGTGATCAAAGCTCAAAACTGCCAAAAGACATGATCATATTTTCTGTGGCATCTACATAATTGACCTAATTTTGCAGCATTATAATTAAAAAATTTTGATTCCTTCAAACGACAAAAATTAGTACAATAAGTAAAACAAAGTTCCCTTTAACTGTAAAATAACCCGATTTTGTTAATTGCAAAGCTACAACTTGAAGGGGTCTTTATTTTCATTTTTGTTATTTTTCTTCCTACTCCTGAACTTGAAAAGTTTTAGGGACCAAATTCATCAAGTAAATTCTGACAATAAGAGATTTGCATGTTGAAACTGAAAAAAGATCTCACATTGAAATTTTAGACACCAATTCTGGGGCTAGAATCCACAGGGATTTTAAAGAGAATTTTAAATCTTGTAAAGTTAGACTTGATATTTTATTCAAACAACGCCTAATAAAATGGACCTGTATGTCAAGTCATATCCTCCTTGGTGCACTTCTAAAATCTTAAAAGTAGGTTAATTTTAAGCATATAAATCAAAGAGGTACATATTTTAAGGAACAAACAAATGAACACACGTTAATAGAATAAGAACCAAAGATTAAATAACAGATGAAATCAAAGAATACAAATAAGAAAAGCATAAATGCTTAGCAAATGAATGAATGACATCTCATTCAAAGACATTAAAATATAACTAAAATTAAGTAATGCCAGCAGAAAATTACCAACCAATCAC
Source organism: Citrus sinensis (assembly GCF_022201045.2). NCBI lineage: Eukaryota > Viridiplantae > Streptophyta > Magnoliopsida > Sapindales > Rutaceae > Citrus > Citrus sinensis. The sequence continues at coordinate 25,675,913 of NC_068558.1, read as the reverse complement.
CTCTCCGGCCAATCCCACATGGCAGAAGAAAACCATTCAGGAAATGAAGCAATATTGAAAATGGAACTTTAAGATGGCTGGACTACTATAAACCTATCTGGTATTTTCAGCATGCATATATTCATATTAAACTTCCAATAGTCCATCCGTAAAGGAATCTAAAACTTCACAAAAGAAGCAACCCAAGACAACTTGATCAAAATGGAAATTATCGAACACTATTGCTGTTCAGAAACAAACCTTTAAAGGCTTTGGACACTCACGACCCAAATAATCTTCTAACGTTTCGTCATTATCTTCAAGTTCATCCCCTCCAGTGAAAACAACAATCATATAGTCAAAAATTTTTTTCCCGAACAAGGTCTGCAAACTGTGTAGTGCAGCTTCTTCCTCTTGAGAAAAACGGCTTCTAACAGAGAAAACTACAAGGACTGCATGGATCCCATCCTTGGCCATACCGATACATTTGACAATTTCCTTGCCAACAAACTCAGAGCCAGCGGAAAAATCAAAAAGTCCTGCAATTGCTCATAACATCAATCTACTTACCACCACAACATCAACAAGCATGGAAATGGAATATCTAGGCAATGACATCAGTAAATTACCAGGGGTATCAATGACATTAACAACTTGGCCATCTTTGAGCACGGTTCTCTGCATTTCACAAGTACTAGTAACACCAGATGAACTAGCCCTTGACTTGAAGGCTCTTCTTCCAAGAATACTGTTGCCCGTCGCACTTTTGCCATTGCCAGTACGGCCAACTAAAACCACAGTGCGCTCCCCATTAGATGGAGAAGTAAGCTCCCAATCATCATCAATCGCACTTCCTCCCATCATATAAAAAGTTCCAATTTACCTGCAATGCATTTACAATATCAAACCACTTCATATTGAATTCAGTCTTTATCTTTAAAGAATAAGAAACAAAATTCAGTTACCATACCCTTACAATTTCACTCCATTAAAACCTATATTTATTATTACTTTAAATATTATCCAACCGAACATGAATAAATTCATAAAAATATTTAAAATAAAAATCATTCAGACTCCTGATTATTTAATTAAATTTAAAATCTTAATAAAAATATGCTGATATTGATATATAATCAAGCACACAATCTAAACAGCATCAATTAATTAATTAATTAATTATGCTGATACATAATTTAATTTAATTTCGGCTTGTTTTGCGAAACTATTGAACAAAACAACGACGACGATCAATTATGCATTACATCCGATAAAATTTACAAACCGAGATAAAGAAAATCGAGTCTATAATCGAAAAGAAACTGAAATTGAAAAAGAGAGGAAAAGGCGAGGGCAATTTGGGGAAAGCAAAGTATGAAAACAAACAGTCAGATGATGAGATGAACTGAGATTTTACTTACTTGCGAAGAGAGGAGAGCTTAAGGGATTGCGTTGGCCTGGGTATGAAGAGATGAGAAAGGGGAAGAGACTTGACTTTTTTGGAAGTGTTTTGTATGGAGAGCGAGAAAGTGTATGCATAAAAATATAAATAAAAGGGTAGTATTATTTTTGCCCTTAAAAATTATTTTGTAAACTATTTTAAATTTTAAAGAAAATCTTAACTTAAATTATTTAAATTAATTAGCTTTATTTGTTCTTAAGAGACTTAACATATACTATCTTATAACAATATAATCAAATGAATTGTAATCAAACTATTTAACGTAAGTTTAGTTATTAATTTTTTTTTATTGATATTAGATTTTGCATATGAAATAAGCTGCGATGAGTAAATAATAATATATAAAAAAAAAATTCTATAAGTACTAAAAAAAGTAAAAGGAGAAGAAGACAGAGAAGAAGGGTCAAAAGCAAAAGAAAAAAAAAAGTCATTTCACAATACATTTATTTTATTTTATTTTTACAAAAATAAAAAAGTATCCTACGTACTTTGTTGTCAATTTTTTTTAAATTATTTATTTAAGTATTGATTAAGATGTCAGAAATAAAATTTTAAGATTTAAGGTATGAAAATTATAAATTAAATAATAAATGGAATATATACAGGGATTTTATTAAGAATTTAAAGAGAAAGTTGAGAATAAAAGAATTTAAAAGAGGAATGAATACACAATTCAATTTCTCTCTTTTGCCTTCCATTATTTTGTCACTTTTATTATTAGGGAGAATGTTAATGCTTTCCTATTGAAAACTAATATATATCACTTATCTTCTATTAATTTTATAATATCTAAAAACTCTCCCGTCACCAAAACATTTAAAACAAAAGAGGGATAAATAAGGTATTTTCTTAATAATTTATCTTGGCCTATAATACATGTATTTATTATAACAAAAATATTAACAAATATTTTATAATTAATTTTTATTTATATTAAAACATATATTTCTTATTTTTAGTTCTTAATGTTTTTATTGTAATTTGTATTTATATAATTCATTTAATTTATAATAAATATGAATAAAAATTTATTTAAAAATAAGAGAATATTATAAAATTATATTATTAAAAAATTATTGGTTATTATAAAAATAATATGAAGTTAATTAATATATATTAATTTGAATGGGAGAAAACTAACAATTTCCCATTATTATTATTATTATTATTATTATTGATAATCCTTCTTTATTAAATTAGCATATCCATTCTGTAAAGGGAATTTTTAGTCATTTTATACGTCAAGTCCCCTGGACTCCAAGAAGTTATACAAAGGAAAATAGGGAATATCAATTGCCCTTGCCTCGGGGAATGAAATATGAATTAGGTTAATTTATCGACACGTGTTACTCGTATCGGGAATTGGAAATGTCCACACGACGACGTTTCCCAAGGGTAAATCTCCCGTTTGTGAGTGCTCAGGCCTCAGAGCCCTCTCTAGAGAAAAACACAACGGTTACGTGCGTCTAAAAATTTCCAATAAACAACATTCCAATTTCATTCTCAACCCAAATCGAAAATTAGGGTACAAAATAATCAAAACTCTTTTTCGATTTTTCGAATTCAATACAATCGGAGCAAATTGAATGCGATGAAATGAAGGAGCCATTGCAGAGAACCAAAGTAGTGATTCGTCATTTGCCTCCTTCCCTCTCTCAAAATGACCTTTTAGCCCTTTTCCGCGATCACTTCAACGACCGTTACAATTGGTTTTGCTTTCGCCCCGGAAAATCTAGGTATTGTTTTAATTTCTTTTATTCTTTATAATTGATTGATTTTTGGCCTTTTTTTTGAAATTTTATTTTAACTTTGGATTTTAGTTTTTTTTACAGTTACAAGCATCAGAGGTATTCACGAGCATATGTAGAATTGAAGAAGCCTGCGGATGTGTTTGAGTTTGCTGAGTTGTTGAATGGACATGTGTTTGTTAATGAAAAGGGTAATTTTGCTTACCCTTTTGCTTTTACTTATCAATTTTAATTTGGTAATGAACGAGTTTATGTTGTTGTGAATGAAAAGGGCACTTTCTGTTTGGTTAATTATATGTGTTATTGGTTTCTCGATTAGGTGCTCAGTTCAAGGCTATTGTTGAATATGCTCCATCTCAACGTGTTCCCAAGCCTTTTTCTAGAAAGGATAGTCGTGAAGGCACCATTTTTAAAGGTAATTTTTTTTAAAAAAAAAAACTTAGGGTACTTTTGGGGTTGAAGTGCCGTGGCTTCTACCGTACGCTTAAGCTACTAAATTTCAAAGTTAAGTTGAAAGCACAACAATTACAAGTATACCTTTATTTTCTTTTTCTTCTTATTGTTTCTAGAAGTACTGTAGTAATAAGCTGTTTTTGGTTTTGATGTGGACAATGAAGACCCGGATTATCTGGAGTTCCTGAAGGTTATTGCTAAACCTGCCGAGAATCTACCAAGTGCAGAAATTCAGTTGGAAAGAAAAGAAGCTGAGCTATCTGGTTAGTTATTTTTATGAATTTGATGAATATAACCTGCTGTTCTTAGAGAGAGAGAGAGAGAGAGTGTATGTACCTTGGTGCGGACTTTTAATATACATGTTGCAGGTGCTCCAAAGGAAACTCTTGTTGTTACACCTCTAATGGAATATGTTCGGCAGAAACGAGCTGCTGAGAGTGGAGCTCAGGTACGAGGCCCTTCTTTTTGGTAAATATATAAATGTGCATAGGAGAGATTCAAAGTCTTTGGAGTTGCATATTTTGATAATCTTGAAAGCCTTGCATTTATAATTTTATATTTCGGTTTTTGTTTCCGAGGAGTGAACAATAAAAAATAGGTTAAACAGGCTCTTTAAGAATTTCTTCTGCAGTTTTTCACATTTTCCTCAAAATTAGTTCACAGTTTAAAAAGTTTCATTGAATAATGGAAAATAGATGTTTTAATCAATCTTTCTGGATGATTCAATTATTCTTTCGCGTACTTAGAAGCGTACGTATTTAAGTGTTGATTTGCAATTTTTTGAGTGAGTCAGGAGTCCTTAGCTGTTGGGAGAGTTGGCAGAAGAAGTAGGGCAGCTTCTGCTAGCAAGACTAGTTCAACTACCGCCAAGCGCGGCTCAGAGAAGAAAAAGGTAATTACCTCCTAGAATATGTTTTGAGCATGGCTTATAATTTGAATTTTGGGAAACAACACTGTCCTCTTTAGTTGTTTATCTTGGAAATTTGTTGGCCAGTTATTTTTTATTTTATTTTATTTTTTGTTTTTATTTTATTTTATTTTTTGTGCGGGTGAATCATGAATATATCAAATATATGGTCGCACTACTAGTGGGTGGGCATTGGTGGTCTTGTGAATAAAAAAAGTTTAAAAAAACTCAGGAAATAGAGAAATTTGAAAGGTAAAAAATTTAAATTCCTTTGTCTGGCTTCTTGGCTGCAGGTTTAAGACTTTTGGGTAGAAGTAATGCCTACTCTTTGGCTGCTTTGCTAGAGTTTTGATCTATATCTGGATCATGCATGAACTTAACTAGGCACAATTTTAGAGTCCAATTCTTTGACGCATTAAGCAGACATTAAAGGCAGTTGCTACTTGTGTTATCATTTTGTGAAATCTGGAAAAATGACAACTTTATATCCAGTGTGACTTAAAATGTCAACATGTTTCCAAAGGATTAGAGGCTTGAGATTGCAATGGGTTTAAATTCATTTATTATTGGGTATTTTATCAGGTGCTAAGGAGCAGTTCCTTTGGGTAAATCTTTTTTTAAAGTATTAAAAATTAAAGGATTTTCTTTAAGATCTTTGTTTTATGCACCGCAATTGGTTGGAGAGGGAATATCTAACGGACTCTATTAAGGTCAATTATTGCAACTTTTTGTTGCTGCCATAAATTTATGGAATCTAGATATTTTTATTAGAGCTTTTTTCATGATAAAAAATTGTAGAAAATACTTTCAAGTAAAATAGTGTAGTAATGCTTAATGACAATCAATGAGACACTGTCAATTATCTTTTATGACTAATCATGGCCATTAATTGTTGGTGGTGTTGATAATTGTATACGACCAATAATGATTATTACATATGGTCATTGGTTGACGAAGGTGGCCGTTCATGTGGATCACTGTTTACCAACAAAGAGGACCAGCCCTCTTGATGGTGATTAATAACTGGGTGGTGTTAGTGAGGAGCAGTGCTGAAAGACCATGGTTGTTGATATGTTAATAATGAGCATTGATGTTTATCTATATATTCAGCAAAAAAAATGATTAACTGATTTGGAAACAAGTCTTTTACATGAATTCAAGCTTGATTTTTCATTGATGTAAAAATATTTTTGGATGATTGTTCAAATGTTGCACTGAACTCCAGAAAATAGAGAAAAAATTTGTTTCGGCAAGTTATTTCCCATTAAACAAGCCAAGCTCAAAAAAGGGGTTTCTAGTTAGTCGTATGTCTGATATGATGGACAACCAGCTGATTACTGACTTTTACATTGCAGTTTTATTTTTAAATTATGGTGCCTCGTATTCTTTTCTTATGTTTGCTTGTGTGATGCAATGTCTTATGGATGATTCATTGATTTGTTGGTGTTGAGTATGCGGGAGTGGAAGATCCCTTGTAATTGGAATGAAATAACAGAGCTTTCAATGGGAGAAGTACGTTATCATATATGGATGTGGATTGCAACCATCTCTCATTTATTTTTTCCCCTTTATTATCAGTATATTCTAAAGGATAGTGCAAAGAATGCAAGGCGGAAGGACAAATCAACTTTCACAGTAGTAGCCAAGCGAGAGGACCAGCCAGCCTCTTCAAGTGGAAAAGAAACATCAGCAAGCGAAACCAGTATGGGCACTTTTAATTTTCATTCCAAATCATTAATAATAAATGCCTTCCTTCTTTTTTATTTGTTTTGAAAGATTAAGATCATTCATTATGTTGTTTCATTAGATCATGTGCTAGTGTTGGACTGTTTAAGATTTAATGGATGCAGCTATGTTGCAAAGGCACAAATCTTTTAGCCTTTTTCACCCACTTAGCAAAATCAATTTGATAAATATCAACTGTATAGATCTTTTAGTGATCTTTTGGGGTTTCTTTCTTTGTGGACTCCTTGTTCACATTTTGTAATTATTGCTCTTATTAATGCTAGTTTCATATTTTGTAATTATTGCTCTTATTAATGCCAGATTCTTTGTTTCCTATCAAAAACAATTTGATATCTCTGGAGCCTCATTTTGTGCAGTCGTAATTTGATGCTATTATCTCAAACGCTGGCCATTTCTTCTACTGTTGGACATTTATCAACTTCCATTGTCTATTATATATTTGATAATGTGCAGTTTTAATGTATTTTGTTCCTTGACAATTTTCCTATCGCTGTGTACTTCTTTTATGCATTCTGGCTCAAGGATGTCGTCAGAGGAGTTGATCAAGACAGACTTGTGCATGGAACATTTGGGGACATGATGATGTGATGTGACTGTATTTGTTTGTTTTATATATAATCTTGAGAACAAATATTTCGTTTATATCTCTCTTCATTGTGCAATGCTGACCTTGTGTTGTTTTTTCTACCTATGTTATTTATTTCCTGTGGTGGGTAGTCAATTTGGCTGGTTACTTTCTGGGGAAGAGGGTGTTATTGCTTCCTTTTGCTCTTGTATAGATTTTCTCTTTTGCTGTCAGCCTTTCTTTTCATACGTCTTCATTCATTTACATGTTTTATATCTACCTATTATTGCCCTAAAGATCGGCTAAGCTTCCATGTTGACACCATTTTTTTTCATTATTTAAATTGCAGTTTGTGGCGTTGAAGGTTCTGTAGGAATCCCTTTGACCTCTGATACTGGAAAGAAGAAGATCCTGCTTTTGAAAGGGAAAGAAAGAGAAATTCCTCACGTAAGCTGATTGGTTTTGACTTGCGTTCTGCACTGAAGATGTCCACTATGAGCCATTGATAGAGTTATTTTAGCATACATAAGTCTTGCATGCTTTATGATTGGTCATGTCTAATCTCATGGATGCAAGCTGTGATGGATTTTGTGAACCTCAGGTTCCTGATGCCCTGCTGGACAAGCAGAGAGAATCATCTCCTGTCAAAAACTCAGCTTCTCCAACTGTTCCAAAACAGATTCAGAGACGTGAAGCTGGTGGGAGGTTAATCAGAAAAATACTCTTGAATAATGAAACGCGTCAAACCCAGTCTGTGACTGGAGTCCAGCCTCAGCAGAAGATGCAAAACTTGAATCAGGAGAACGGGAAGCCATTACCTGGGCCTACCAGCTCGCCAAATGGGCATGTGACCAATAATGACTCACCTATATTTAGTTTTGATGGTAATACAAAAAGATCTTCAGATGATAGGTTTGCTAGAAAAGTCCTGCATGGTTCTGGTGCTGTAAGTGAGAAGCAAGAAAAACGTACAAGAAATAAGGACAGACCTGATCGTGTTGTGTGGACTCCCCGTCGGTCTGATGTTTCACAGGCTAACGGGGAGCGCTTGTCATCCTCGCAACCGACTCAGCTGCTTTCTGATTCAGTTGAAGGTATTGTTGTTACTTTGGATAGGTTATCTGGTATTTGTGTAAGTACTGATAGTATGCTGGAGGATAGTGATTTTAGCATACTGTATGAGAGTTCTTCTGCAGTAGGAAATGTGTTAAGTCTTACAGTATTTTGATAATTTTCAGTCACTCGTGGAGAGATGAAAGATGATATGTCCTATGGAAGCAAGACTGTTGACATTGCAGCACCTACAAGTGGAGGTATATTCATGGGAAATATTTGTTTTTTACTCCTTCCACTGAGTGTTCATTTTTCTACAATGGTTCTAATGTTACCATTACTGCTACCCAAAAATATTTCATTTATCCAGGTTCCCATAGACATAATGGTCGCCGTGCAGCTACCAATATTACAAAGGATGATGGTTGCATAAATATGATTGAGGGGAAGTCTTCCAAAAGAAGAGGTGCTGCTGGCTCAGGTGGCAATGAGGTGAGGCAAATTTTTTTCATCTTACAGCTATTAGTTCTGTGTCGTTATGGACTTTATCTTAAATGATTGGAATCTCCCTTCTCTCTCTTCACACCCCACCCCCTTGCCCCCCTGTGGTTGCCCCTCTCTTTCTCTCTCTGTCTCTGTGTGGGTCTTTTCTTTCTGATGAGAAGATGACATCTTTTTTGCGTGTGCAGAAACAAGTGTGGATTCAAAAGTCATCTTCTGGGCACTAGAAAATCTAGTTCTGGTAAGGCTCTTTTGTATATGGTGTTCCTATCAAAAGCAAATATACATGTATCAGATCTTTATATGATATGTCAAATTGCAGATGATTTACAAAATGCATTAGAAACTTGCCCAAAGTCACTGCAAATTCTTATTGCCCAAATTTGTTTATTCCAGTGGGTGTCATCTCATCTCATGAAGCAATGGTCTTTCTGTATTTTAATATGTACGTAAGTATCCTTGTTTGATATTTGTCCAGTAAGAAGGAAGCCTTTGATCACCAATTAGCTGCGGTTGCTATGTTCAGAATCAATCAGCTTTTACTTTGTATGTAGTGCCGCGTAACACTGTTTACATTTGATACATTTTAAGGCCCAAGATGATCTCAAAGTGTTCTTCCCATTTAATCCTAATAAAATTAGCTGAGGTACTCTTCTATATTTTTCTATTCAGTGAGCTCATATCCAGTTTGTGTGTTTTGCAGGTTTTAGAAATTTGCAACTCTCTGATGCAAGGCTTTAGTTTCTGTGTCATGCTGCATTGAATGACAGAGAAATTTGTTTGCCTCATTGGATGTTGAAGTTGCGATATCGCTTTATGATTCATCATTGTACATGCTTCAGTTTGAATCCATTCTCTTTTCAGTGCAATCTGAGGCAGCCATGAATGATATCTGGGGAAATCTGTTTGAAGCCGTTGAGGGTTTCAACTGCTGTGATTGTTGAATTTCCTGCCTCTCTATCTACAAATTTTCATTCATCTCCATATGGTTACAACCAAACAAATAAAAGATGGATGTCAGGAGTGCAGTGCTGTCAAAGCTATAATCGAAGGTCCTTGACCTATAGATAATCTTTGGTGAAAATGGGAGGGCTTGCATTTTTCTGGTGACAATCTCAAGACCCTAAATCCATATAGACTGTTACCCAGCTGGTATCAGGTATAGGGCTTTTTTTAGGTGGGCAATGTCATTTCGCTGTAGGGTATATTTGTTACTAGGTCAGCAGCTTACTGCTGGATTTCTTTATTGTTTCGGTCTAGAAGCAAAGCCCTTACATGCATTCAGTGCAAACATTTGTATGCTGCCATTGACTGAACCTTAGATTAAAATTGTCAAGGTAGGCATGCTCATTTGGGAAGCGGAACCTGAATATATATATTGAGCTGAGTAGCGAATAGAATCAACTCGGTGTGTAAGTAGCAAAGCTTATTGTTTTTTGTGTTGGCGACGCTCTTGTATTAATTATATTAGAAATATAGGTAGTATATGAATTTGCTTACTCTGCTTCTCTGTTGCTGCTCTCAATGACTCAAATCACTGTTTCAGGAATTAATGACACCATGCTAACACTATATTATTTTACATACAACAGCATGAACCCTGACCGCAATTAGAAAAGTGATAAAGCATTAAAGCTGGGAGCGAAAGGATGAAAAAGCAGTACTATAAAAAGTAATTGTGTATGTTTAGTGAAAAAGTACTTAAATGTACCTGGAGCTTTAAAAGTAATTGTATATATTTAATAAATATTACTGCTAAACTACTTTTAAAATGTAAATGAGTTTATTAGACATAAGATCTATTTATATATTTATAAATATATAAATATAATATTTTTTATTGTACATATTAGGGGTGGGCAAAAAAACCGTAGTGTTAAAAAAATCGAACCGAACCAACGGTTTTTTCTAATTCAGCTCGGTTTTTATTTTTAAAAAAAATCGAAATGTCGGTTCGGAATTCGGTTCACTTAGCTGAACCGAAAAATCGAACCGAAAAATTGAATTATTTTTTGATTTTATTCAAATCAAACATGATTTTATTCAAATCAAATATGTGTTATTTCTCTTTATAACATTATGATTATGTTTATATAGATGGACTATTGGAATTTGGTTATATATTTTGAAATTTTAATATTTCATATTTTAAGAGTATCTTATTAATAGTTAGTAAGATATTAGTGATAAAATGTGTTTTCAATACTTTGTATTTATTGTTAATATTTGTAATAAAATTAGGATAAATTAATTGTTGAAAAAAATTATTACATTCATGAGGCCCAATGGGCTAAAAATTTAAAAATTCAAAATAGGCCCAATAGGCCCAGAACCAAAAAAACCGAACTGAACCGAACCGATCCGAAAAGAACCGTTTGAGTTCGGTTCTTATTGAGTTCGGTTCTTATTCGGTTCTTTTTATAAAATAACCGATTTAAATCAGTTCTACTTAATTTCGAACCGAACCGTGCCCACCCCTAGTACATATATAATAATTAATAACTAAAATAATTATTTTATATTATTAATTTATTTTTTATTTTGTTATCTTAATATAATTAGTAATAATAATAAAATTTTTAAAATTATAGATTTTATTTACTAATTAATAATATTAATTTTATAATTTTATAATTTTATAATATATATTAAAACATATATAGAATTATGTTAAGTATAAAATTAATTCTCAAATTTTGATTTAAAAAAATTACCGGGTTCTTGATTTTTAAAATCTACTACAGAAAGGAAAATTTTGCCAAAAGCGGTTGCTAAAAAAATTAACAAACACCAAAATTAACTTTTAACTTTTTAAAATTCTTTTGAACCTCCCAAATATAATCCAATTGAGCCCTAAGTCATGCGTTCTAGCACTTGATTTAATTTACTACTAATTAATAAATTAGGTAATGATACATTGACTTCCTCTATACCCATATTCTGAAAAAGAAACTACAGCATAAAAGCTGGCGTCGATGTTCTACATCCAACAAGTAATAACCCAACTCTTCTTGTTTTCTAAAGTAATGATGAAAGAATTCTTACTCATTTTTTATATTGAAGTTATGGGATTTGAGCAATTTCAACTAAAATTTTATGTAGTGACTGTGGCTTTGAGAAGAAAGGGCAGTGGTCGCTTCCTTTGATCTTGTAGACTCCTTCTGGTGGGTTTTCTCTAACAAGCTTCTCTTGAACATCTGGTGAAAGGGCACGATCATCCAGTGTCTGAATGAAGAAGCGTCTGCCAGTTCCATACTTTTCTGGAGATAATGATAGCTTCTCCATGATTGGACCCAATGGAGTGGGTCTCATTGAAGCCATGGCCAAGGCAACATCCTGGAAAGAACCAAAATCCATGTTGAATTATATTCGCTATATGAGTAGTGATAGAAATTTTTTAATGGCTCATCAAAAACTAGATATAATCACAACATATCTCTACCACGTTGCTCCAAAGTCCAGACACTCAATGTTGAAAATGCATATCAGAAATCAACAAACATAGACTAAAAACTATGGACGGTAACGAAGTGTAGCCCACCATGTGGATGTCCTGTGATGGCCAGATTTTTCCCATCTCAAGCACAAACAAACAAAAGTAGACATTCTTTCTTTTGTAGGGTGGGGTTAAATCACTTGGTGGCATGCATAAAACAAGGCAGAGTATTAACTTCCATGCAAGCCATAAACTACACATATGTACCATACCGTATCAGCAGACTTTGTCAGTTTCTAGTACTTAAAAGAGAAAGGAAAAAGGAAAAAAAAGGAGAATTTGTGCTCTAACTTCCTTACACACTCGTCGACTTATCTATCGGTAAGTAGTAGACAGTGTAACAAACCCAAGAAATATGGCATCCCAAAAATGTTTCCATGAGACATATGCAGATGTGAGGCTTTCTGCAAATTGATAGAACCAGAGAAATTGTTTTATGGGAAAAGACAGGCTAGAACTATACCATACCTTTGATGGTGATTGATTGAAATATAACCCCTTCATTTGCTGTTTCTCAAACATGAATCCAGTAGGAGGCTTATCTTTACCATTTCCGTAAATTAAAAACTGTGATTCTTGCATAAAACGCTCTGCAGATCCAAGCTGCAATACCAATACCATTAGCGAGGTTGTTCGAATTAAATAATTCAGAAGAATGAAAACTGATTGGAAGCATTACATCCACACAAGAATTAGAAAGACAAAACACCATTAAGAGGAAGCATATTGCATATTTTGAGTATAAATGAATGAATTATTCACATGGGTGTCAGTACAGCTCATTAATATTCATCCATAAAAAAGGCTCCACCAAATGGTTAATGATCAGGTTTAATGATATCATCTTTGAAAATCTAATACAATTAAGTGAAAATTAGGAAAGATTGATCAAACTAAGATGGGAAAAATATTAAATATACACAATCATTATTGCTTTTGCATAACGTCAAACTTTCATTATTTTTCTAAGGGATTGCTATTCCTAAACAGTAACCAATGATATTAGTGGAGCATTGAGCATTAAACATACCTCTTCAGCAAAGACATCAAAAGGCCTCTGGCCATCTGACACCATCGTAGCACATAGAAAAATCGCTTTTGAGATCTTTTGAGGGAAATGCTCCAACGCATATGAAACACAAGCACCTCCACTACTGTGACATACCAAAATAACCTGCAGAAGATAAAATAAACACATCCATCAAGGTCATTTTTGAAATAAAATAGAACCATCATGATATATTTCTCATCTTCTAACCTTTTCATCCTCTAGAAGGTTTTCAAGATAATCAAGCAATGGTTTTGAATATTCTGCAAGTGTAGTGACGCTGTTTGTATCTGACAGATCAATGCCAGATCCCTTGAGATCTAAGGCAGTCGGGATCAATCCTACTTCCTCCAATGAAGCAACAGTTTTGTACCAACACCATGCTCCAAAGCCTTCTCCATGTATTAAAACAAACTTTTTATACTGGATATTCTCCAGAATGTTTGTATCCTGTAGAGATATAAGTCAGTGAAATTATATCACCGTGAATTAGGGTATGTTATGCACATTAAAGTTTTCCCAGATGACGTACAACATGAAGTATAAAATTGCCAGAAGATATGGTATGGCCAAACTTCAGTTGTAAAATTTCATACTTGACAGAATATGTTAAATCAGAAGGAAAAGTGAATTCAAATTATCACAGATACTCGTAAGCAGAGCATGCAAAAAAAAGTGATCCATGATTATCCACCAGTTAAACAATATTAGTTCTAATTTATAATAATAGGAACTAATAATTATTTGGTCATATGAATCTAGCTGTTGTCCCACTTATAATGGAAAAAAGACCTCTTCATTACGAACATAACAAATTCTTTCTTTCGGGTTAGGATGAAGCACATGATCCCAGAAACAAACTTCAAGACTTTCAAATGTCTTAGTTCTCATACTATGTTGGCCACTAATGATGATCTTATCTCTAGTAATCACTTAGTCAAACTTCATAGACCACCTACAACAACATCTATATTGACATGCCAAAGCCTAACTAAAGTTTATACTACCCATTCGATTATATCTCTGCGGCACCATCTTGACTTTAATATGCTTAGATCCCTTTTTTCTTCCAAAATAAGCTATAAATCTAAAACTAAAAGCAAAATCAATCACCTCCCATACCTTTTCAGCTTCACTTTTGTTTAGCCATCACCAAAAAGTAACAAAAACAAACATTAATCTATTATTGTTAAAAAGCAGTTCCACTTCCATTTCACAACTTAAACAAAACCTTAATCATCAAATTTGAACCCCACTTTCGTCACAGATCCACTGATAAACAAAACTAACAAATAAGCACAACAAAATCATCAAAAAAATTCAAAAAAGGACTTTGACCTGCTTTCCATTAGATAAAGATTCCGAGAGAGTGCGTCTTCTAGAGCTTGTATTGCCTCCAATTCTTCTAGACATGGATCCCTCAAACCTCTGAGACAGCTGATGCTGCTGAAGCGCCATTGACAAAGCTTGCCTGTGCAAAAACTCTTCTTCTGCTAACATTTTTCTCTGAGACCGACCCATTCTCTTGCTCCTTGATCCATTATTATTCTCTTTAGCCTCCTTCTTGTTCATGCAAATAAACCGATTACCCATTTCTCCAAATCGGCTTCTACACAAAACCCACTAGTTATTTTTCCCGGAAAAGGGAAGAAAAATCAGAAATTTTTCTGGGAAAATGAAGTATTGCTAAACCCAACTCGCATTTTCGGTTATTTGTATAATAAATTGAGAATTTTGCTTCCACAGATAGATGAAGAAAGAGTAGGTGAGAGAAGCTTACTAATAATTAATGAATAATAATAATAATAATTTAAAGGAAGAAATTAAATGTGTGATCGTGTGAATGAAGGAAGAGGAAATTTATTTTTTTTTTTTTTTGTAACATAAAAATCTTCAACTAAATTGAAAGGCTATTTAATGTTTATCTCCCTCAAGCGTCACAGATAGGCTGTTTTGTTAGACTCTCAACGTCTTTGCTTTTCGATTTTTTAACAGTTTTGACAAAACAGCAGTAAACGCGAAGACAAAAGTAAAGACTTGAGTGTTTGGTCTGAAACATAAAGATTGTTCATGACTATTGTTTCTATAGAACACAATAACATTTTGGACCCAAATTCTTAAAGTTTTCTCAGAAAAAGAGATTTTTTTCTTTTTTTTAATTATATAAAATTATTACTCAAATTACAACTTATACTATATGAGATTACAACTAATACTTATAATCAAATAATTATTGTGATAAGTTTATATTTAATCTTATATAGCATTGCTCAGAATTTTACTCTCTCGGACATCAACTCCACTTATATTTCGAAAGGGAGAAAACTATTTTTACTTAAATTTAAAGAAGTAATTAACATTCATAACACTTTTGTGAGGGTTTGAACCACTACCCTTATAATTGTGAGGGAATGACTCTAATCACTCGGTCAAAAGCCAAATAGTTATATTTTTCATTGTTTGTCGATCAATTCAAAAATAATGATAATTTTCTTTTTTGTATCAAATAAGTTCTCAAAGAGGCAACAAAACATGTCAACAAGTCATATTCGTATCGTGTTAAGTTTAAGTCCTTTCAAACATAGTCCATCTAAAAAGCATTCAATTTTACTACCCAAACCTATTTATTTGTTATGTTCATATCAAGTAAAAGAGAGTGTCAAATTTTACCACATCTACGAACTGTTATTAAAATAAATTAAGCGAATTAATTACTTGAGTAAATAATACGCTATATTTTTCATCATCTATCAATCAACTCAAAAATAATGGTAAGGCTCTCCTATAAAATTATCGCTACTTTACAATAGGTTTATATATTTGACCTAAATTTACTGTTATTCTCATGTCAACAGTTTCTCGAATGCTGATGAAAAACACTACAAATGAATATAATCATTAATTTATGATTTGATGGAGTATGTGGTAATTTTAACGAAGATGAGTGATCAGTAACAAAAGATAATGGCAACCAAAGAGCATCTCTACTTCATCGTCTAAGCATAAAATAGTATTTAAGGAAATCTAAATATTTTATATAAAATGAATATTACCAACTACAAGTTCTCTATGTAGGTCAAACTATTGGGATGGCGAGCTTGATCTATCTACAAACAATTATATTATGTTTTCTGGGGGGAAAAAAAAAAGACTGCAGCTCACCCCCTCTCCCCCCACCTCCTTCCAAACACGAGCCAAGCAAAAGTTTGATCCGACTTGCTTGTTTGTGCACGACAGCACGAGTTTGGGACCCATTTGAAATAAATAATACAGGTAAGTATTTTTTTTGAGAAATTATAAACCATTAGGGATCTCATTATTGTTTTACATCATTGCTATTTACTATGTTTATTATTTAATGTCTGTTTAAAAGTAACTCTGTTATACTTTTCTCTTGTTCCGGGTTGAAAGTTTCGACTTTCGTAGTGTTGTCTTGATAAAAATTTAAATATATAATAGGGGAAAAAACAGGCAAAAACAGGCAATGTTTACATGATAATTGCGGCGTCTTATCTGTTACGATTGGGCACCATGTTTGAAACTAATCAAAAAACTAAAAACGAAAAAAGTACACCATGTTTGATGGGTAATTTTTAAAAACCTCCCATGAGGTTTGAGCTTGTTGTAAATAGATAATGAGAATTTATTTATTTGTAAAAAATCATCTACCGTCTGTTAACTTTAACATTGACCGTTAGTTGACTGTGCAAAGATAATATTACCCTTAACAACAATTTGTAAACGGAAATAACTAAAAAAAAATTAAAATTGTTGGCGCGAAAAGCACAAATCTTATTTTTTGACAATTTTATCCTTGTCAATTCCAAAGATTTACAATATCATAGGTAAAGATTATAACGATTTTATTTTTAAGTTTTTAATTTTATCTTTTGTGTAGGAACTTTAAGAAAATATCAATAATTTAAAGAGGATTTTTCAAATTTTTAATTTTATCTTTTTTATAGGAACTTTAAGAAAATATCAATAATTTAAAGAGGGTAAAATAGCCAACAATTTTAATTTTTTTTTTAGTTATTTCCATCTATAAACTGTTGTTAAGGGTAATATTGTCTTTGCACAGTCAACTAACGGTCAATGTTAAAGTTAACTAACGGTAAGAAATTTTTTACAAATAAATAAATTTTCGCCATTTACTTACAACAAGCCCAAAACTCAGGGGAGGTTTTTAAAAATTACCCCATGTTTGATGCATTTTCCAAGTCATTAGCACATGGATAACAGTTGTTAAAGATATACACAACATGCTTTGCAAATACTTTCATTGTCCTTTCTGGGCCTCTGGCCTTTACTGTTAGCCTAAAGGGCTATACATAATGTAATTTTGATGATAACAAACATATGTATTGAGTGATTTAATAAATATTGTATTTCACATTTTTACTAGTTTTTGAAGGATAATATTTATACAAGTAAATCAAGTGAAATCAAGATTGAAGACACTCAACGGACAATGGCGACATCAAGAATAGTTTAGAGCTCAACGAACAAATTAGTGCAATAAATTCTTGTAAAGCCGGTATGATTTAATTGATGTTTGATTTAGCATTTGAGAAGCTCAAGAAATTAATTTAATTAAATAATTTTCATAAACTAAAAGTTTTTGTTTTTATAAAGAAAAGTATTTTGTGAATTTAAGTAATTTGGACTTAAATGCTAAGATTTGAAATCTTTGATTTTAATAAGTATTAAATTTCGGAGTTGGACGTTTTTACAAACATTTGAAATGTTTTGGGCCATACTATAATTTATGAATATTTTGGACTAAAGTGAAAGATTTTGAGAACTTTGAAAAATATAGGTATTATGTTGAAAAGGACCTTTGTGTGAAACAAGAAAATCTTTGGGGCCATATCATAATTTCAGAAAGTTTGAGAAAGACATCTATTTTTATGAAGTTCTGAAATTGGACCTATTTGCAAAGTTTTCTGACGTTTTGGGCCATAGTATAATTATAGAAAGTTTTGGGCTAAAGTGTAATTTTAGTGAACAGTAGTACTGTAGCAAAATTCAAAAATAACGGTAATATTACTGTTCCTGAGCGGCTAGCCGGATAATCAAGCGGCTAACCGCTTGAGCGCTGGAATTTGCCTATAACGGCTAGTTTTTGGGCTTTCACTATAAAAACTCAACTCAAACTTCATTTAAAGAACTAACACAAGCAAATATAAGATCATATAACATATATTGAGCTTCCATTTCGTAAATCATTATTTGTTGAATCATCATTGAGCTATAATTTGTTATTCACTCTTAAAGAGAGTTTTATTGTTGTGAATTTCATTTCTCATCAATTTGTGAGTGTACAAGTGTGGGAAACACTTGGGGTGAAGAGATTGGGGATATAATCTCTTGTTGTAAAGGTTCATTGACACCTTGGAAGTCAATTGTAAACATTTGAAGCCTTGGGAGGCTTGGATAGTGAAATCCTCAAGCCGGGTGAGCTTGGAGGCGTGGACGTAGGCGGGGATAGCCGAACCACGTAAAAATCCTTGTGTTCGTTTTCTCTTCCCTTACTCTTTTAATATTGTACTTGATTGAATTTATTGTTTTTGATTTGATTAAGGCGGTAGATTAAATTGTTGTGCGAATTGTATTGCATAAAATTTAAAATCCCAATTCACCCCCCTCTTGGGTTGCATAACTTGCATTTCATTTACCTCCCAATTAAACTCCATATTTTAAAATTTAAAAGATTATGTTAATATGCGTCTAGCCTTAAGATTAGAAAGAGGTATTAAATTTCTTTCCAAAAAGGAAAAAGTTTTTAACACACTTAGGACTATTGATAAAGATACGATAATTAGACTTGTATAATGAAATTTTGGGTTTATAATACCTCTGTCATTATTTAAACAAAATTCTGATAAAAAATGACAAAAAGACGTCCAGAATAATATTATGTTGGGGTTTTTACCTTCTATTCTTAGAAACACAATCAAAACAATTTGTTTTGGCCTTTGGGTATATTTCATCGCTAGTTTGTCAAACATTTAGTGCACTTAGCATTTTTCTTTTAAAAAAATTATTTAAAAGTACTTTGTCGGTTTCATCGCTGCATTTTTTATATTAAAAAGAAAATATGAAAAATCATCAATTTGTAGATTAAAAATGCAATATATATATCATTAATAAACTTCAACATTGGATTAAATATGATAGGTAGCTCTGGCTCACTTAATTAATCGAGCACTCTACCCCCACTCGAAGCTATTAATTGCAAGCATTTTATTGAGTCACTAAAAGTTGAACTTTCCAATTTTAACTACAAAATTGAAATAATAATTAGAATATTTATTGACATGACATGCATAACAAAATGAAGTGAAATTCAATCTTCCAGCACTTTCCAAATTAAGAGAGAATTTTTGTTTCTTGGGCAAACAATTCTTTTATTTATGGTGAAAATGATATTGATTAAAGTTTTTCAAGCTGATTAATTATGAGTATTGTTTTGGTCTGTTTTTTGTTCAATCCAAAAATATTATGAGAGCTTTAGATGAAGAGATAGTTTTGATGATTGTGGAGACTAAGTAGCTTAGAGGCACTTTTTTAGGAACAGTGATGGCTGAGACGACCCTAAAATCAAAGAAAACAATCATTAGAAGTTATGTTGGCACCTTGGCGGTCAAGTTAGTTGGTTGAAAGAGATAAGGTGTTTAAGAGAAATCCTTGGATAAGAGGAAATTTTAGCATTTGTGTGAGAGAGAAATTGTCTCATTTGTAAGACAAACCTAACCTTATAAAGTGGAATGCCCCTGAAAGCATATTTGTGTTTTTTTGGATACATAGTGGATCGTTATTGGTTATTTTCCTCTTCAGATAAGAATTTAGGAGTAATTTGGTCTTTTTTATTGAGGTTTTTGGGCTTTCAAGAGCTGGGCAATTGTCCTCTAAGATACTATCCTTGCTGGTATCATGTGCTCAACTCTGAAATGAGCCCATCGAGTTGAGAAGTATTTGATTTCATTGATGATAGAGCAAGTGGCTATGTTTTTTGTTCTCATTTCTCATATTTGATTTATGTGATCTGCAATGAGATATTTTAGAGGTTATGAACCATGTTGAGAAGATGTCTCTTGGCCTTATTGGTGAAGCTGTCATTGCCTCTGTGATCCCATGCTGACATCCGGTGGTTTTGGTGTACTGTAGGAGACATTTTCTATAATTCTCAAGAGATTTGGGAAGCTGAAGCTGATTTTGTAGGATCTTTCCGTTATGCCCTCACCTTTTCAGTTCCTTCTTTATTCTTTATAGGAGCTCAAATGTCATATAAAATATCTTCACACGTGTCATATCTTAGGCATTTCTTACTCAAATTTTGCCCTCAATCATTTGTTTTTTCTTTTAGGAAATATAATTTAATTTTACGTTTTGAAAATGTTGAAAAATAATGAAATAATCATAAATAAGTCAAATGATTGCGAACTTTCTTAAGAAAGGACAATTATGTTTAAGAGTCCAACAATTTTGCCATTATTTATCTTTTTGTGATCGATCCAACATCCAACCATAAATTGCAAAAAGCTAGTCCAACAGTTAGGATGTAATTATTTAGTTATTCAGCGCCTCTTGTTTCCTAAAAACATCATAAAAGGTTAGGTTTCAAAATTTTGACACACAAGTCCAATAAAATATTTTGTTATCTTCATATAGGTCAGGGGTAATTAAGTAAATGAACATATTTAAATATTAAAAATATGAATGGGTTATTTGAATATGTTAAAATACTCCCCACATCAATTTACTTAAAATGCCCAGTATAAAAATTTAAAATTTTAGAATATAAAGGGCTATTTGAACCCAAAAATTTATTTACTGTATTCAACTTTTAGTATATATAGTGTTTCATAGATAAAATACCCATTCAGTGTTTTAGCATTAAAGATAATAATATTTATAAGGATACATAATTCATTTAATGAATGGATCAAACTTAACTTTTATTTCTATACACCTGCTTAACATCAAATAATTTTATAACTCTCATCTCTTGCATACTTTTTATTTAAGATTTTTCTTTTCTAAATCATCATAATATTTTTTAGGTAGTATGGTGCCGGCTAATAATTTCAGTAGAATATATAATAGTTTATTTGAATAAATTTAGCTTTTATCATTTATGTTGTCTTTGTTTCTACATTTATATGACTAATTTGTGTAATCTTCACATGAGAAATGAAAATATTTTGATGATGATTGATGAATTTGCGAATCAAATTATTTTTTATGGCATTTTTTTCTCCTTCTAGAGAGATGAAATTTGAAACAAATGTTGAACTTCCTTGAACATTATGATCCTAATTTTTTTTCTTCTTTTTGAAAAATTATTTAATGAGAACAAGAAGACGGAGGAAAAAGAAATGAGAAATTTATGGATCTAACCACTTCCTCAAAAGAAAATGAATAATAGTTGGTGGGTGCAGAGAAAATGAATATCTAATAAAATTTATAATTAAGTTATTTTTTGGTATTTTTGACCGTAAAATTAAGATTTCAATATTTTATTGTTGGGTATATTGAGCAAATGGGAATTGGGAGGAATTAGGGTCCCAATAACCAAATTATACTATACTATACCTTTTAAGAATAAAATTTTTTATGTTAACGCTGTTAGCTAGAAAATCTTTTTGGAATTCTGATCATGAATCTAAAAGTTGATGCAGAAAGCTTCCCCCTCTCTCAATTGCATAACTCGAATAAGCCATAAATTATAATTGAAATGCAAATTTTGGTGATTGGATTTTGCAAGGATCTTGCCATTGAATTTTGTGATCATGTTTAAAATACAGAAAGTAGACTACAAAAATTCCCAATATTAGTTTTTGAAAGGTTTTTTAGGGGAAATTTGGATGCTGACATGGACTAATGACATCATGACACATGACTAAGGAAATTCAGCAAAATAAAGTCAATTCATTTGACTGAACACAGAGATGAGAAAATAAGTTCACTGGGGAAAAAGGTTAGTTTCAATAAATATCCTTATTGGAGTATTATGAGAATCCAAATTTTAAAATATTTTCTTTTTGGCTAAGAACTAGAGCCAATAGGAGTGAAGATTCCTTAGCTAAGCAATTATGGGTAACCAGGTCAAGTATTGTCAACATTCTTTTATTGTTCCCTCAAAAGCAAAAGGGCCACAATACTAAGAGCTTGCCACAAGCCTAGCTGTGGAGGCAAAAAGGTGGATAAAACTATTCCGCCTCTATCTAACTTTTAGTTTTAGGGGCCTTTTTTTTTTCACCAGATTTGATTTCTCAAGAGGTTTCATTTTCTTCCTCGATTTTTAGCTTTTTACTTCATTTTTATAATTTTATAGAGAATCTTGACCATCTCATCTACCAAGGAGTCGTTTCCCTTATTTTTCCCTTAGAAAATTCTCTAATCTCCATAAGATCTACTTTCTCCCTTATGTTATTATTCACCACAAATAATTTCTAATAAGGTTTTGTTGATATTGTAAAGCAAATCATATCATACTTCATTTACACAGTGGATTAAAAATTAGTACTTTGTGAATATAGGATAAATGGTCAAACCACGTAAAATCTTGTGTGTTCTTTATTGTCTATATTTTTTTCTACTTACTATGACGTTCTTATGCCTAAATCGTACTTCACGCATGAGCTCACCTGAGGTATACCATGAGGATTGAGAGCTCTGCTGAGCTTCCTAGAAAAACTCTCTAGAGTTATATCCCAACTACACCTAAGATGCATTTGAACTCTCTTGAGCACCCCATATCAACTCTCTAAATTAACTTTTACGAGCTCTATTGAGCTCTCCATAATATTCTAAAATCTATTCATCTCTAGAGGTGGGCATATCGGGTTTCGGTTTGGGTTTCAGCCAGAACGGGTTGGAGAATTGAACCCAATCAGATTGAAAACGCCAACCCGAACCGAATTAAATTCGATTCGGTTCGGTTCGAGTTTGTAATCCAGATCGGATTGGGTTGGTAATTCGGGGTAAAGTTTCGGTTTGAGTTAATTCGAGTTAGTTTGGGTTAGAACAATTCAATCTAAAAATTCGGGTTAATTCGGTTTGGAACAATTTAATCCACAAATTCTACCAAAAACCACTTAAAATCCAAAAAATCTCAAATCCAAATATCTTTAACAACAAACATCAACTAAAATCATCCTTAACAACATTTCAACAAGTCTTTTTAAAGTTAATAAAACATAAAATATGTAATCAAAGAGATTTTTTTGTTGTTTAATACATGTATATTTTTTAATTTTTAAAAGCCAAAACTTAAAAAAAAAAAAAAGAAATTCAACCCATTCGGGTTAAAATTCGATTCGAGTCCAAGTTGATAGTTTGAATCCGTTCAGGTTGCACATGTTAACCCAAACGAACCGAACCCGAAATAAATTTCAGGTTCGATTTGGTTCGGGTTAACCCAATCCGAACGCCCACCCCTATTCACCTCAACTCACCTCGCAAGTCACCTTAGTTCACCTCTTAGAACATCAATAAGCTATATCACTTATCCCAAATGTCAGAAAAACTCACCTAAACTCCAACCTTTGTTAACCAAGTCTCCCCATAAACATGCATTTATTTGTTTAAATTGGATTTGAACTCAATTAGATGTGAACAACCACTAAATAGTTTAAATCTGACCCTAGCGAAAATCCAGTTGAAACAATAGGATTATCTAGGTTAGAGTAATGGCAGTTTTTTTACATGTTGGTAAAAATACACTAATTGTTTAGATCCTCTTATTGAAAGTAAGATACAATCATTTTTTACATGTTAGTAAAAGTACACTAATTGTTTAGATCCTCTTATTGAAAGTAAGATACAATCATTTCTTATTCCGGTGATGAAGGAAAGAACATAAAAGTAATAAATTTCTTTTAAGAGTATGCAAGTATTATTTTTCTAATTTTTATGTTCAATAAATTAATCTAATTTATGAAGACTCTCTATGTTTTGATGAATTATATGCTTAACAATGAACGAACTAGGATTAGAAATACGGCAGAATGATTGAAAAGAAGGCAGAGAGGGAAAAGAACAAAATTCTTAATTTTAAAATTATTATATTTTGATCCGGGCTTATTATGTAAAAATTTTGAAATTTGTAATTATTGTTATTTACAGAAAATGATAAAGACCGCAATAAAAATACCAAAACTGAGTGTTAGGTACAATGGGGGTAAGCTAGTTTTGTCCTATAATTATTACCTAATCTATCAGTCTTCATGCCAACATTTATTCGGCTTTAGTCAGTGTAGGAAATGTTAGATGAGATGGACATATCAAAGAGAAATAGCAATTATATTTTAATTTTTTTCCCTGAGTCCACCTTGAAAAAATAGAAAACAATTTGATCATAATTGGAAAGTAAGATCATGGTTAAAAAGTAATATAATAGAATAGAAATTGAATTAAATAAACTGTAAACTAAAACTTTTTTTCTTTTTTAAAATTTTGTTACATAATTTTTTTTTACTGAATGAGAAATATTTCGGACACTTCTGGTCTGAGTAAACAAAATGCACATTTCCATTAAATCCTTGCCCTGCATATGCCTCAACTAAAAAATAAAAATAAAATGTTAAAAAATTATTTTATAGTGATAAAAAAATTTTGAAAATAAGGTTTATATGCTGGAGTAAATATAATAGCTTTTACATGCAGGAGCAAATACCTAAAAGAACTCTCTTTCCTAATTTTGTCATTTTTTTTTAGTTATCTTATTGTAAAGAAAATGTTGCAAATTTGGAGTTTGTAATAGTTGATAAAATCAAGATGTTAACTGTTAATAGTGTGGACCACCATGATGTCCCTATTGATGAATTTAATAGCAATTGTCAATTTTTGTGTTTAGAGGAAGATGTAGCTGTAATATTTAACTGTTGTGTTTATTCGCAAAGAAAATTCAAAGGAAAAAAATCATATGGTGTTATCGTATTTTTTTTAATTATTTTTTCAAATAACGATAATTTCATGTGATTTTAACGTGTTTTGTCTATTAGTCTTTCAGTTAACTGTAATTTCATATTTGTAGTTTTAACATTGATTCTGTCACAATTCTGAAAAATTATTATGAATAAATATTAGCATTCCTTATGGTGAGGATAAATGATATGGTGTCGAGATGATGAATGATTGATTAAAAAAAAACAAAAAAAAAACCCTAATATCCAATGCAGCTACTGATGAAAGTAAATTGCACTGAAGGTGGAGCAACAGGTAAGAAACTTCACATTATGGGGGAACCATAACAAACGTGTGGGGGATGTTTATCACACTGTGATCTTCAGTCAAAAACCAAGCCCCAAAACTTTAGCACAAGTTTAGAACTCATGCAATCCATGGTTTAAGTTGGGCTCGATCTTCTTATTTGACCCATCTCAAAACATGCTCAAACTCGGTCCCACTTCTGCCTCTGTAATACTAACAAGAAATTTCAAGTCATCAACAACAACTATAACAACAACAATAATAATAAAACAATAATCCTGACAATACAAATTTTCTTAAAAAATCTATTATTTCATTTAGGAATTGAAAAAATAGATAAAAATTCAGTGTTGAACTAAATTTTTACTAATACCTAATGGTCCTTAGATCTAATCTCATTTTACCATTAGAAGTGGCAACGAGAGAGGAGGGCAGGAGATTGACGTCTCTGTACTTTCTGCTTAAGTCGTCATAACCATTTTATTTTCGTTATAATTACTTTAGAAGAGGGGATGAGGATGCCCAATTAATAAAAAGTGATCCCCAAGGATACTTACTTTTTGAATAACTGACAATTTTAATTTCTCTATTTTATATAATCATATCAATGTAAAAGTGTAAAATTATAATACCAATACAAAAATATCAAAAACAATTATGTCAATTAAAATACTTTTGTCAAACTAAGTTAATATCATCAATATGTGATTTGTCCACAAAATAAAGGTGTTATTTTTCTATATAATTGAGGAAATGACAAATTTCATTCAAGTTCTTATATGATCTCTTATCTATATTGTTTCTATAAATATTAGGACTTTTATTTACATACATATAAATACAATTCTTAAATATATGTACTAAGAATTATGTTAAAAATATATATATATAATTAAAATTAAAAGCAGGGGAATAAAGAGGGGATGGGGATTTACCTTATTCTCATCCCTTCCTTAAATAAAAATTTAGATATTAAATTTTTCTCATACCATCCCTAAATAAAAAATTAAATATTAAATTATGCTCATCCCTTCTCCAAATAGGGAATATCCCCAAAAAATGTCATTCCTATTTGCCACCCCTACCAGAATAGTATTAAGTTATTTATTTGCTTTGAAAACAAAATGCAAGCCATGATATTACAAGTACTCCAATCATATTCATTATCAGCTATCGTGCTGAGTATGTCTACTGTAAAATCCTTGACAAGAAATTAAAAAATTTCGTTCTCTTGTGTTCCAAATTTTGCGTTTTAAGTTTAGTACTTCAGGTTGCATATAAACTTATTATGTTCTATGTACGGAATAAACAGAGATTGAAGTTTAAATTCTTTGTCTAAGTTTTATTTCAGAAGTTGATGCATGATCTATCATCCATGCCTCATAAACTTGGCATGAAAATAAACAAACATTATTTCTCAGTTCTCACACAACGTAGGGAAAAAAATAAAAATTAAAAATCAGTTGACGTGCAACACAATACCCTATTCTTTGCCGTCTCTCACTCTTTCTCATTAACGTCCTGTAATTGTACAACTGGCTGTCAATGTTTTTATTTATTTAATTAACACCCTGTTTAATAAATATCAATCTAATTTATATCGTAAAATTGACACTTGGAATCTATAAACTCAAGATCCCATTAATGGCTTAGCTCTCCCTTCTTTTCTACGTAAATTTTTATAAATTAATATCTCAATCTTCCTTTACATTACGATTTCCATTTATATATATAGTGAGAGAATGGTGATCTAGTTTATCAGGATCCTCGATTTGAACATATATATATGTTAAATCCCATAATTTAGTAAAGTTTTTTTCAATACATTATAAAACGATACAGCTTAATAGTATTAAAAATTAACTCTATTAAACCATATGCCTTAACAGCTTTCAATGAATAAAAAAAAAAAAGAGGACACCCCTGCTAAAGAGGGACTAGGTGTGTGCATGAAAATACATTGATTTTTTTATTATATATTTTTTTCATATATAGAGAGTATATAGCCAGCTATCTAGCTAGCTAGAGTGAGCCATTCGCTTGCAAATTTGAGAAGCTGCAAATATAGAAGATGGTGAGGCTACTGATATTGTGTTGGGTTTTGCTGCCGCTGCTGGCGGTAATGAGTGGTGGCGTTCGCGGCGGAGAAGTGACGTACGACGGCCGATCTTTGATCATTAATGGTGAAAGAAAGGTTCTTTTCTCTGGTTCAATTCACTATCCGCGGAGCCCTCGAGAGGTATTATATATACTTTTGTTAATCCTCTTCATTTCTTTCGTTATACAAATATGTCATGCATGATATTGATCCGTGGAGATAT
This sequence comes from Citrus sinensis, assembly GCF_022201045.2. Classification (NCBI taxonomy): domain Eukaryota; kingdom Viridiplantae; phylum Streptophyta; class Magnoliopsida; order Sapindales; family Rutaceae; genus Citrus; species Citrus sinensis. The sequence goes on along the minus strand of NC_068558.1, from coordinate 25,648,415 downwards.
TCTAAAGTTTCTGCTTAGAATTTTCTTTAGACATATTTCATTTATGATTTTGATTTATATTATTTATTTTTGTATCGATGGGTGCTTTAACAAAATGTCATTTTATGATAAAATTTGGAATAACGACAATTTTCATGAATGCCAGCCTCGATACCATCTTGTAAATTATATTAGTTATATTTGTATGAGCAATTTAAAACTATGTGCTACGTGTTAATTTCTCGAACATTTTATGATCTTTATTTTGCCATAACTTATCAAATAATAATTTCATTGAAAAAAAACACGTGGATGCCACTATGAGTTGGTTAATATATACTGTTTAATTAATAAATTCTCTTTGCTAAATAACTAGATATATATGGGCTCCTCGAAAAAATCGGAAAGGCCAGTGCGTTTCTCTGGATCTTCCCTCCTACACGCCAGTAACATATGTATAACATCTATGAGATTGTTGAAGCAATATTTGTATTTTGCTTGTGGCTTACTCCAATGTTTCATTGGTAAAAAGGAAAAAAAATAAAAACATTTTCTTATTAATGTATCGTTTGACTTTTTGTATTAATTATTGATTAATACGGAAGTGCCCTTTTGAACTCTATGATTTAAAAATTACGTAAGTGGAGTACATAAGTTTAAATTACTATGCATCATGGAGTATATAAGTTTATATTAATATTAATAATTTTATTTTTTTTATCTAATAGTCACTAATCATTGATATAAATTTTACTTCAGAGAAATTGAGATGATAGGGGAGTTCAAGTAGTGAAACACATTTATTTTAGAATATAACAAGTTTTATTACGTAAGAGTAAAACAAAATTTAAAATTGACTATCCATTGATATTAAAAGAAAATTGTACTGAAATTATATCAGATGTGGCCATCCTTGATAAGCAAGGCCAAAGAAGGAGGATTGGATGTGATACAAACCTATGTGTTCTGGAATCTTCATGAGCCAGAACCAGGCAAGGTAATTACTTAATTAATTAACTTAATTTCATCATTTTCAAAAAGAGGCTGGCTAACCTTCAATGATTTTATTCTAATTTATGTTTATTATTATTATTACATTTTTTTAGTATGATTTTAGTGGAAGAAGAGATCTAGTAAGGTTCATTAAAGAAATCCAAGCACAAGGATTATATGCCAGCATTAGGATTGGACCTTTCATTCAGAGCGAATGGTCTTATGGGTAAATTTCACTTCTGCAACTTTATTTGAATTATTTACTTATTCTTTTTCTAGAACATTTAAAATTCAAATTAGGGCTTCTTAAATGGTTGCAGAGGCCTCCCATTTTGGCTGCATGACGTTCCAGGCATTACTTTTAGATGTGACAATGAACCCTTCAAGGTGATGGCAATATTTAATTTCGTGATATTTTCATTATTTCGTGATTAATGCCTATTCAGAAAATGAGTTTGAATGTGACATTATTTCATATTTTGTTGATCGATATGGAAGGCTTTCATGCAAAATTTTACGACAAAAATTGTAAACATGATGAAATCAGAAAGGCTGTATGCCTCACAAGGAGGCCCCATCATTTTATCCCAGGTAAATAAATTTTTTCTCATAAATGAACTATCGTATATATTTGCATTGAACTAAAAATAAAAATTCGCAGGTCCAGATATTCACTCATTTTAAAATATAAATTTCAGAGAGACAACATCGTCTTGTAGTTAGACAAAGTTGTCTATCCTCAAATTTACATTTTTAAACTTGAGGGTCTGTACTGAATAGTGACTTGAAATTAAATTTCATGTATATATTTATAGATTGAGAATGAGTATCAAATGGTAGAAAATGCTTTCGGTGAACGAGGGCCACCATATATCAAATGGGCAGCAGAGATGGCGGTCGGACTTCAAACCGGCGTGCCGTGGGTGATGTGCAAGCAAGATGATGCACCTGATCCTGTGGTTAGTCTCCATCTTATTAGGTTTAAATCAAGACGATCTTCTGAAAATATTTTCATTAGCTCTATTTCTTTGCAGAAATAAGCACTTAGGTCCCTCATGTTTTAATCAAGACTCGAGGGATCCAAGTGCCTATTTCTCTGATATCCTTAATTTGTTAAGTGACGGTAATGTAAACATTAGAGGCCTTAGTGAATGTATTCATAACCTTAGGTAAAAGGATACCGATGCCCCAAGCTTTCCCACAATGGTCAGCTAGTCACCCAACATTTCATAAATGTACATTTATACCCTTTTTCTTCTTGTTGTTTCATTTATTTGGATGGTGAAAAATTCATTACTATCCGTTACCCAAGGATTATTAAACCATGGTCAATATACAATAATGTTCTTATCTCCGTTCAAATAAATGAGCAACTTGGATCCACCTTTGGTAAACCTTTCCTGGGTTTCAATGTCATTTTCTCTAATTTTTATTTTTTCCAGCACGAGCTTTTGTCCATCTTCAAATGAGATCTAATATTTTTATTCAATTTGCAGATAAATGCATGCAATGGGAGGAAATGTGGGGAGACATTTAAGGGGCCAAATTCTCCCAATAAGCCATCTATATGGACAGAAAATTGGACTTCTCGGTATTTATAGCATTATAATATATCATGGAATAAATTTTTGTTTCGATTGTTTACTTTATTCTGTTGTTATGTTATTTGGTTTTCTATCTTGCTTCGTACAAATCCTTTTGGTTGCTTTGAAGGTATCAAGCATACGGTGAAGATCCCATAGGAAGAACTGCTGACGACATAGCATTTCATGTTGCATTATGGGTTGCAAGGAATGGAAGCTTTGTAAATTATTATATGGTAAAAGAATTATAATCCTTCCGGTACCTCATATTTATATATAGTGGATTGATGTTGTATATGTATGTTCTCTCGGTTGATCTCACTTAAACAATTTCTATCATACATGTATCATGTGTGTATTTATAATATGTGTGTGTCTATGTATATATATTAGAAATATATTTAATAATCATCTATCTCTTCATCTGTTGATGTCATATTTGTTGGAATTTGTAAGTTATACAAAACAAATACTATTTAACTGTTGAAAAATCGTATCCCATATATACAAAAATAATAACATAGATGTTTTAGATCATTTTTAAATACAAGGACTAACTGATGTGATGATTATCTTAAATTACAAAAAACAAAGAAGCATGTATCTTATTGACAGTGTATATGTTAATTCTGTAGTTACGTTCGGAGGATTGTATGTGCGTGTGAAGTGTTTTTAAACTTGGCTTTTAATGCTCTTACACAGTATCACGGGGGAACCAATTTCGGAAGGGAAGCCTCAGCTTTTGTAACAGCAAGTTACTATGATGACGCCCCCCTTGATGAGTACGGTATGCGTACTTTTTTCTACACATATTTTCCTTTTTGTTTATATTGTTTCCTCTTTTCTAAATTAATTTTGACAAATCACTTGGTAACATTAAGGTATGATCAATCAACCAAAATGGGGCCATTTGAAGGAGTTGCATGCTGCAATTAAGCTGTGTTCAAATACTTTACTCTTGGGAAAGGCAATGACTCCTCTTCAGCTGGGTCCAAAACAAGAAGTATATACTAGAAATAGCATAATTAACTCCCAGTTTGAGTGAGAACTTAAAAAAAGAAAAAAAGAAAAAATCTGATATCATGAAATTAATGTAATGCAGGCCTATCTCTTTGCTGAAAACTCATCTGAAGAATGTGCATCAGCCTTTCTGGTGAACAAGGATAAGCAAAATGTTGATGTTGTCTTCCAAAATTCTTCTTATAAATTGCTCGCTAATTCGATTAGCATTTTACCTGACTGTAGGAATGTAATCTTCAATACTGCAGAGGCAAGACTACTTAATCATACATTACCTCTTTAAATTTGACGGGTGCTGATCTAAGCTGTGTTGATGTTTTTAAAAATTTTGTACCACGTGTATGCATTTCTAATCGTGTACGGTTATGATTTAACAATATATATTTTCTTATCCAATTTTGCTAATTATAACTTTGTAAAAGGTAGCACAAGCTAAGATCAGCAGCACTTATTTGTTTACATGCTTTTAATTCATTGGCTATAATAATTAATTTCCATTTTTTTGGGGGTTTTGTTTTCTTTAACAGGTAAAAACTCAAACGAATACTAGAACAAGGATACCAATCATGTACTTCAACGTATCAGATCAGTGGGAGGAATTCAAAGAGCCGATTCCTAATTTTGAAGACACTTCGTTGAAATCCGATACTTTATTAGAGCACACAGATACAACAAAGGATACATCTGATTACCTATGGTACAGTTTCAGGTATAAAATTCAATTATTTTGACATACCTTGGTGCAAAATTTTACTTAAACAATATTAATTTGAAACAACGCATTGATTGGTTGGTTGATTCCAAATATTGCATTGTGCAGCTTTCAGCACGAACCTTCTGATACTCGAGCTCAACTCAGTGTGCATTCTCTTGGGCATGTTTTGCATGCATTTGTCAACGGAGTACCCGTTGGTAAGTTCAAAGAGTCCTTTTGATTTGCGATTCGAAAATTATTTTAGAAAAGTAAAATTAGTTAACAGGTTGACAATTTTTTAATGTGTATTTTTTTAGTACTTTTAATATTTGAAAATGTGTTTGATATAATTAATACTTGAAAACGTGTTAATTTTTACACGTGCAGTCCTATACACCTAAAAGTTCTTATACCATGTATCTTTATATTTTGGGTTAAATAAGTGTGATACAAATTTATAGCATACAAATTTCATCTTCTATATAATACTTTTCAAAATCTTAATATTTGTTAATAATTACCTTATTCATTCATTTTCAATTTGTTGTCAATATTATTTAGGATCTGCACATGGAAGTTATAAGAATACAAGCTTTACGCTCCAAACTGACTTTTCATTAAGCAACGGGATCAACAATGTTTCTTTGCTAAGTGTGATGGTTGGATTACCGGTACTATTCTATCTCCAAGTTTCTCAATTCTTCAAATAACTTTCACTGAGACTCTGTTAGGTAAATAAAAGCCACGATTACTGTGAATAAAAATTTAATTGTGTTAGGTATTTGACAAATGTAGTTGAGGTATTACAAAATATTAATCAACAAGTGTTGGATAAAAGCACCTAAACTTCTAAGCCATACTTGTAAATATTCACCAAAAATTTTATAGCTGTTGCCTTTAAGGCAAAGCTGTCCAATAATTATACCAAACAAAGCCTAGATTATTATAGTCATTCTGAAGTCAAGTGATTTTCTCTTTTGAAAGGCAAGTCTTGTTCATTCGAGAATTTTCCCTAATTCATTCATATTGTATCAAACAATTAATCAACTTAATTCTTCTATGGTTGTATTAAGGATTCAGGAGCTTATTTAGAAAGAAAGAGATATGGACCGGTTGCCGTGTCGATTCAGAATAAAGAAGGAACCATGAACTTCACTAACTACAAATGGGGACAGAAGGTAATCTTATATATATATTTAGTTTGGTTTGAGAGAAAGACATTTAGGTGGCTATTGTTTCTCACTTTTATCGATTTTTTTAAAAACTCTTTTCGGGTTCTTTTACTACTATAATCTAACTATCAGTCTACTGTAACATGCTTATAAAAAAGTAGGAAGGATTTTAAGTGTTGAACATTTATCAGTCAATATTGAAGTTTGAATGTAAAATATTCGCCGATTTGAATGTAAAATAGGTAACTAAAAATAAATTATGGGACTACTTATACTTAAACGTTTTTACTTTACATTTTGTTATAACTTCTTATTATAGAAGTTTATGGGCTGACTCATACTTAAAAATTAGCTCAATAATTGAGAGTTGCATCAAATTGATGTACTCGACTTAAGATTCGTTCTTCACTGATGTGAGATAATACTCTTGACACTTAGTATTTACTTACAGGTAGGATTGTTAGGAGAAAATTTGCAAATTTACACTGATAAAGGATCCAAAATAATTCAGTGGAGTAAGCTTTCATCTTTAGATATTAGTCCCCCGCTTACATGGTACAAGGTAAGAAGCAAGTTCAGATAATTCTTTTTTTCTTTGATAATGTAGTAACTTTTAACATACAACTCGTCATTTTTAACACAGAATGTCATAACATTATATTACATATGTAACTAATTAATTGACATTAAATGTTAATTAATAATTTTATTTTTGTTGATAATTTGATAGACTGCATTTGATGCAACTGGCGAAGATGAGCATGTTGCATTGAATCTTAATGGAATGAGAAAAGGTGAAGCTTGGGTTAACGGCCAAAGTTTTGGTCGATATTGGCCCTCTTTGAGAACTCCTCGAGGTGAACCTTCGCAAATTTCGTAAGTACCTTTAATTTTCGCCAAGTCCAAATATTTATTTTATGCTATATCTATGCTCATTTATTTTAAATTAACAGTATAAATTTTAACTCAGTTTATGAGTAAGTTTTCTGGGTTTGGCCTAGTGGCTTTCAATCTATTCCGTCTTAGCTAGTCACTTATAAATATTTGAATCCAGAGAAGTTAAAAAAGTTTAATTTCAACTTTCTCCACCTTCTACCTTTGTGAAAAAAGAAAAATACTGTAACAAATGTATTTTTAAGTTTTTTCTCCTTTATTTTAAATGTTCAACAATGTAAGGCTATAGAGTTGTTTCTAAGATACTTAGTAATTTTTTTTTTGTGACTTTTTCTAACTATGTTTTTAATTGTTATTTATTTCATATTTAGATACAATATACCAAGATCCTTCCTCAAGCCCACAGGCAACCTTTTAGTTTTACTAGAAGAAGAGGGTGGAGACCCTCTATCCATCACCTTAGAAAAAGTTGTAATTGATTCAGTTTGTGGGAAAGTAAGAGCTTCTCCTTACAGACATTATAATGGAAGTAGAGAAGCAAAAGTAGTTCATCTACAGTGTGCTCCAACTTGGTACATTACTAAAATTTTGTTTGCAAGCTATGGAACCCCTTTTGGTGGCTGCGGACGTGATGGGCATGCTATTGGGTATTGTGACTCACCAAACTCAAAATTTGCTGCGGAAAAGGTCAGCTTTTGTTGATTATTGCTCAATTCCTGTCATCATATTTTATACACATTTTTTATTTAGTTTTAACATATATGAATGTTCATTTAGTCCATAAAATGTGTGAATTATCCGTTTAGTCTTTATATATTCAAAAATTATCTAAAACACCTTGTAGTTATTCTTGTGGCACTCAGTTTTTTTAGGATAAAATATATTTGTCTGATATGACTTAAAATTCAAACAAATTTGATATGTATATTTTAACATAAATAAGTATACAAAGACATTTTGGATCATTTTTGAAATAACACGGAGTAATTAAGTAACTGCCTCAAGCCGAAGGACTAAAGTAATTTGTTTTATAAAATCTTTGATTATTTTTTCTTCATCAAGGCTGATCAAATTTATAATATTTTTCAGGCTTGTCTAGGAAAACGGAGTTGTTTAATCCCAGCATCTGACCAATTTTTTGATGGTGACCCATGTCCAAGCAAGAAGAAATCTTTGATTGTTGAAGCACATTGTGGGCCGATTTCTATAATGGGTTAAAAATTGATCCATGGCTTCTTCATTTTTTTTTTTTCATTCATCAAATGAATCAAATGTTGGTTGTAGTAAATTCAAGAATAAATCAATCTTTTTTAAAAAAAATTTGCCCTTTCATTGTCGCTAGAAGCCTAAAAAATTAAACAAAACGCTAAGCCTAGACTCTTAGACGGATTAAACAAAAGTAAATCAACAAATTCAAGATTCCTACGAAAAACAATAACTTTGGGGTTGTTATTTGTGTCATGACATGATTGATTAATAAACAATCTCAAGGAGAGGTAAAAGAATTAAATTGTTGTTGCTGCTGCTGCTTATTTTCACATTCATAGTCCAGCAATCAACTACAGAATCTTCCCCGAAATGAAAATCAAATTAGTTGGCTAGAAGCAGACATATTTATATGTATGTATCAGTTACTTATATATATATATCGGACATCAAGATCCAAAACTCTACACATTCGTTTTTAGAATAATGCAAAACATCTCAATATTCGAGTATCAATTTGAGTTTTAATTGATATGAAATTCATTTATTAGAAAGTAATTTAGTAATTTTACAAACAATGATCTAACATTCAATAAATTAGTGATACATAGTATAAAACTCAAGTTGGGACTCAAATAATAAAATTTCTAAAATTATTATATTTTTTAACACTAATATATATATATTATAATTCAAAATCTACTGATATTACTATTAGAAATTTGTTGGGACTATCCAATTAAATTTTCGTTTTCATTAATATTGAAGGAAAATTTATTCATATTAATGGGATAGATTTTTGTAGCTCGCACCTGTACTTTTGAGTGCATAGAGGTGTCACCGTATTACAATTCCAGGGACACATCGAGCACCATACCTACTACAGCCGGAAAAGAAAAGGCCTTATGTATTTTTTAATATCTGCCCAGTGCCCATGCTCTTTCCTAATCCCAATGGAAATGTTACACAATAATATTATGGATGATCAAAATTTAAAAGGTGGATGCCCTGAGTAAGAAAAATCTTTTAAAGAAAAGAAGTTTAAGAAAAAAATTGAAAGGTAGTTTTCACTATGAAAAGGACAAGCCCACTTGCTCAACCACAATTCGAAAGAAAGAAACGGGCAATACAGGCAACAGTGCAGCACCATTGGCTAAAACATCAAGCTGCGTCTGCAAGTTAACAAAAAGGAAATGGATTTTGGCAGCATTCACTCGAGACTTTGCACTTGGCTTGAGATGAATTCACTGTTTCTTGAGACATTGAATTTATTCTTTCCTATCCACGTTGCACATATTCTTCGACCAAGTGACTGTTTACTCGCATTCTTAATTTGCATTATCATTATTATTTTTTTCACAGAATCAAATTTATTCTCATTGGTATATACTTCAAATTTACTAGTAGGATAATGCCTTTTTTTCACTTAATGTGATAAATAAAAAAGTACTAGAAATGCAATTTATAAAAGTACTATATCTTTGTAAATAATTAATTTTTTATATTTCATTTTAATTTAGAGGATAATATCCCATCTATCTAAATAGAGATAAAATTAATGAAAAAGAATATGAAATGAATAAACAATCCACCTTGGCGTTTTTTATTTGGTCCTCATACAAGTTCTTTGCATTGCATGTCATAACATAATCATAAATTATATATTATGTATCTATATCAAGTAATGTGTCTCTATTCTAATAGTTGAGGCATGGATTGATGCTATCTGTTTGATATAATAACATATTGTGTGTAGAAAAATAAGATGTCTAAGTTTAGGATATATATCAAATTAATTGGATGGACCACCCTAGGCCTAGCTGCCATGACTCTTTGCAATCAAAAAATTAACTAATATATATGTGATCTTCATTCAAAACCGATATCCAGAATTATAGATGCATATATATATATATATATATATATATATATATGAATAGTTTTCTAATCAGAAATTTCTGACTTTAATAAAGTCAGAGATTAGCTAAAAGATAAAAAAGTTTATATTTTACTACACTACTTAATAAAATACAGTGCATTGGAGTATGTATTTATTTTATTTTTTAACTAATCCCTAATTTTATTAAAGTTAGAGATTCCTGATTTTATTAAAGTCAGAGATCCCTGATTGGAAAATTACTCATATATACATGTTGATATATATATATATATATATATATATAGATATATATATAGAAATATTTAATTCTTTTCTCGTTTCTTGTGCTTTTCGATTTTGGGATCCAATGGCAATCGGCCCCTTGTTGATTCTCCTTATCCTTATTCTTTTGTTCTTTAGTTGAAGACACAGTATCAGCATTCAGCAATGACTTTACCCCCAATGATTCACATGCCCTTTTTCGAGAAACAAATAACTCCACCCAAGTCCTAATAGAAACCCAAGGCTCCTAAGTCCCAACAAAAACGCCAACGCCCTAATTTCAAATTTTCATTTGATGATTATTTTGGGTTTAATTTTCTTTAGTGGGCATATAAGGGTAGATTTTCTTTAAAATTTATAGAATAATTCCCTTTAATCTGAAGTTGACTTTCTGGTTAACTTATTATATAGGAACATATAAATCTAACTTATTCTCAAAATTATCTTTACTTCACCGTCGTTATTTTTTACTTGACAAGGAAGTTAATTTATTGTTGGAACAAATATTCCAAGTAACTTACAAATAACTTTTATCACATCTATGAAAAAAAAAACAATAACAAAATTAACAAATACAGTGATGTCATGATAAACAAGAAAAAGCATAAAATTGTCCCCTTCAAAAAATTTTTCATAGAAAATATTTTTTTAGTCCCTATTATTTGATTTAATTATCTATTTAGTTTGTATATGTATTTTTGAAAAAATCATAGTCTTTATCATTACTTTTGTAGGCATCGGCTTTAATTTTTTAACGAAAAATAATAATATTTTGTATGGTATAACTTAAAATTCTAATAAGTCAGACATTCTAACAAGTCAGACATGTAGATGTAGTTGATAAAAAATAGGGAATAATAAAGTGGCGATTTTAATGAAATTAAATATATAAAAATACCATTTTAAGTGATTATTCTAAATAAAAAGGTCAACTAAGTAATTGACTCAAATTATAACGGTTAAATAATTATTTTAAAATACTATTTTTAAAATATATTCATTTTTTTAAGGGGATGATATTTCTACCTTATAAATTTTATAAACCCACCCCATTTTTAGAAGGGTGATGATATTTCCACCCCTCAAATTCTGTAAATCCACCTCACTTTTAGAAAATAATTACAAAAAATTCTCATTATTTTTAAAAATTTCAAACAAAGAAGTATTTAAAAGAATTAATCAATTAAATCTACCTTAATTTATTTTGTTGTGACGTAAATTTTTTTATTATATTTGACTAATAAGATTGCTTTAACCTAAATTTAAATGGATTATTTTACCCTTAAAAGGTAAAAATACCAAAAATTTAATTTAACTTCAACAATTTTTTTAATTTTATACAAAATTCATTGTTTCTAAATATTTCATTCTACTTTATTAGTATGATTATTAATTTTTAATTAAACTAACATAATGTCTTTATGAGAAAATGCTCATTAAATTATTAGGCTATCAAATTTATGTCATGTACATGTAAAATATTGAAAATTATTAGATTTCATTTAAGAAGTTAGATTATAAGTCACAAAATTAAGTGCCTAAAGTATTAGATACAAAAACACATATTTTTTGGGGCAAGTGGGTCATTTTATGTCATAAAGCAAATTAATTAAATAGAATTTATATTAAACAACTTTAATAGTAAAAAAATAATTAAGAAAAAAATATAAGAATGATTTAATTGATTAATTACATAAATTTTTGTTGATTTGTATTTATTAAAAAAATGTGTATTTACTGTAAATATTTTTTAGAAGTGGGGTGGGTTTACACAAATAATGGGGTGGAAATATCCCTACCCTTTTCAGAAAATTATTATATCAAATGCACATTATTTTTAAAAATTCAAATTAAGAAGAAGTTTAAAAACTTAATCAATTAAATCCATATTCATTTTTTTAATGAGACTATATTTATTTTATTTGATCAATAAGGTTGCTTTAACATAAGTTAATACAATTATTTTACCCTCATAAGGTAAAAGTTACAAAATATCTAAAAATTTACTTTAATTTTAATAATTTTTTTTTACTTTAATGATGTATGAGTAGTACTTTATTAGTACGATTATTAATTTTCCACTAACCTAACAAGATATAATTAGGACATGTGGAGTATTGAAAATTATTAATTTTTATATAAAAGATATTAGATTATAGAAACTAAATGCCTAAATAATTAGTTACAATAACAAATATTTTTTAGGTAATTTGGTTATTTTATAATCTAAGGGTAAAATGGTCAAATCAAATTTATCTTATATCAACTTTAAATAAATAAAGATTGTTGAAAGACTAAGTTAAAGAAAACAATATTATAAAAATGATTTAATTAATTAATTATTTAAATTTATTGTTAATTTATAATTTTATAAAATAATGTGAATGCGTTGTAATTATGCTTTCGAGGTAGGGTGAGTTTATAAAAATAATGAAGTAAAATATCCACGCCCTTTTTCTTATTTGTTTTGGCGGGGTTTTTTTGGATTAGTATCTTCCAGTGGGAAGCCACATAAGGGCTAGGATGGGCTATAACCGTCCAAAATTTTGGGAAAATTTTAAATAAGCCCTTCGAAATAGATTTATTTATAGTGATATTATTAATATTTTTAATGATGTTTCATTTTTTTCCTTTATTCTTTTTTAACTTATTCATATCAACCTTAACTCATTTTCTTCTACCCAAGTCTCTCTCACTCTTTGCCCTCTAACTTTGGTGATATAAATAAAAAAATAAAACACCATATTAAATGCTTGATTTTACTTTTTGTCCTAAAATTAAGGAATTTTATTTATAATCTGATCATCTCAAGTTCAATTTTAATTTTGGAATTGTGATTTAATTTAGGTAGCGTTTGTTTTTTTTTTTTTTTTTGGTCTGAAATCTGAATGGATCTGAATTTAACTAAAATCTAAATAAGTCTGAATACATATATCTGAATGACATGTTTGTTTTTCTTTTTTCAATATCTGAATATAAGTGTTAACTTATTTTTTTTTAAAAATCTTAAATATGATATTTTGACATATTAACTTCATAAATATTAACAGTACTTATATTTATTGGTTAAACACATGACAAGTTATAAATAAATTATTTAATTAGTAAAAAAATGATAATTTTTACCTTAACAAAGCATGAAAAGCAAAATACATATCAAACACACGTATTTTTTGCATTGACATATGATACTTATAATGTTATTTTTAGTATATTATATTTATACTTTTTCTTGTTAATTATATAAGTCAATCAATACTTGTTTAATCATTGGAATTAAAATTAATGTATTAAATAAAATTCAAAATCTATTATAAAAATAATAAATATAAATATAAAGAGATGGGACCTATTATAAAATGCATTCACCTAAAGTGCTATTATGTTTAAAATTCTCATCACCAAAAAAGATAATAATAATAGTTGAATATACATACAAAAAAGGGATAAATAAAAAATAATAAAAGGATAATTTATATAATAGAAAATAAATTTATTTAATAGGGGTATTAATAAGAAAAAATATTAAAATTCCATTCAAATATTTTGCTATTGAGATAAAAGTTATAATATATTTTTTTTTTCATTCAGACCTAAACATCTTATAATTAGGTATAAGTGATAAAAAAATAAACAAAATAAAAATTTTAAATGTTTAAAAATAATTCAAATTCAGACTTCAGCCGAAAAACAAATAACCCCTTAATATCTACCTTGATTTATAGGAATATTTTATTATTCTTTTCTTTCATAATTTTTTTTAGTTAAGTACTTAGCAAATTATGAGCCATCTTAGTGTCTATTTTTAAATTTCTTGAAGTCTAATTAAAGATAAATTCTTATTTGTTGTTATTTTATCTCTGTTGACAAACCTTTCAATAAAAAATCTACATATTATAATTTTTCAAAAATAATTTCGATATGGCCACTCTAAAAATATCTAGTAATTAATACAATGTCTAAATATATATATATATATATAGTTTTCTAGTTCGGGATATTAAAGTGCGGGAAACATTTGGAGAAGCGTTAAAACCTCATGGTTTATGTATTTTTCCGGACGTTTCTGCACTTTAAAATTTCGAATTTGAACATTTTTATATATGTATGTATGTACGTATGTACGTATGTATATATGGTCCTTCACTCATACAAGTATCTTTTTTTTTTCATGTGAACACGTGCTAAATTATGTAATTTAGTAGAATCATTGTAGATTATTTTTTTTCATGCAAATATATTGCTAAATCATATAATTTAATAGAATCATTGTAGATATACTATTAAACCTTATAATTTTATAGTGCTTTCAAAGATAATTTTATCAAGCTACACAATTTAACAGTATTTTATTAACCTGTACAATTTAATAGTGAATCCGCTTTATAAAAAATATAAGGTGCCTGCACCATATTGCTTCTCCGGTTCTCCCTTATCTTTATCAAGAAACAAATTTCAACCATGCTTTGATTCCTAGTGCCTTTTAACCTTTCTATTTCCACTGACACCTTTCTGCCGCTTTCACCATCAGCGAAGGATTTATTACAAAACAAATAGCAAGGAAGTTGAACACTATTCACAATTATCTCCATATTCACTGTACGAAGTAGGCAAGTAGCCCTGGGACTTTCCATGCTGTGTCATTATTGAGGTGAGAAGGTTGGAAAAGTATTAATTTTTGAAAAATTATTCATTGTCCGCATTTTTTTTTAATTTTTTTTAAAATATATAATTTTTTTTATTGAAATCCACATAAAATTATATTTCTTTTCGCTTTTTAATTTTTATTCGAAGGCTGTTAAGAAAACTAACGGAATATTATATAAATAATTTTTTTACCCTTAAATGTAAAAAATAAATTATCCACCGATTACTTTTTTTTTCGTATTGTTTCAAAAATACACAATTCTTAATTCTTTTTTGCTGAACTCAATTTGAAGTTATATTGTTTTGCACTTGTCCACCACTGTATTGTTGTGAAATGATAATTTTACCCTTATGATATCAGCAAAGTTCTAACAGTATTATAACGAGAGTGGACCAATGAAAAAAATGTTAATTTTAGGCGAGTGCTGCAAAAAACAAATTGTGTATTTTTAAAAAAACGGTGAAAAAACGGGTGGACGTTGGATAGTTTTCCTTAATTTTTTTGTGTTGTAGTTTTTTATTTTTATTTAAATTACTGATATTAGATATATATATGTTATATTTATAACTCGGCGTGATTATTTGCCGTCAAATTTCTCTAGTCATGACTCGACAAGAGAATTAAAAAAATAAACAGTGTAATTCTTATATTCATATATTCAGAAAATTAAATAAATTATTTAAATTTAAATATTCAAATCAATTCGGATTTCATCTATTAATTCAAATTTATTTAGATTTCTGACTAAAATATGAACACCACCTCAATTACGTACCAATATCTATAATATCCAAGCTTAAATCCTTCAAAAAAGTGAAAAATCACTTCCCGTTCCTCTCAAACATTATCTCTTCAGTGCTTGGGATTCCATAACCACAATCAAATAAAAATTGACAATCACATTCTTAAAATGAAAGAAACAAGCACTGAGGCACCATGTATGTCTTTTTTCATGCCTCTAATGCTGACCAAAGAATATATACTTCAAATTAGTAATGTAGTGGATATTATTAGCATGCTCTCGTATTGTTACTTTCATGGCCCAGCTTTGGCGCATGCGTTGCCCCCCGAGCATAAAAATAGTAATCCTTATCTCATTCTCCATTCCTGCTGTCTCCAATCGTTTGCCTTCAAACAAATTCATTTCCAATAGAGATGTGAAAGTTTTGTATTTATGCTAGCTGGGTGTCCAATAATTGAAGAAGCAAGCAGGGATAATCGGGAACTACGCAATGTACATCTTTTTCTGTCAATTTAATTCAAGGAAAAAAAATGTAGTTTTCCTATAGTTTGTCTTTAAATAGTCCTTGGGATGGGATGATTTTGGGATCTCACTCTTCTAGAAAATAAAACTTAAAAAAAATAATCATTTTCATGACTACTTGATTGAGGTATATATATATATGGAAGTTTATAATATTAACTCATATTTTAAATTAACTCACACTATCTTATCACATGACAAAATTTAAGTAAAAAATACGTAATAAGAGGTGTTTAAGAGAATAATTGCACCTTAGATGAGAACTGACGTTAGATTAAGTATACGATATTTGAACAACCGTTAACTCTTCAGACGAAATCATAATTATGCCCTTTTAAAGTAAAATATTACACAAATATGTAATAAGTAAAATTCTAAGATTTCGTATTTCATTTCACACCTTCAATTGAAAATATTTTGTTTGTTTCATCAATCAACATAAAATCTGGAAGAATGAATACAGCTCACTCATATCGGATTTCACGGGCCTGAGCTTTGCAGTTATCCAGCACAAAACACAGCTGTAATGCTTAAAAACAGATAAACAATTGCTATCGTTTAAGCAAATTAATAATTTTCTGTCTCCTGGTCGGTGGTCGAGAGCCGTTTTATTATCTTCTTTCTCGATGACTGCGATGACGATCATGTACCATGTGATTTGTTTTCCTTTGCTCACAAATGATTTTCTATTATCTAATAGTTGATCATATTAATAGCATGAGTAGATTATCTCACATTCACCGCCATTTGATTTCTAATTTTCAAGCAAATTTTGTTTCTAACAATAGGCTTTTCAAAATTTAATTACTGCGTGCGTATATCTTTTTGTTTGACCCTTTCGAGCTCATTACTATTATTATTTTAACATTATATTAGAGAGTAAAATACAATATTGGTAATAAAAAATAATCTCAACATGTCAGACTTGAAGCCTAACTCAATGCTGGTTGAGATTTTGACTTGAACTTGATCGCAAAGATGAGACAAAAGTATTTGACTAACTCAAATAAGGAGTTGTTGATTAATTTAATAATTTATTTTAAACGAGTTGACAATTACTCTAGATTTGATCCATTTTCTTTTACTATGTTGGTGTTACTAAATTTTGACTCTAATTATACCTTTAAATATTCTTACACTAATTTTATGCCTACAAAGAACAAAATGAGTGGTTGTGGATAGTTAGGACTAGGGACAGCTAAGAAAAAGACCACTTTATAAGCTAAAATGAACTTATTTTTGTACTTTCCGTTTGCCCATTTTGCTCCTACAAAAAGAATATGCAATACGTGTTAAATGTATGGGCACTTGTGATAAAGATATTGTGTGTGTTACTATCAACTATCAAGTGGAAACATTTATAGCTTGGCCTATCGTATATAAACCAAAATTATGGAAGCCCCAGTTGTCACTAACTGACATGAATTTGCATCGAATGTGTGCCCAAATTTCTGTAAGAAAATTTGGGCATATGTAGACTACTTTTTCTTGGGCAAGATATTTAAGTTGTGTTCTAATGGTGTCCAAATTTGTCTAGTTTTGTTCATCTGTTTATTTACTATTATTTAATTAATTAAGAGGCTTATGTAATAAAAAGAAAAAAGAAAAAAATATGTACATTTGTAAAAGTCGAAATCACCCAAAACTTATCTCCTAGAGAGGGGGTGAGAGTACATGAGTAAAACGAGATTGAAAAACGTTGGCCGTTCAATTGAATTTCCTTCTCACTTGACATCTTCATCATGACCTTATATTATTATATAATGCTTCTTAACTCTTTTCATGATTGGACAGTCACACACGGTTGGTAGTTTTTTAATCAATATTCTCAACTGCACAATGGAACTAATTAATAAAACAAACAACATGATCTTATTAAATTTCATTGTTAATCGCACACTTCAAATAATTAAATTGTTAAATATTTCTTCAATTCAACGTATTACAGGAACTGCAAAAGAGTAATATTTTTTAGAATATATTTTAATTTTAAGGATTTGTTTCCAGTGGATAACACTTCCATAAAATTGATGGATCAGTTACATCACGTTACTGTTAAATACAGTATGATTAATTTTACATAAAATTGTTTAATTATTCAATTAAAAAAATATTTTTGAAATTAGATCTGCTACGACTAACTAAACACTCAAAAAGGAAAAAATAAAACTAAACTAACTCAACAAGAAGTAAATAAGACAAAGATTAAGACTAATCCTACTTTCTTCATAAATCAAATATAAAACTCTATTTTTTGTCAATTTAAAAAAAAAAAACAATTCTATTGGGGGATGATAAAACATCAAAATCCAATTTCCAATAATGTGTCGGCAGTGTCTTAAGTGGCAGAAGTTTGTCAAGTTTAATTTCTTCTTCCATTTTTTGAGTAATTATTGAAAGACATTAATCACACCAATTAATAATGGATTGACTGACTGGAATCCCAATAAACCATGATTATTACTAATTTTTAAAAATTTTAGCAGAAACAGAGAAGGAAAAATGTGAATAATAATTGGTTGCTTTTAAATGCAATCAATTATAGGCCAAATTACAAATCGATTTTTGAATTTGATAATGAAAAACATTTTTTTATACAATATTATGTAAACTTTGATTATTCGCTTGTTGTAAGTCACTGCTGTAGGGCTAATAAAAAAAATGAAATAATCGCATGTAGTGAAACAAATCGCATGTAGTGAAACAACATATGTATAAATAATAAAATTCATGATTGGATTAATTAATTCTGTTATTTTTATTAGAATTTGAATATTTACGATATTAAGTTGTACTTTTTTTTTAAAAAAAAAATTCATAAGATAGGATTTTTCATTTTTCTAATTTCTTGACATCCAGGAGACATATTAAAAAAAGAAAGAAAGAGAGAGAACATTGTAAAGCAATATTAATATCATGATTATGAGCTACATATGCCACGAGAAAATATGTCATATTAGGATATTATGTTTGTGTATTAGAGACTTAATTGATTTAGGTTTCAATAAGGGAAAGCAAAATTGATTTCTTTTTTTTTTTAAAAAAAAAAAATTAGTTTTGATTTTTTTTATTTTATGTCATTTTCGTGACACTAAAATATAATTTTGAGCTTCTTTTTTCTCAAATCTATAATAGCAAATAAAAGCTAATAAGTGGAAAAAAAATAGCAAATAAAAGTTAATGAGTAGAAGAAAAAATGACTAAAATTAAATAACCAGGGAATGAGTTTGAGTTTGAGTACTTGTAGCCTACAAGTACTCATACCCTTGAGACTTTAAATAAACTAATAATAGATATTCAAAGTCAAAATTAGTATTTACTGAGTTTAATTAATCCATCATTGAATTAGAAGAAATTAAAATCTTAAAATTCGTTTCAAAATTTTGAGTCAACAAATTATTTTAAGATACTCTCACTCGTAAATTAAAGTATGAAAGTATAATTGTTTATTTATTTATTCTTTATGAAAAAAAATCTATAACAAGAAATAACTTAGATAATGATGAAGAAAAACAAAATGTGCATTATTTCTTACTATGGACATATTGATTAGATCCACATTTCATACCAAACGGCAGTTACAAATATTTTATGTTATTTCTATTTTCGTTTAGCTTTCATTTGATTATTACCGTAAAATTACTACTCGTTTAAGTTTAATCGTTTTCTTACACCATATTGTCTTTTTCGGTTTTGACTGAATTAAAAGGAAAATCCAACATATCTTCAAAGTAAAATTAATCTAGACTAATACAGCAAATTTTATCACTGATCACGCTATTTTTTAGTATATTAGTGTTTAATAGTAATAAGTTGTAATATTTCTTAAAAGAGTCCCCACAGTCAATTTTTTTTTATTAATTATTCAAAGCATCAGAGGAAAATGAGAGAAAAAAAATATATCATGATAATAAAATGAAAAATCTCACTATCACTCAAATTTAGAGATAATTCTTTAATTTAGCCATAAGATGTAAATGTGACATTATGTAATGTTATACAAATAAAATTTACATATGGTAATACTCTTTAATAGTATTTACAAATATCAAAACTACCTTCAGCAAACGGAATACATAATTAGCTTAGGGGCACATTCCCTTCCTTTCATATGCATATAGATAAATATAACAAAAGTTATAATTAAGTAATTAGCTAGTCTTAATAATATAAAATCTTATATGTTGTTAATACACACACTCTTTTCTATTGAATTCTTGTCATGTGTACCTTTTAATTAATTCAATGAAATAAATACATATACATATGTATTTTACACTGAAATTTATATTGATAGGATAATCATATCTTATTATGTTAGCACTTAGCATTGAGTAATTAAATTTGTATTGATATGATAATCATATCTTATTATGTTAGCACTTGGCATTAGGGAAGCACTCGTATGTTAAACATAAAACAGAAGTTATGACTTATTCAATCAAAAGTCATAAGTTAAGTTTTATTTAACAGAAATGCAAGACGTGAAGGACCTAAATGATAAAATACCAAAACATCAGTCCAATCAATAATGAATTTGATGATGTTAACCTTTTCCCACCACCACGGTGACTGAACAGTGTAACAACAAGCACTGCCAAAGACTTCTCATGGGAGCACTTTTGTCCCTTTGCTTCTGCTTCTAAGATCCAATGTTCTTTCTCCCTCCAATCTCTCTCTCTCTCTCTCTCTCTCATTTTCTTCTTTGAGCAGCTGCTAAGAAACCTTCTTCAGCAGAAAATTTGGAGCTTTTCTTTTCCTTTTTTTTTTCTCCCCCCTCTTTTGGGAATCTGAGCTTAATTGCTTCTCAATTCTCGTGTACCAACAACAACAACAACATGCACATACACTCTCTTTCTCTCGGTGGCCTGAACAAAGATTTTCATTTTCTCTAGAAAAATTCCAGCTGTTGGTGCTGTTTCTAAGGTCGGTTATATATTTTCTTGGAAAACAAACAAACAACTATACAGCTTTTTAGTGCGGTGGCAACCCCACTTCCTCAGTTCTTTCATTTTGTTGAAGAATTCCAGGGGTTATAAGACAAAAAAACTAGTCATTAAGTCAAGTTGCTGCACGAGATTTCCATTTCTGGGTATATATTTTCTTTCTTTGATCCATTAAAGAGAAAAAAGCAGAGGATTTCTTAAAAATTTTATTCATACTTTATTTCTTTTCTTGTTGGCTTAATAGCTTGTAATTTGTGTTGTAGTTTCGGAATTCTCTAGAGAAGAAACTTGAAAGCCATCAAATTTTACTACCTTATCAGAATTCAGGTAAGCCTTTTTACCCTCTTTTATGAGTCTTCATTCAATTCACTTTTTTTATTGGTATTTAAAAAAGAAAAAATAGTAAGGTAATGTATAATTAACTATTCTAATAGTAAAAAGAAACCTAAAAGTTAGTTTTGGTTTTCAGTATAGGGGACATGCTAACCCAGAAAACTAATGAAAATTATTAGTTTTTACAAAAGTATTTAAACTGTTTTTAAAAGCAAGATTCAATTGTTACCATTATTTTTATTTCTTTCTAATTGTTAACTTTTCTTGATGCTAAATTTATATAGCCAAAATGCAAAGCAATGCAATGAGTAGAGTAACTTCAAAGCATAGTACATATAATTAATAGTCTCTTTCTTAGATATAATTTTATAATGATCAACAGGAATCACACCAAAATCCACAGCTAAAAACAAAATTGACGTTTGAACGTCAATTTTTTTATAGATAAACTTTATTTTATGTGATTTATTTATTTATTTTTATTGTATTTCAAAGGTATAATCTAATTTGGGTGGTCAATAGATTATGATTTTATTTTGAATCTTCTTCTTTTCAGCTGTTTCTGCCATGGTCATTAATCGAGTTTATTGATCTTGTGGCGACATCCTTTGTTTAAATGACCAAAATTTGCCACTTGGTTTTTTGACAATGGCCAAAATCCCATTTCTCTGCTTCCATTTGCTAGCTCTGTTATGTTTCATTCTGGTCTCTGTTTTCCCGCCATCGCTGTCCTTGAATGTTGAAACACAAGCCCTTATTCAGTTCAAAAGCAAGCTGAAAGATCCTCATGGGGTCTTAGATTCCTGGAAAGAGTCAGCTGATTCTCCATGCGGGTTCTCGGGGATTACTTGCGATTCTGTCACTGGGAGAGTCACCGAAATATCATTTGACAACAAGTCTTTGTCTGGTGAAATTTCAAGTTCCATTTCAGCATTACAAAGTCTCACTGTCCTTTCGCTGCCTTTCAATGTTCTGTCTGGGAAGCTTCCTTCGGAGCTAAGCAATTGTAGCAATCTCAAAGTACTGAATGTTACGGGAAATGCAATGGTTGGATCAGTACCAGATCTTTCCGCTTTGCAAAACTTGGAAATTTTTGATTTGTCAATCAACTACTTCACTGGTAGATTCCCCCGTTGGGTGGTCAATTTAACCCAGCTAGTTTCATTGAGTATAGGGGATAATGTGTATGATGAGGCTGAAATTCCGGAGAGTATTGGGAATTTGAAAAATTTGACATACCTGTTTCTGGCTCATTGCAATTTAAGGGCACGGATTCCAGAATCCATTTCTGAACTGAGGGAGTTAGGCACACTTGACATATGTAGAAACAAGATTTCTGGGGAATTCCCGAGATCCATTGGGAAGTTGCAGAAGCTTTGGAAGATTGAGCTTTATGCAAATAATTTGACTGGGGAACTTCCGGCAGAGCTTGGCAACCTTACTCTTTTGCAAGAATTTGATATCTCTTCAAACCAGATGTATGGGAAATTGCCTGAGGAGATTGGAAATTTGAAGAACTTGACGGTTTTTCAATGCTTTAAGAATAACTTTTCTGGAGAATTCCCTTCTGGTTTTGGGGATATGCGAAAGCTTTTTGCATTCTCAATTTATGGAAACAGATTTTCTGGCCCATTTCCAGAGAATTTGGGCCGGTATACTGCACTGACCGATGTTGACATATCAGAAAATCAATTTTCTGGTAGTTTCCCCAAATACTTGTGTGAAAAAAGGAAATTGTTGAACTTACTTGCCTTGAGCAATAATTTTTCTGGGGAGGTGCCAAATTCTTATGCTGACTGTAAAACTATTCAGAGGTTGAGAATCAGTGACAATCATTTGTCTGGGAAGATTCCCGATGGACTTTGGGCATTGCCTAATGTAGGTATGCTTGATTTTGGTGATAATGACTTTACTGGAGGGATATCGCCTCTAATTGGGTTGTCCACTAGCTTAAGTCAATTGGTTTTGCAAAACAATAGATTTTCAGGTGAGCTTCCATCAGAACTTGGCAGGTTAACAAACTTGGAGAGGCTTATCTTGACTAACAATAATTTCTCGGGTAAAATACCTTCTGCTCTCGGTGCTCTAAGGCAGTTATCTTCCTTGCATTTGGAAGAAAATGCATTAACAGGATCAATACCGAATGAAATGGGTGATTGTGCTAGAATTGTGGACTTGAATCTTGCTCGGAATTCTTTGAGTGGCAATATTCCTCGTTCTCTTTCACTACTGAGCTCTTTGAACGCTTTGAATCTTTCTGGAAACAAACTGACGGGTTCTATTCCTGATAATTTGATGAAATTGAAGTTAAGTTCTATTGATTTGTCGGAAAACCAGTTGTCTGGAAGTGTTCCATTGGATTTTTTAAGGATGGGAGGAGACGGAGCCTTTGCCGGTAATGAAGGACTCTGCCTAGACCAAAGCACTAAAATGCTTATGAATTCAAAACTGACTGCTTGCCCTGCAATACAGAAACAGAAAGGAGGATTTAAAGATAAACTGGTTTTGTTCTGTATCATTGCAGTTGCTTTGGCAGCTTTTCTAGCTGGGTTGCTGCTTGTGAGTTACAAAAATTTCAAGCTTTCAGCTGATATGGAGAATGGGGAGAAAGAAGTAAGTTCAAAATGGAAGCTTGCCTCTTTCCACCATATTGACATTGATGCTGAGCAAATATGTAATTTGGAAGAAGACAATCTGATTGGAAGTGGTGGTACAGGAAAAGTTTATCGCCTGGATTTGAAGAAAAATGCGGGCACAGTGGCCGTAAAGCAACTATGGAAAGGCGACGGAGTAAAGGTTTTCGCAGCAGAAATGGAGATCTTGGGCAAAATCCGGCACAGAAACATACTGAAGCTTTATGCTTGTTTACTGAAAGGAGGATCGAGTTTTCTGGTTTTAGAGTACATGCCTAATGGTAATCTGTTTCAAGCCCTTCACAAACGGGTAAAAGAAGGGAAACCAGAATTAGATTGGTTTCGGAGATACAAAATTGCTTTAGGAGCTGCCAAAGGAATTGCTTATCTGCACCATGATTGTTCACCTCCTATTATACATCGAGATATAAAATCGAGCAACATATTGCTTGATGAGGATTATGAGCCAAAAATTGCTGATTTTGGAGTTGCAAAGATCGCAGAAAATTCTCCTAAGGTGTCAGATTATAGCTGCTTTGCTGGAACTCATGGTTATATTGCCCCTGGTTAGTTTTAAAACTTGTTTAGCAAGCTATTATTCTCCTCATCCCCTGCCCCCAATTCTATTCGGTTTCATATCTCTTGAATTAATGTCCTTTTTTTTTGTTATTTTAGTTATTTCCAATTTGAACTTGACTAATATTTGAGCTGTTCTTAATAAATCTGCATCTAATTTTTCTTGGCAGAGCTTGCATACACTTGTAAAGTTAGTGAAAAGAGTGATGTATTTAGCTTTGGTGTGGTGCTACTCGAATTAGTTACAGGAAGAAAACCTATTGAAGAGGAGTATGGAGATGGGAAAGATATTGTTTATTGGGTTTCAACTCATCTCAATAACCACGAAAATGTCCTCAAGGTTCTCGACCGTGAAGTTGCATCAGAATCTATCAAAGAGGACATGATCAAGGTTTTGAAGATTGCTGTTGTATGCACTACCAAGCTTCCAAATCTACGTCCTCCTATGAGAGAGGTCGTCAAGATGCTTGCTGATGCCGATCCATGCACTGACAAGTCTCCTGACAACTCTTCTGACAAATCGGGGAAGATTTCTTTGTAGTTATTTTTCTAATACCTGTAGCTTATCTTTGAATGTTCAAATTTCAAGCAAATATGACTCAAAAGTTCACATGCTGGCAAAAAGTTTCTCGAATATATTATGATTTTTTATTTACTCTGAAGGATTAGGTTTACCCATAAGATGACATAGGTTTTTGATGTGTTATATATGTAATGTTTGATGTTATAAGAAAACATTTTATTGTGATTTGATCATAAATTTAGGCTACTTAGATTGTTTTTATGTACTTATGCTTGTGATTTTTTCGTGATCATGTATGATTGTAGCTTCCACCTATTCCAATATCTACTTAATTCCATCTTGTTACGTCAAGAAAATCGTAATATCATGTTCAATCAGTTTAATATTCTGCCACAAGCATCAGAAAATGAGATGCAAGCACTTGCAATTTTGTTCTTTTCATTTCTATGGCATTTCACATGAATGTACAGGTGAGGCAAAATGCAGGTATATTGAAGGTTTTCAATTAAGCAAATTATGATCGGAACGCTTGATCATAAGAACTCGGCGTTTTCGTCCGATCCAGGTAGAAAACCACGGCAGATCACTCGAAACAACTCGGTATCCTGCATTCGAATACAGTCTTCGAGCACCATAATCATCTTCATAAGCTCGGAGAACAAGGTATTCAAAACCCCAGAGAACGGCAAGCACCTCACAGGCTTTCATCAACGCAGTAGCTATTTTCTGTCTCCTATTTGTTACCATAAGAGCCTTTGGTCAATTTCAATGTATAAACAACACAGTACACACAGAGTTATTGACTAGCTATATGGGTAAAGTAGAATATGAAACCTGAAACGTTTTGAAACGGCGAGGCCAGAGATGTAGAGGTATTCTTCTGCTCCCCGGAGATGTTGAAGAACAGGATCATCTCTCAAAACTGTGACATCTACTACACCCACAAGTTTCCTTTGTGGCTCAATATTGTCATTTGGATTTGAATGCTCAGCTACCAAACACGCATACCTGTTAAGACAATCTAATTCTATTCACAAACATTTTTCTTCATGTTTCATTTCGTTGGTCCAATTACAATACCATGCCAACATCTGGTGCCCCAATAGTGTATAAAACAACATTATATTATTCAAATTCGCATTAAGACTTGTTTATCAAGTCATTCTCTAGTGAGAATGTCCATATTTTTAAACATTACAGAATTATTTCGCAGTAAAGTGAAAAATTATGGACTATTAATTCTAGTAAAACAACAATTTATTACTTAAATTATTCTGCATTTTGTAAAGTACGGACGTTCGGACAGAGAATTTGTTTTTCTGCATTTACCTGTCCGGGGGTGAGTTTCTCAGTTTGTAAAGAAGTCCGGAAAGCACTTCTGCCTGTGTAGAGCAGAAAAAAGTTAAAAAGTGATTTTTCATTCTATAAAGAACTTGAAAAGCACCAATATCAAAAGGCAAAGATACAAAAGCTAGAAGCAAACATAACTAAGAATTAAAATAGAATATAGAAAGTACACAAGGGTAAAGAATTGATTCAAACCTTAAAGAATTCAAAGAAAACATCATTGAAAAGGGCCACAGGATTATGAAATGCTTCTGCTTGAATAAAAGCAACTTCTCTCATCTCTTCACCCACTCTAACCAACTTCCTCACTTTCCAACCATACTCACTCACCAAATACTCAAACTGCTTATTAATATCATTCTTTTTCTCTTTAAAAGGCACCTTTGCATCTTCCTCAACTTTATTACCCATCAATCCCACTTCCTTAGCTGATGAAAAACTGCAGCAATGCACTACATAAGTACCATCTGCTTTCCTCAAAGCACCTTTTTGGGCATAACTTCCATAATTCAAAGTGGCAGCTGATGGGTAGCTGAGCAGCATTTTAGCCATTTTGTTTTCATAAGTTTGTCACAGAATCAGAAAATGAACAATGAAATGCAGCTTCTAATTTTTGTCCTTGACACTTGGAACATGGTTGTTGTAGTAATAAAAAGTTTGCTTATTCAATTTATTCTTTTTATTTAAAAGAGTATAGTGAAATATTGAAATGTTAAAAGAGAGAAAAGAGGGAAAAAAGGAAAAAATTGTTGATTACCCTTATAGTTTGACATATTATCAAATATCCCCATAAGTAGGAAAAATAAACAAAAATCTCTAAAGATGATGATGTTATTGGATATGGTCAAGTAGTTGAAAAATTAAACAAAATTAATAAAATCTAATCATCTACGGTGCTCAGACCGTAGGCCATGATGTTCTTGAATTACGGTAATCATAACCACGTTTCTAACCATTTTTGCCAATTGGAAATTTTATGAAAATAGGCCAAATTATAGGGTCCTTGATAAATTTTCTAAGAACATTTTTCAAAATTAAAGCTAATAAATTTCTTTAACAAAAAGAAAATAAAAAAGGTTGAATAAAGGAAAGATAATATTTTGGGGGCGGGTGGTTAGAACAACTCGTCATCTCTGGACCACTGGAAGGTGCCACGTGGGAGTAGTATAGCCTAACACGTGGACACTAAGAATTTAGTGGCTGTCAACCCGCTGGAAATATTTGTCGGCGCCCCCACTATCAAAATTTTGTACGGAAGATTTTACACCACTGTTTGATATATATGAATATGAATAGGAGCTGGCTAAGTTACAGATTCTGTAACTTACAGATCCAACTATAGCCAACTCCTGTTGCCTGCATTTGCACGGTTTTTCTCTCTCCTCAGGACACGTGTGCTGCTTTCCATTGGGTGTGTACGTTAGAGATTCTGTAACGTAGATTGGTCCGAATTATATGAACATATTGGGACGCGGCTAAGTTGCAGAAGCTGCAACTAACAGCCTTGGCATTTTGACCTTGCATCAACAGCTCCCTTGCCTAGGTTGCATCAGCACCAACATACGTGGAAGATTCCCATTGCTATGTTACTTGCAGAGAAGCTGTAACATAGCAAGCTCCGAATATATTTCTAACTTATCATCATTCTTTTGCTTTTTAATCCATTTCATCTACTAATATAAATTTCATTTCATATAACATATTAAATGATATTCTCTCTAAGAGGAAAATACCTTATAATTTTGTATAATTATAATATTATATCATGCAGCAATTAGTAAGTATACATACATACATATATATACACATATATGTATATGTATGCGTACGTATATTATTAAATCTAGAATATTGGATTTTATTAAAGTCCAAAAAAACCTATTACATTATCACATCACATGGTATAACAACTTAAAAAAAAGTCAAAGATATTAAACTTTACCCGCAGGCGTGTGCACACACAGACACACAAATTTAATACACATGAGATTTACCAAGTATGATATATTTGACAAAAAAATGATCAAATAGGACCAAACTATAGTGATGCACCGAAACCCCATTTTTGGCTATTTACAGTGCGTCTCTCATATTTGTTGAAAATTAAAAAAATTAAAGACTTTAAAATTTTAATATATAAATCGTATATGCTTCTATTATCTATTCTTGGATCCTAGATTATAGTTGATTAGTATGAAATTTTTTACACTATCATTACTAGTCATATGTTAATGACATTGGTAAATTATTTTTTTAGTATATATTTAAATTAATTATTTTAGATTAAATATATTTTATCGTTTCTAAAAATAGATTAATATTTTTGATAAATTAATATATTTCTATTCCATATTTATGCGGTGTTTACTTCACAGATTAGGCAATCAGAATCCAAAATCAAAATTATTGACAACGTTTACTTCGCAAAATAAATATGGAAATCATAATGAAATATGGACCTCACCCAAATTTGGGAATAGGGAATGCTTGGGAATCAATCTCCTATTTCCTAGATTTTTCATTTTACTTCCTTTACATTTTTATAATCCCCAAATTACCCTCAATAAACTTTTATCATTTTTTATTTTGGTTCCTACAGAATTTATAAAAACACCCAAAAGTTTGTATTATTTCCAAATATGTCTTTTATTATTTAATAATAATAATAATAATGAAATTAAATAATTATAATTATTAAAATTTATTAATTTTATTATTTTAATTGTTATTACTACTTTCATTAATGACATTAATATTAATATTATTCAAAATTTATTAATTATTATTAGTATTGTCAATAATGTCATTATTATTAAAATGTACTTTATTATTTTAATTATATTAATTGTTATTATTATTTTTATTAATATGATCATAATAATAATAATGTCATTATCATTATTATTTTAATATTATTTTATGAAAATTTATTTATTTTATTTCTATTATTAAAATTTATTAATTTATATTATTTTTTTATTAATATTATCATTATTATTATTATTATTAAAATTTATTAATTTTACTGTTTTAATGAATATTATTGTCGTTATTATTAAGGACTTTTTAATAATTTGAAACAATCTAATTCATTTCAATTCCAATTCCAATTTCAAGACAAAATAAACACATTAATGGCAATCCAACTCATTCAGATTTTGATTCATACAGTTCAAGTAAACAACTTATTCTGATTCTCATTTTTCATTCTCATTTCAACTCATTCTCATTTCAACTTATTCTCATTCCTGTCCATTTCGATTCCAATTTAGTAAATGCAACATTAGATTATTTATTATAAATTAAATATGAATTATGTTTTTACCAAAAAAAAATATTTTGTATTCAATTTTTTTATAGGTCATTGTCCTTACACTATCTCTAATTTTTACAGTCAAAGAGGTCAATCAACCAAAGTGTAAAAATTTGAAATAATACAAAATTATTTGTCAAATTTTGAAACCTTTGACTTTTTTCCCAGAAAATAATCTGGACATCAATGTTAAAAATCAAATAAAATGCATCCATGTTCCATTACAACAAGTAGACAACTTACAGTTTAGATCTAATGGCCAACTCGTATACAGGCAAAAAGTGCACGGTAGTTGGACCTCAAGTATTCTAAAATATTGATTTATATATCTTACCATCTGATGGGTAAAAATCAGTTTTTTTTTTAATAAAACTTTTGGACCGATCTCATACAATACATAAGAATTTGTAATCTACAAAATCATATCTTGATAATTTGATTTTGTTTTTTCGCTGAATTAATCTAGACTCCCAGATCACGACCGTCACCACCAATCTTGTTAGATCACAATATGTCATCAATGATCTTCTAGGTTATGACTCAAGTTTTATTTGCACTTGACGTGTGGGCGCCTTTATCACCACTAAAATCAACTAGCAATAGAAAATATTCCTCTCAAAATTAGAGAGAAAAAATCTTTTTCTCTTATATGTATAATGTGGCTGCTCTTTGTTTCTTTAGAGAAAACAATCCATTTTATATCTCTCTTTAGTAGAAACTCTACGCTCCATATTTATATTTTTTAATTCTATTAAATCACATTTGATTTAAATTAAAAAACAATAAAACCAAAAGTGTCGTTACTTGTTCTTGTGTTATAGGGGCCCACCTTATAAAATAACATAAGACCTCTTTCACACTGGCATATTAAATAGAGCATTTCACTAAATAATATATTTAGGCTTTTAACCCAAATAACTAAGTATCTTGCTTATTAATCCAGTAGCGGTGCAATAAATTAAATGAGCTAACCTGGGGATTAGATGGATACATACAATAGTAGCTACAATAATTAGGTCTGTAATTAAACTAGCCCAATTATTTAATTACAAATCTACTCCACTAAAAGATTGGAATTGATCTCTATAATTGTATGCTATCTAGGATAGTGTTTTCGAATAATAATTCGACCCATGCCACATTGATTTCTTTATTGCATAATCTTTTGTACCACATCGTTAATTAAATCGATATCTTAATTGTCCAATTAATTTAATTATATCTTATTTTTTTATACTTACTGGTTTCCTTTAATGATCATTTTCAACATATTAAATATGTTGACATACTCTGCCTAGAGAATTTTATGATCAAGTGCCGAAAACCCATCAAAAGATGTGTTGTACAAATTCTATATTGTTAATCTATAATTTCAATACTCATAATTGCTCCCACCAAGATACCGGGTAATCTTGACTACAAGTGTGGGCCGTGTCTATTGGTAACTCAAATGGAATAACAATTACAATTATGAAATCATAACTAACTCAAGATTAAGATTATAGTAAAATCAATGTCTATGAGATTTAATAAGTATGACAGTTATTACAAAGTTAATTAAATTTCATGTGTGATCCTGTTAAATTTATTCATACCACATCAATAAATTCATACATGATTAAGACAAATCATTCAATAAATTTATTACAGTCTATTCCTAAATAAAATGCTCAACTTTATTTATCAATTGTGAACTTAATTTATTTAATCATAAGATAATTTATGTTTACTTCTTCTGTGAATCCACATGGTGATCATATAAATACATATAATATGATTAAATGGACTTTACTCAAAATATTAAAGCAATTAAGATACTTGAATAAAATACCTCATTTATTTTATTAATCAGAAAAATTATTTATTACAATTAAATAAACACACATGCTTTTAAAGAGCATATTTTTCCAACACCATCACCATTCCATCATGCTCTAATTTGATATTGTATAGAAGTTAGATGACTCTAATTGTGATAATCAGCTGTAGAAGATGACAAGATTTACATTACCCTTAAACGACCGGTTTTGATTTTCCTTTTGTTGTCTTTAATTTGAGCTTCAAAAGCTTCTAGTGTCAGTTCAATGTCTGTTAAGAACACTTAAACGCTGGTCAACATTTAGATTATCAGAAGGGTTTAATTGCTCAAATTCTTTTTTCTAACTCATTGTGAGAATTTTCTGAGATGATGTTTTTGCATGACTGATGAACTTTTGAGAGAAATAATACTATCCTAGTATCTTTCTCTTCTCTTGATTGTAATAGGATCCCCTCATGATGCTATATTTGATCATCAGTGGGTGGAATCCGGTCTAATCTAAAAAAAATTCATTAATACGCCTTAAATTTTTCTTAGTTTTTCATGTATTGATAGAGTTTTATTTTATTTTTACACATGTCTCCAATTCAACTTTATTTATTTATTTTCTTTTTTAAAGTTGGAGTTAGAGACTTATTTTTATCAAATAATTCAATTATATATGTATCAATAAATTGAAATCATTTTAGAGCTAAAATCTTACTACTATTTTAACTTATTGTTAAAAAGTATTATGGTTTGTAGTAATTGAAAGAAAAGTATGTTAATATATTATTACATTGCCACTTGTACAAGAAAGTTACAAATTGGTATATAGTAACAATCAACAACAAATCATAATTTCCTGCCTTCATGGTTTATTTGCTTCACAATTATACTTGCTTGTTTTCATCAAGTTATTCAAATTTTTATCTTTTCTATCAATAAAGTACAAAAGAAATTCATAAATAATTTTTTTGGTACAATTTTAATAATTTATATTAATAAACCTATTTCTTGCGTTGTTCTCATTCTTGCAATAAATATATGTATTTTTCTAATAATTTTTGTATCGCTAAATGTATTTCCTAACTCTTTTATAAGCATCATTAATCACACAAATTTACAATAAATTTATAAATTAACTAATATTGATGAAAGGTCCTATGTCCCGGCCCTGTTAATTGTCCTTGTCATTTATTTGTGTCTTCTCTTGCTTGGTTTAGTTGTCACCATGGATCGTAGCTGGTTTTTTAATTCATTTTGTCACATGACAAGGTTTGATTTGTTGGTACAAATTCATGCCCTATAGCTACAAATTCAAATTTTCATCTTTTACATTTATGTACGGGATAAAGGCTTTTATTTTCTAAGTATTAAAAAAGTACGATTAATTTTTAATTTTTATCTTCCTCAAAATTTGAACTCAGGTAGTTAGTCAAATTAAAACTTTTTAAAAATCACTGGATCAGGCTCCTGAGGACTTCTAAATAGAGACTTTAGTTTTATAAATCTACAGTAAGTGTCTCCATATTAGACATAAATTTTCCAACCATACTTGACAGACTTGAACAACGCTATAATTACATAGGTATCAGCTCTTGATAAATTTTAAAAATGATGTTAGTATATATTGTAATATAATAATTTAACAAAGAAAAAGACAAGGTCTACAACTACAAGTCTACATTCATATAAAAGAGAACCATTCAACACCGTCGTCTTTCCCCCCCCCAACCCCAACACAAAAAAAATTATTAGCCTTCTTCCTAAATAATTGTCCATTTCTATTTAGATATAGAATTTGATATATCTTTTGAGAATCTATAAACTATAATTTCATCAATACATCATTGACCGATAGAAAAATTATTGTAAAGGAAAGCCTTGCTTATAAACTTTTCTTTCCCCTTTCTTTTCTTTGTACTTATAATTGTATCATTCTAACTAGTATATTTATATGTGTTAGTGATTATACGTAATTGCATAGGAAATTGAAATGTTAACTAAACTTAGTTCGAGGCTCAGTCATAGTAATGTTGCATTTTTCCAGTCAAAATTCGGGACCTGATGCCATGTAGATTGATTTACTTGTATAATGGGCTAAAATAAGTGGAAGACTCGTGGGTGACAATGAGATAGGAGAAATGGATTCCTTTGAATGTAACTGATCAACGACGTCTAAACAAGTGCGTTTATGATAAGATCAAGAGCAAAGACCGAGAGGCAATATTGACTATACGTATCATACCACGTATACGTTATGGTATATAGCAATTTGGGCTGGAAAACAAAAATTATAACATGCTAGGAGATTGTTATTCACAATTAAAAATAAAAAAAATAAAAAGAATAACACTAGTCATATAAGAATGTCAAAAATACATGTTCAGCCCAAATTAGAACGATTGTCTGGCCTAAAATCTAAATTTTATGAAAAAATTATAAAATATTTATTATTTTAAATAATTTATTTATTTGACCAATTTATTACATGTATTTAAAATTTATATTTTCAAATGTAATTTCATTAAAATAAAGTTTAAAAACCTAAAATTATAAAATAAGTTAAAAAAATATACATGTAGAATATTATAAAATATAAAACCCTGAATCAACTTAAGTTTTTGCCATCCCTATAGTTAGGATAACATCTCATATGAGAGCATTCTCACTTTGTTAAAGTGATGATGTTATTAAAATTAAAAAAAATATATTTCAATATATGTATATTGGAAAAGGGATTGCTAAAATGGTTATGGAGGCTTTCTTATTTTCAGAAATGATCACATAAATCCGTTTTTATAACATGTTCATGAAGACCTTCATGCATACTTGAAAAATTTGTTTAAAAAAAAAGTTTTTTTTGCATCATTATGTGTCCCTAAAGCAATTGAAAACAAAAATACTTGTAATCATTTCACTAAACCACGAGGGTATTCCTATCCTTTCCCCTTATTTATAAGTATTTGTTTGTAAAAGAAATGATGCCAAACATAATTGACTCGATCAACTTACTCAACATCCTTTAATTAAAGAGGAAAATTATTTATGTTTTGAATTTTTGACCGAGCAATAAGGTGTATGGAAAAGTGAATGATAAGAAGATTCAACTTATAAAAATAGTCCCGAAGCTCATAAATTCTAAAAGTTGAGGAGCAATCACTAATCATGAAGGGGAATACTGTTTGTACAATTGTACTCGGTGTGAATCAAAGCACTTTTCATGTTAACTCATAAGCGCTTTTAATACGAAGCACTTTGTCCAGGTATCAAGTCAACGTAGAAGAGATCACTCGTTTGCATACAATAAAGTAATCGCTCTGTTCATGATTGGCACTACCCAGGTCCTTTAGGTAAATTAAACTCGAAGAGATATTAATTATAATGCCATTTTGTGAAAATAAGATGTGACCATGTCACTGAACTGTGAGTTGATTTTATCTTTTCTTCATTTAATGGGTATTTGTTTGCAAAAGAAATGATGACAAACTTAATTTACTATATTATAATTCGTCAACTTATTCCACTTCCTTAATTAAGAGGAAACCTATTTACGTTCGTTTTTTGACCGAGCATCAAGGTGCACGAAATTGTTCAGAAAAGTGAATGTAAGAAAATTCAACTCATAGACTTGCGAAAGCCTAAAAAATTCTAAAAGCTGGGGGTGCGGAGAAAGCACTTTTCACATTGACACTACATAAGTGCTTTAAACATGAAGCACATTGTCTTCTTGTCAAATGTCAAGTCAACGAAGACGAGAGTCGGTTTGTAATAACTACGTGCATATCGAAAGTTCTGTACTGTACCAACTACGTATATTATACTCGAAGAGACATTAATTGTTAGTTCATTTTGTTGGGTATAAAAAAATTTAAAATATATATGAAATAATAATTTTTTTTTTCGGCGGTACATGTAAACTAATGGAAATAAAATAATACAAGTATGCATATATCTCAGTTACTTATTTAATTATTTCACGAGTATACAAACTTAGTACAATACTCAATTATACAATCTCATACATTCCAATCCGATCTCATGATAATATCCAACCAGATTGTATTTAAGCAAAACACAAGGAATGTTTCACAAACTTTTGTTTACCTCTTTTGTAACATAATTTAAAAAAAAAACACAATTTAAAGATTATTACATAGTTTTCACTAAATATTATTAACATTGTGTCAGCAATTTACAAGAAGAATTGCACCAAATATCCCCAGATAGGCTGATAATGCGAAAATTACTTAAATATACCTTAACTTAGTTAACAAAAACTCTTTTCTCTTGAATAATAAAAGGACCAACCTTTTCTTAATGCTTTAAATAAAAATTATACTTTTGTTAACTTCTTAATCCCAAAGATAAATAATAAGATTAAAGAAATTAAAATAACTTAGTTGCTAATTACTTTTCAAATGATGTCTAAACTTTCTAAGTACAAAAGGAAATATGAAAAGGGAATTTTATTGCTTTCCTTTTTTAATACAAAGTGTTGTGCTTGCTAAAAGCCTCTCACTTCTCTCAGTAGTTTGAGAGATATATATATATACAATTTGTGTAAACTAACTATAGTTACAAAAAGATTCACTCTAGTTACAAAAAGATTTGACTCTAATTATAAAAGATAAATATTACATTTACAACTATCAATTTATCAAAGGACCGACTAAAAAGTAAACAAGACAAAGCACGACTGACTACTGTATTTTATGATGATTAGGTTCAGTAAAAAAATGGTAAAACTGAAAGATACCTTCACAGTTTTTTCCTTAACGAGAAGTGAGTAATGGTAGGACATATGTAAAGATGAAATAAATAAAAGGTTGACTACTTGAGTTTCTTGGTTACTTTCAAACAACTGGCTGAATATTGTTTTCATAGTGTAGTTTATTTGTTCATAATTTCGCCAATAGCTTCTGTTATGTTTTCATCCCAACGACTAGTGACTCATAGCTTCTATTTTTGACCCGATGCTGGCATTCCATTGACCTCAATTATCACATCTAATATTCTTCAAAATTCTCTGGATTATTAATAGTAGTGAAGGAATAAGTTGATCTTTAGGAACAAGATGCTTTTGCGCTAAAATTGTATAATTTTGTCCTTGGACTGTGATCTTGTCGTGCAGCTCAATTCATTCATAAAATACTACAATTGCATATGTTCTTTTATATGCCTTTTGCAGAGAAGATTGGTTTATCATGATAATGCCTTCTTTTAAACCTTTTAGCTCCTTTGCTATGAGGATGACATGATATGCTGACAGTATGACACATATTTTCCTTTTACTGATTATTTAGGGTCTCAATGGTAAAGAACTGAAGTTTAATAACAATGGTGCTGGTTTTAAAATAAATAAGGCTTTGGTTAGGGGTGATAGAAAGGATTTAAATCTGTCTAGGCTAAAAAGATAAATGGTTCTAATCATTCCAAAACTTAAGAGTCTTAAATTACAAAACTTCATTAAAACTTAAGAGTCTTAAATTACAAAACTTCATTGTCTAGTGTTTTGGCTAAGGAATAATCAAATGAGATGGTTAGAAAATCATTTGTAAGAGCAGTGATGTTTTTTAGTTCTAACAATCCAGGTCTGAGTTCAACTAAGAAATTCATCTGGTGATTGAATATTTGGTTGGCTACTGAAACATAATCTTGGTACAAGGTCTCTACTATATTTTCTTTTACAATGTCGATACTCTCACCAATGAGGGTAAAATGTTTTTGGATTTTTACTAATTGTCCTGCTGGGTCATGGTTGAATATTTCTTGTTGTGGCTGTTTGTGGTCAAAAGTTTGGGGTTTTTTTTAGTGATTAACACAAAAATGCCCTAATGTATAATTATTCGACTAGCTTGACCCATCCAAATTGTCCTATACAATAATATAAGTCCTTACTTAACTAGTACTCAACCATACAAGACATGGCCTTATCAGACTTTCGTAGTACTTAATGATATAAAATAATTTTACTCTACTTAGGCCTCCATTTGGATTGAGGTTGAAATGTTATAAGTTATGATAAAAATAGTGTTTGACGAATTTTGTAAAGTTGATTAATAAGTTTCTCTATTTTAATAACAACTTTTAAAAGTAGGTAGGAAATCGTTTTCTATAAGCAGCTAATTAAAAAGCACATTTTTAAAGTTTATATTATAATCTTAATATTTTAACAAAAACCATAATATACAAATAAAAGACAATTTAAATTTATGTCTATTTTTGTTATTATATAATAAAACAATAGTTCGATAATAAAATTTATCAAATGAATGTACTCTACTTTTTAAATTCACACTAACTGCACAATAACATAATTTATCAAACACTAAGATACTTTTTTAATTAACAACTTGTTGCATCCACACAATAGAAGTAACTTATTTCATTAGCCATAGAAATTCCAAACGCAACCTTACCTGATTTACTCGACTTTAATGACGATCCAATTTTTTTGTGCAAGTTTGATGATTTTATTTTTCGCCCACCGCATGTTGAAATATCCATGTAACAAATTAAATCTGGTGGGGGTATAAATTTAGAATTTTCAAGTTATTGGATACAAAATTCAAATAGTGAAAGTGTGCCAAGGGGAAGTGTCTTAGAGTCGATCGAGTGAGCATTTCAAACTCTTGACCACACGCGCTCCTTCTACACAACTTGTTCGTCTTCTTCCTCCTCGCCTTGTTCTCTCAAAACGACTCGGTCTTTGGTCCTCAATAAACTACACCAAACCGCGTTCCTTTTCTTTCTCTATCTCAGAAACAACTCTCTTTACAAATTCATCACCAAAAACTTCACCTCCCAAACTCTTTTTTGTCTCATCATGAAATTAACAAAACATTCAATAATATTAATCCTCCTCCATTACAGCCATGTTTAACGAGCCCAACAACCCTTTTTTGCTAACTACACTATTATTATTATTCTTTGTCTCTTTAGTTCCCTTCAATTCTTCGCTCTCGACTTTCTCAATATCCGAAACTGGAAACCAGTCTTTAGTTTGCGCGTTGATACCTTCTTCCCGGCCGGGAGATTTTTCTCTCAACTGTTCAATTCCTCAGCTTATTCCTGTGAATCCCAATGCTTCATTTGCAAGTATTGTATCCGGAGATGGATTCTTGTGCACGTTAATAACATTTTCAGCTTCGTCATCTTCAGTTATGCATTGCTGGAGATTCTCTGCTGATGGTATTATCAATGACTATAAAAGAATATATCGGGGCCCTGCTTTGCAACAACTTGAGGCTGGAAACTCTCACATTTGTGGCCTTGTTAATGGGACCAATGATCTCCATTGGTGGCAATGGCCTGATTTCAACTCAACTTCAATTCATAACTTCTCTAATATCGCTGTCGGTGAAGATTTTGTTTGCGGGTTGTTAGAAAATGGCACGATCACTTGCTTCGGATCGAGAAATAGTCCAACCAGCGTCACTCAGAAAGTTCCAAGTGGGATTTTCAGAGTGGTAGCCGCTGGTTTTCGGCATGTTTGTGCCATAGATGATGATCAAGAGTTGCGCTGTTGGGGGGATTCGGTGGGTGAAGTGCCGCAAGGTAAGTTCAAAGCTTTGGCCTTGGGAGAAAATCGTAGCTGTGCTCTGAGAAACAATCAAAAAGTTGTTTGTTGGGGGCAGAATGGTTTCACTTTGCCAGATTCTTTGCAGGGAAAACCTTTTGTATCGATTGAAGCTAAACGAAGCGTTTTCTGTGGAGTTTTGACATCAAATTACTCCCTCTATTGTTGGGGCAATGAAAGTTTTAGCTCAAATCATATGGTTTTTGAGCGTGTTTTACCAGGACCATGTACTAACACATGTCCATGTCCAATGTTGCCGGGTTCTGGCAATGTTTGTGGCGAGGGACAAATTATTTGCCAGCCTTGTTTTGAGAAAACATCAGTCACACCTAGTCCTACGCCGCAGCCACAGCAGCCACCGGAGTCCGGAAGTCGCGGCGGCTGGAGTGGGAGAATGGTGGCTCTCCTAGTTGTGGGCTGTTTAGGCTCATTGGTAGTGGTGCTTGTATCTGCTTTCTTTGGCTACAAACACTGCAAGTGTAAAGGCTGCCGTGTGCATGATTCTGGGCCCCTCGATGAGGCCGTGGCTCAAGCACAATCAGCACAGCCGCCAATGCCGCCACCTCCTCCGTCACCACCAGTTCTGGAGAAAAAGCTTAGCCAATTGGCTAGCATGGGGAATGCAGCTCGTTTGGAGGAATTTTCTTTAGAAATTCTACTTGAAGCCACTAACAATTTCTCAGAAGATCACAAGATTGGCTCAGGAAGTTTTGGCGCTGTGTACAAAGCAACATTAGATGACGGGCTCCAAGTAGCTGTTAAACGAGCTGAAATATCAAGCACTTCATCTTATGCCATTGGCACCAAGCGCCAAGAAGACAAAGACAATGCTTTCATCAATGAGCTTGAATCTTTATCTCGACTTCATCACAAGAATCTTGTTCGTTTATTAGGCTTTTGTGAAGATCGCAATGAGAGAGTCTTAATCTATGAGTACTTGGAAAATGGCACCCTTCACGATCATCTCCACAACCCACAAAGTTCATCACCGCTGAAGTCATGGCCTGCTCGGATTAAAGTAGCCTTGGATGCAGCTAGAGGGATTGAATACTTGCACGAGTACGCTGTACCCTCGATCATACACCGCGATATCAAGTCATCGAACGTTCTGCTCGACGCCACGTGGACCGCCAAAGTGTCCGATTTCGGACTGTCTTTGATAGGTCCCGAGGATGATGAGTCACACCTATCACTCCGTGCTGCGGGCACGGTCGGGTACATGGACCCCGAGTACTATAGGCTGCAACAGCTTACCGAAAAGAGCGATGTATATAGTTTTGGAGTAGTACTATTAGAAATATTATCCGGATACCGGGCAATTC
The DNA here is from genome assembly GCF_022201045.2 of Citrus sinensis. Classification (NCBI taxonomy): domain Eukaryota; kingdom Viridiplantae; phylum Streptophyta; class Magnoliopsida; order Sapindales; family Rutaceae; genus Citrus; species Citrus sinensis. Next base: position 25,608,425 of record NC_068558.1, on the reverse strand, counting down.
ATCGGACCCATAACGGCACGCCGAGGAATGTAGTTGATTTTGTTGTTCCATATATAGTTCGAGATGAAATTCACAGAGTTTTGGATCGTAATGTGCCACCACCAACACCATTTGAAATAGAGGCAGTGGCATACGTGGGTTACCTGGCAGCTGATTGTGTCACATTAGAAGGTAGAAACAGACCTTCAATGACTGAGATTGTAAATAGCTTGGAAAGGGCTTTGGCTGCATGTTTGGTCTCCCCATCAATCTCCCGGTCGGCCACTTCCTCTTCCGCATAGCACCCACGCCCCCAATTCATGTACACTAATGAAATTTCTCCATTTTTGGGGAGCAAACCACCCATTCTTTCGTAATTTGTTCATATTTTACACATATTTCGGCTCATTTGTTGATTGAGTTTAGTTCTACAATTGTTCGACAGTTTACGTAATGAGAATCATTCTTTAATCGTACATGTCCGTGTCAATAATACATGTTAGCATGTTTCTTCGTAAATTTCGTAAGTTCATTTTCTTGGGCGAGACAGATGTGCTATATCATTCGTACGCCCCATCCACCAACATTCTGACAAAAAAAAAGCTTAATGACATAAGTTGATTGGAAGGTCTCGTTAAACCTGTTCCACTCAAATTTCCCTCCTAGTTAAGTGGTCTGTAAGATCTCTTCAGCCTACCTCTTCCCTACAGTGAGGGGACGTAAAGGCATGTGTTAACACTTTTTCTCCATAAGTATAATCTTTTTCTTTTATTAAAAAAAAAAAATTATAGACAAAGTCAAGGTATCCTTGAAAATTCAGCTTAGAACTGTTAGGGTCAAACGAAAAGAAAACTTTGAAAATGAAAAATCAGCGTATTGAAGGAACCTTCCAACAAATTATTTATAGGAAAGTGAAACCGCAACCTGCTTCCTTGGCCAATTTTCTTGCAGAAAATCAGAAATGTCAAATATCAATTTATAATAATTTGAACCAATTGGATCATTGTTTGATGATCAAGGAAACAGAAAATCTGATAAAGAAACTTCAATCAACCACAATAATTTACTAATTTGAAATTTTGAAGAAACATATATGATTTCATTACTTTGAAAAAGTCTAAGATTCTTTCCAATTCCAACCATTCCATATCTTTTGTATCGTTGTGAACTGAAAAAGACTTTGAAAAGAACATATTTGGCGAGTCAAAGAAGACTTGGTGGGAAGTTTGATAAATGATTGGGGTAGGAAAGAGAAATTTTGCCATAAAATTTTGTGAGTCAGAAACATACCGATATTATACCTACTAGATCTGTATTCGTCGTCACTGCTTTCATATTTTTCATATTTTTGTTAGATGCAAAGAGGTCAAGATTAAATGACACTGTTTTTCAATACCAATAGGTTTACCTACCCCATATAATTTATATATATATATATATATATGTCCAAATGCACCTATTGTGAATCAATTTAGAATAGTTTTTGATTAATTTCAATGTAAACAGCAAGAAAATTCTAGCAATCTATGGGAACTCAACATAACATGTGGGTGATAAAAAATAATCAAATTCAAATCAATTGTATACTTCCACTATGAATAATTAAGAGAATTTACACTCAACAAATAGTTTTGAATCATCATTTGACATGGTTTGTATCGGTGGGTAATTAAAATTTTCATTTTTCTTAAATTGATCTACTTGTTGCTCAGCCTGGACTAAACCCGAGTATAAGAGAACAGTATGCGATTATTCAGAGTTGCAAGTAATTGCAAAAGAAACCTTTTTCTTTTACCTATTCATATTCGACTTCTATGCCGCCAAAGATCCCAATGCACTCTTCCTTTGCTCCAGTAAATTTGTCAAAGCAACATCAATTTGAGCGAAAACATCCTCCTTGTTAATACTTCCATTAACCTGAATAGAAATAAAAGTCCTCCAACTTCAGTATGACATTGAAATAACTATGCTAACCACATAACTAACCCCATTATGTCGGCAAAGATCTTTTCTTTTCTATTGTACTCAGGCAGAAAGTAATCACTTGCTAATAATCAGATTCTTGCCATGTATAAGTGATTATATAACATAATAAAGCAGCTATAGCTCGAACAGATGCATCTTATCATAGGTCACTGTACTGTAAACGATAACTCTGTTTCAAGCATTCTACTCGGTTTTCAAACATGACATATAGATGGACCTTGAAACTCAATAGTGCTATCTTGACCACATAGCCTAGAAAACCAATTTAGTGGATTTACCTTAAAATAAGTTTGCTTGTCCTAAAATCCAGTTAACATTCAACTTGTTCAACTTTTTGTTCCCTGTATTTTCCAAAGACATTTTGCTAATTTTGCTTGTCAATATCATAAACTTCTAGTAGCCACTTCACCATGAGCATCCCCATTTGCAGCAGATACATACAAGGCAGTGCCATGTGCACAATAACAAGGACTCAAAATGGAAGAGTAGTTGTAGGTCACACAGATTGCCTAAAAGCCAGTTATGATTCATACAACAATTTCTGAAGCCACTAATAGTTCTCCAATGGATCTTTTGATGCAGCATATGCAGTATAAATTCATTAAGTAGCTTCCCTAAGTCAAACAGAGATGTACACAGATATTTATAAATGTAAATGGAAACAGAAAGATAGAGAGATCATATCACATACCTCGACTGTCACGTCTTCATACAATGAAAGTACTGCCTCCACATTATGATGATGAGTCTTCAAACGCAACTTCACCTATAGAGAGCCAAATTTTAAACATAAGAAAGTTTTTCCTTGAATTATCTCAATTAATTGCCAGGAGCGACCATAAAGGAGGAGAGCCACTATTTAGGAAGAAGCAAAAGAGACCAAAGAGTACACAGACTCTTTTTACTGAGTCAAAAGTTTTAAAACTATAAGGAATAGGCAGGGTCATACCTTCTCTTCTGTATCATCAAAACGTTTGGTCAGCCTAGCAGCTATTTCATCAGTTTCTGGTGGAGAGTACTTCACGTGGTATATTTTCCCAGTTACAGGATCCAACCTACGACCCACTACTCTCTCAACAAGAGTATCTTCTGGGACCTGCACACATGGTTGGACAAAGCTTAATTAGAAACTGACCAAAAGAATTGTATGCACAATCTAATACTCAGCAAGAAATCATAAAGAAATTATAACATTCAATTATGCAAACAATTCTTACTTCTAATAGAATGAAAAGATCAGGCTGGAAACCATATTTTTTCAGAGCAGTTGCCTGAGATAAGCTTCTAGGATATCCATCCAAAAGCCAGCCATTTTCTTGAGAATCTGGCTGTGAAAGACGCTCCTTCACCATCTATTACAACAAAACCAAGGAATCAACAGAGAGAATGGCTTTTATGTCAGCTTTTAGGTCAATTTTCATAGACAACCCGTACCGTGACAACAATTTCGTCAGGTACCAACTGTCCTTTCTCCATGTGTTCCTTTGCACGCTTTCCATTTTCACTTCCAGCAGCAATTTCAGCCCTTAGTAAATCTCCAGCCGCAATATGCACCAAGCCATACTGCATATACGAGGATGACTTCATTCAATCTTCTTTTCTTTCAGCAGCTAGAGTATAAGAGATTCATGCAGCAAGACTGGTAACTCATACAAACAATGGCATGCAGCTATTTCGACAAGGAAATCAATCACCTAAAGAGGAGGACAGCATAGTATGAATAAATGTCAGTGACACAGTGCCATCCGAGAACTGACTAATGGGAGCCATATCATATTAAGTGATTTTGTTCTTCATGAACCATCAACACTGCATTTGTTTGGTGGAGAAGATGTAGGAAAAGTTTTTATAATTTAATATAGAGAATAGTTTATGGAAAACTCCTCTGTAGAGCCAGCAGTGGTTCCTCAGTAAACTATGCAATAGTTATTTGTCAGTAAAACTCTGACGAATGCTTTTATCTTATATTCACAAACACATTTCCCATCAAATAATTATGCCCTTAATGTTAATACAGAATTGAGAAAATGTATGATTACTTTTCCTGTGATCCATCATTATGCGTTATGTGGATACATTTCTGTGCAACCATAGACAGACATACTAAATACCAATGATGTGAAAAAAGAAAGAAAATTAACATACAATGCCCACATTCTAAACACCAACGTCCAAAGACATGCTTTCTTCTCACCTTCCAAATGCTCCAAAACTGTTTGAGTGTCATCTATTATATTAAAATGCTAAATTTTCCTTTCTATCCTCATAGAATGGCCAGCAACTGCCTAAACCTCTCAAAGCTATTAGTTTCAGCCATAAAATTGTTGAAATTCTCCTCTTAGTCTCTTAAAACACTGGGCCCAACAATTCACCTCTCAGACCTGTCGAAATCGTTCAGGATATAACAAATAATTTCGGCTATCTAATATATTTGTGCCAAGAAAAGAGAACAAGAAACAAATTCCTAAATCACAAGAAATAAAGGTGAGGTTGGTATAAGAAAAACCATCTAAGATAGTTTATTTACGATTCTAAAGTGACTCATTACAAGCAAGTTCACCTACACAGGGCAACGCACAATCTACATGTAATGAATGAAACACTTTGATGACGTAACACGAGCGGACTATAAACTGCTACTGGGCAGAATGTAACACTTTGATGATGTACATAGCATGCATTGCGGCACATATATTTTTCAAATTCGAAATTACATCATTAAATTAAAACTATCAATCAGGAAATTTTGTCAAAACAGAGAGAGAGTCAAACATAAGCAAATTAACTGTAGGTAACTGAATTTAACAGCCAGTAGACCGCTAATAACTATCAAAATCGGGAAACAATGGACTAACAACAGAGTGTATACTTAAGAACCCCAACTACACGAAACAGAGTAAACAACTTCTGGATTATATGCTAATTACGCCTTTCTGGATATCACCTGAAAAAGGATGCACGAAGCAGCAAATGGACCACTAATAACCATGAACTCATCAATGACTGGTCAGCAGTCTATCATGTGAGTGAATGACAGAAATCTAGCACATAATTCATCAAATAAAAAAAGATGCCACCTTTTGAAGCTAATTGGAAAAAAAAAAGTGATTAAAGAGGAATTTTCAGCAATGAAACATAGAAGTATAACAAAAATAAGGTTAGCTGGATGTAGGATTATCCCTGAGGACTACGGCTTGAAGCTCTTTGGCCCAGTGCACATAATTTGTCCTACTAAATAAAAGCTTAAAGAAACTAGCAGTGCTACAAGTCTTGAAACCTTTCCTCAGAAATCACAATCACTCCTTACATATCTTCTAGTTGCCATAAGATAGAAGGATCTTGTAGATTGATTTCAGTGAGATTAGCAATGACTTCCCAATACTTTGAGGTAATGCAAAAGAGAGGGCTAAACACCACAAGATATCACGTAGCACCAATCTTAAGATGACTAGATAACTAATTTCCACAGAAGGATATCTTTTAGTTCAATATTCCAGAAAATTGGCAAATGTTAGACACATGTTATAATGACAATACAAAAGGTCGGTATCGTTGAGAATGTGGAGAAACAAATCTCATTCCCACCCTGCTTTGGAGAAGTAAATTTGATTCTATATTCTTGCTTTGGAGAAACACATGGGTGGATATTCAGTCATTTCAAAACACTCCTTTAGATATCCATGTTCTTCTACAAAGCAAGGGTATCAAATGGACTTGCTTCTTCAAATTCTCAACAACGTTGGTTATTTATACTGCCATTATGACATGTTAATGACACTTGTCAACTTGTTAAAGAACATGGATCACTGTAAATAGGCCATGACAATATATTTTTCAATCTTTTCCTGCACTTCTCCAAATTATATAATTTTCATAATTATTTGGTCACTGTTTCTTTAGACCTCTAGCATGTATACATACACATACATATATTTGTTCAGTTCAGTTGTTTTCCATTCACATGGAAAGTCTGTCGTCTTCATACAAAAGTCTCTGTTTATAATAATAAAGCTTTCCACTTGCCAAAAGCTATGCTAAATATTAGGACACTTGACAACAATGAATAACTTGTATTGCCAGCTATGAAGACAACTGGCATTAGTAAAAATGCATGGGTATGAATTGTCACTAATAGTTGGAGATCCAACACCACTTTATGATTCATTAAAGAATTGTATTTTTTTTTGTAGGTTTTAATCTTACTGAGTTTTTTTCTCCCCCCACAAAGGTCAAACACAATTATCTTAAAGTGGTCAATATCCAAGAAGAAGTGATATGAATAATTAGACCACCATCAACCCAACTGCACTTAGCCACATCTTATGCTCATACATTTTTTTAAGATAGCCACATATTATGCCCATGAATTTTTTACGAGTGAAACTAGTGTTAATATGTGGCAATGTCTGAGTTCTCTATTGTTGACAAGTTTTGTCAAAATGATTTATTATTATTATTATTAAAAATAAGAGTCCTGCAAAAGGAATAGTAAACAACAGATTGAAGAAATTGTTATGGATGTTAACAGGAAGCAACGGATAATTTAAGAAAATAATAGAAATTATTTTGTATATTTTCTTCTCAACAAGACACATAGCAGGAACTGGGTTGCATTTTAGCTGGTCTCGTGCTAAAAACATGTGCATGGGAATTGTAAGTTACAAACAGAATTCGAAACCAATAAAAGAGCTCTGTCTAGAGTCTAGTCTAATATCATTCAGCCCCTGTGTTTTGCATCATTTCTATTACAGACTTCCTTAATTACTTTAGTTCTCTTATCAATCCATCTGAAATTCACAGCAAAAAAATATAACTTCTCTTCTCCTATCCCTATTTCTCAATCCTATGAAACTCTAATAAAATGAGCATAAAATGATGAACTGCAAACTGACAGCAAGCTAAAGATAAAATAAATAAACTTACTTTCTCTTTGATGAGCTCACATTGAGTACCTTTACCAGAAGCAGGAGCTCCAGATATCATAATCTTCAAAGGCTCCACTGTTGCTGATGCCAACACCTATTCATTCGTTCCACAACAAAATCAACAACTATTCACTTAACCCAATAAAGAAACCTTCACAAATTCAAAACCCCACCTGGAAATTCGCGGCGTTGGGCGACTGCGACGACCTCCGGTGGCGGCAGCGAAGTGGGTTTCCGTCATATCGGAGGGAGAGGCCGTGATTGGTCGGAGTAAATGGTAGCTGCGAAGGGAGAATGTGTTTGGAGTTGATTGAAGAAGAGGGAGAAGTAGAGAAAGAGTTGGTTTTCACAGTCATTGGCAAATTTACGGTGCTGCTGCTGCTAATCATAGTCGCCATTTCGCCAGCACAATTTCTCTCTCTCCCAGATTTTTCTTTGCGCTGTGTTTGGTATATATTTATGCTCTTCTGTCTTTTTTTTTTTTAAATAATGATAATAATAAATAAATAAAATTAGTAAATAAGGGTTGAAAGCACGTGCAATTCCTTAGCTTAAAATCCCTTAAAGTTGAGCATATTCTGGTATTAAAATATTTTTTTAATGTCAAGGGTTTGAGTTCATTTTATTTTATTATGAGATCAATTAAAATATTTTTTTAATGACTAGTAGTTTATTATAAGTATTATTTAATTTAATTGAGATCACAAAATTTCTTGAAACTCAGTTTTAATTTTTTTTTAATATTACCAGAACTCAAAAGGAGAATCCCCGCACATGAAACCAGACAATTGCAAGCAAACCTATGTTGACTAATTGAAGAGGGCAGTTGCCATCCTTCCGCGGACAAAAAGGAATTTCATAATTCAGATTAGCCGCCAAAATTAACCTCTACACTTTTTCTGTTAGTTTTTAACAATATGCCTTTTTGGACTTTGGGAATTTTTCATGCAACTCCTTAATCTTTCCTCAAATTATCTTTGCTGCATTTGAATCCCTGTGATTTGACAGAATAATCAGAAAAGGAACCTCTCTTTCACTTCATGGGACCTTTAAGGTTACGATACCTTTTTACCAACCATTGTTTACACCCCATGGTTTTACTTCTTCGAGTTTGAACTGCACTTCCCGGTTTGGAGATTTTTAACTCTTTGTTCTGGACCTTTTTAGCTTCTAATAACAAATCTTATGATGGTTGTGTTCTCATGAACTGAAAGGAAAGCATTTTTAACATCGTATATTTATTGCACTTCAAGTTATAAAATTCCATAATTACAAGTTAAATTATAAGCATTCGATTGCAGCTGAAACTGGCTGGGGTTAAAACGAGCGCTGGAAGATGAAAATGAAGCCGATGGATGATGCATTATAGAAGCAACTAACAGCAGTTTCAAACAAAACTTAATTCCATGGAAGCTCAGAGTCCAAGCTCAGTGTCCCCGTACCACTCATGCATACATGCTTTTTAGTCAGATGATACTATGTACACAACAGTTGCAGATGAAAGAAGCTTATTTCTGTCTCTCTAGTGTCATCAGATGCTGTGAGAATGTCTTTCAAGGATATACAGTGCCCTGATCGAATTCAACACGTTCACTGGAAACATTTTCTTGAAATCCTTGTTCAAACCTACAAAATATATATAATTTATAATTCTTAAAACTGAGTAGTCATGTCCTTAAAAGAAAAATCCCAGGAAAGAACTGAATGCAAGCTCACAACAGCATAACAAAGCAATGCACATCTACTGAAAATTGCATGTGTAGGTGTAGCAATGCTATATTAAATGACAATACCTTCCAATTCATCAGCACAACTGCAATGTGCCCATATGTTGTCCTCATCCCATATATAGGTCGCAGCCACCGCCTCAAAGCTTAGCCAGGTCCAATTTGACTCCTGTAGTCTCCCAGTTAGGTATGTCTCACCAGATTGGTCCATGCCATCCGAAGCAAATGAAAAAGCTAGTCCCTGCAAGCCAGATATATTACAAAGGTCAGTCCCATTGTTAAACATAATGCATAAACCCAAACAACAATCTAGCTTTCAGTGGCAACTTTTCCTAGGTTCTAAAAATAAATAGAACAAGATATAAGACAAAATTATCCCACTGTGTTCTGTACATGGGCATCAAATTCATCATTTAAATGGATGAATTGTAGATATGGGCATCGATATATATCAAACAAGTGAAATGGTGCAAATTTAGTTAATATAAACCTTCATATGGTATGTGAGGCGAAGGCAATTGGAAACCAATTTTCACGTGAAAATAGATCCATCGTAAAACTAAAAAAATTCATATACATACTCATCTGTGCCCAAAGTGCAACAGTGACATGCAAGCAACAGTATTTTTAAGCACAAGTTTCACATATAATATAGCCAACTATCAATTCAAGTGTATATTGATTGATCTAAGTGTGCAAGCAACAGAAACTTTAGGCACAAGTTTGCATAATAGACCCTACTAAGTAATGCCAGCGCATCACAAGTTCATTATACACAGATAATGACAGAACATGCATGGTAAGGTCATTAAACTTTTGAAAGTACATAAACCTGTTGAGAAATTACTTACCAGTACTTAATCAAGCCGTCCCAACCACATGTTGCAACTTTACTTTGTTCCACTGGATGCCACTCACACCCAATGCAAACCCCTTCATGACACTTGAGGGTCCTGAAAACTTTGCAGCTCTTCCAGTCCCAAAACCAGCACTTACCCTCACCATCTCCTGACATGACAAACCGTCCATCTGGTGAGAAATTGACTTGGCAAGCATATCCAGCCACAATGTGCCCAGCAAACCTCTTTTTCTTATTCAGCTGGAATCTCTCCCTTGTGCTATAAATAAGAATCTGATTATCCAAACTCTGCGCAGCAAGCCAATTGGTATTTGGATGAAGTGAAATTGACGGCATTGAGTGCATGTGAGGTTCACTAATATACTTTATGACCACCGGAATCCCAAATTCCCATACCCGAAGAGACTTGTCATCACTTGAAGTAACAAATCTCCTGTTACTGTCCACAAACGTAATTGTATTCACTGCTCCCAAATGTTGATCGTACTCTTGAGTAATTTCTTTTGTGTTCATATCCCATTGAACAATCTTCTTATCACTCATACCTGCCAATAAAATATTTTGCTTATCGTCGTCTGGATTAAGCTTGACTGCATATGGAATCTTCCCAGTCGAGAAAGTCCTTATAACTTGCCCAGTTTCTGTATCCCAGTACTTAATGTTCTTATCATAGCTGGCAGTCAAAAATTTAGTCCCATCATTACAAAATGAAATATCACGAACTGCCTTTGAATGACCCATGTAAGTCCTCATACACTTGCCTGAATTGACCACATCCCAAATCTTCACCTTAGTATCCATCCCAGCAGAGAGAATCAAATGTCCATATTTGGGGAAGAACCGAATTGCTGAAACACCCTTTGTATGCCCACTCCAAGTATGGACCAACCTCTTTGGAATATAACAATGATCATTAGCTGCTTTAGCATCTTTGGGAGGAGCAATCCAAGACCTACCCTGATAATCCTTCTCTTCTTTGCCATGAAAAGTACTTTTATCCTCCACATGCTCACCTTTCTCACCGCCAGCATTACCTTTCTCTTCTTTCTTCTTTGCATACTCCTCTGCATACTTCTTTTGCTCTTCACTCAACTCTGTTTGCACCCCCTCCTTTTTACCCGCCCAAGGGCTCTTCCGATTTTTCATCAGCCAAGTGTCAGTTGCAGGATTATTAAACTCCGCAGGATCCACATCTACAGCCGTACCATCAACCTCCTCAGCTTCCTGTTTCTTCTCCAGTTTTCTCTTCTTTTGCTCATTTTGCCGTATATTGTACACCGACACACCATTATTTTTCTCCAAAGCTTCAAAATCACCAACGTAATTGTTGCCAGCGGGGTCAGCTGCATAGCCATACTTGTAGAAGGTATTGTACTGTTCATCAAAAACAAAAGAATCAATGGAGGCATCCTCTACAAAACCAAGCTTGTGATTGCGCATGCCCTGGGCGATTCCATCCTTGGCATAGGGATGGGCTGGACCATATATAGGGGCCCACAGCTGTTCGTAAGTGGGGTTGTAGGCGATAAAGTGTTGGCTGGGGTCAATGGGCCTAGATTGGGTTTGGCGGGCTTGGGCAACAGTTAAAGCCAGCGTGGTATCATCAACATTAGGTGCAGCCGATTTGGATGGAAGGAGGCGTGGTGGTGACGAGTCTGGTGATTCCAATGCTGAAGAATTAAGACTTCCGTCATTCTGGTTTTCAGGTTCATCTAGGTCACCTTCTTTCTCATCCGCATAGTTTTGGAGAAGATCCATGCCAAGTTTTAGGCTAAAATCCCAAACAAACATCCAAAACATAATAAGTTTACCATCCAGCAATCAAATCCAACGCAATATCACAACATCGGCACAATAATTTAAACTAAAAGACGATAAGTTTGCGGCTCAGATCCTAAAGTCTCCACATTATCATTGCTACTTGGTCCATAACATAAATTCATTCAACGAACTTTGAAAGAATCTAATATATCACATAACCCATTTAACTAATTGAAAAAAAAAAACACATGCTCACATAATCAATTCATTCATAACATAAAAACATACAAAAAAAGATAAGAAGGAAAAGATTGCAGCCCGTACATTTATTGAAGTGAATAAGGATAAGAAAGAGAAAGTACCGACCGAGCTCGGAGTCGGCGATGGACGGTAACAGCCGGTGGGCGGCTGGGTGCAGCTAGCAGACGGCGGATGAGCGGGCAGCAAGATTCGTTTCACTTTTCAGCTTTCTGTTTTGATTAGATTTAAATTAGGGTTTTGATATTCTTCGTTACCATAGGGTTTGCCGATTGGCGGACAGCAGTACAGGGACCGGCGTCGAACTTAAAACGGTGCCGTTCAAGAAACTACGAGACGAGAGCTCCAAATCCAATAACGTTTGAAAACAGGCCCAAGAGGGCTCCTCGGCTTCCCGGATATAAGAACGCTTGGATGTCGGTTAATCTGGGCCCAAGCAAGAAGTACTAAATACCCCAGATCTATATTTCAATTTTTAAATAACCCTGCACAGAATTAAAGTAAGATAGAAAGAACATTTTTTTTAATATATAATTATTAATAACAGATTATTTTTTAAAGTAATATATAATTACCTTACTCTTAACATATTATCATTGAAACTTTGGAAATGTGGGTAAGTATTTCAAAAGATAATTATTAAGTTATATTATTTATAACTTCAGTTGACTTAAAAATAATTTCTTACGATTCTTTAATTGTTTGATGATAACTAGCAATTAAGTCATCTAAAGAAATAGATTTTGAGTTGTTGCAAATTACAGATGAAATAAATTAGTAAGGCTCGTTTTACAATACCAATATTATCCCATGTTGCATAAATAAGAGAGCTCAAATTGATTTGTATCTAGAAATCAATTTTATAGTGGTAACAAGAAGAGTATGTCCTGAAAACCTTATAATTTGAGTATCTAACTAAAAAATGAGCTAAGCCCACACACATGTATGACGCCCGGTACGAGGGCCTCCCCTTCTTTAACAAACTAGAAAATAGAACCGCGCTTCACGTGGCTTTGAAAAAAGAATTTAGTATTATCATTTTTTTTTATTTTACACTTGATGAAAATGATAAAAAAAATATGAATTGATTATTTTTTAAGATGAGACAGCCTTATAAAAAAACAAAAAAAAATTATTAGTCAACAATACAAATAAAAAAGCAACGCAAGATAAAGAATAAAATGAGATAATATATTATAGAGTGATTTTATTCATTCTAATTGTGTGTGTACAAAACAAAAAGATGAGTTCTCCTTTTATAGTTACATAATCACTCCATAAAATTAATGAAAAATTATAGATCATAATTCATTGTGAGATAGTGGGAGTTATAGGGAAACTAAAGGTTGCTAATGAGAGATAGTGTGGAGACTAAGAGATACATGTTATGAACATTTACATTTATTTTAATAAATTCATAACACTCCCTCTTGCATGTTCATTACAAAGAATATGACTCATTAAAATCTTGTGTAATAACAATCAAATTAATTATGAGAAGTTGAAAAGCCAAATCTAAAAGAAAATTTATCTATTTATTAGATAATAGAGAATATACAAAGATGAGAAATGGTGATGGCACATTACCTCCTCAAGTCTCAGCTTTATATATATATAGATAAATATAGATATAGATAGCAATGTGTCAAAAAAAGATTTTGGAGGGCCAATTAATTGCCATTTATTAAAAAATCTACATCCATAATTTTTGTCCCTCTCTGACTGAATGTTTTTGCTATATATATCTTTTTTTTCTATTAGAAGCAAGCAAGGATAACATTAGCTAGGTGGTTTCACAGTCTCAAAACACGTGCATGACACGTGGGCCACATGAAATTTCTCACCATTGCATGCTTTCCTATTCGTAACTCTCCCTTTAAAGCTGCCTTTCCTTCTCACTCTAATTAAACGCTCCATTAAATCACTTTCTTCACCATTGTTGCTTCTTTTGATCTCTCTCTCTCTCAAAAATTATTATTATTGTTAATATTATTTTGCAAGTTACTGAAATGGATGCAAGAGATGATGGACGCATTAGGACAGGTTAGCTTTCATTTCAGTCTTAGTATCCATTATTTGTTTTCACTGTTTTTGTATGCTCATCACTACGAAACTGACGAAGCTTTGAAGCAGCAGGCATAATGCTAGCATGTCAATCTGGCATTTGCAGATAATGGAGAGAGAGAGATTCGTATACCTAATCCAATCATATTAAATAAATTGACTACCATATATATTACTTATTAAATATTCTCATCATTTTATAGCAATATTAAATAAGTTTGGGAGATTTTCAGTTTCTCCTTACTTACTTATCTATTTATTTATTTATTTTATTAATTATTAGTGTGAGGAAAATTTTAAAATTTTATGAAAATAATAAAAGAGTAAGTGATATATACTGAACCCGATAATTTTCCTGTAAAATTTCATATCATCGGGATACAAAACTCTTAGTAGTGTACTTAAATTTATAGTTTTCTTTTTCTGATATCTAATTAATTGTTTCATATTTTGATTCATCATCAGGAAGCATGTTGTCCGGAACAGCCCATGCATTTACTGCAATTGTTGGTTCTGGAATTTTGGCATTGCCATGGAGTGTCGCTCAACTGGGTTGGATTCTTGGACTAATGATTTTGGTTGCATTTGCTGCTATTACATATTACACAGCCATTCTTCTCTCTGATTGCTACAGAACTCCTGATCCAATCAATGGAAGCAGAAATTACACTTACATGGATGCTGTGAGAGCACTTTTAGGTATGGCTTTCTTTTTTTTTCCGAAAATGTTATATATGTGTGTGTGTGTGTACACATAGATAGGAGGTTTCCAATCCAGGACCCTAAATTGGAGTAACAATGAGGGAGAGTGGTATGTCCTCCCTTCCACCAGTCTTTTTAATTTGGTGATAAAGATATAAGGGAGAATAACATTTTCATATCTCCTAAGACTTATTTTTACTACTCTTGAGTTTCTGGTAAATTTTGAATATCCTTTTAATCTTTTTTTGTTAAAATAGTAATAAATATTCAAATAAAAATATAAGATTTTAACGAATAATTTTTTTTTTGATTTTTTTTCTTTTTAAAGGTACAAGGGTGGATGAAGTTTAAATTTTTTTTTATCCCAAACCTAAATTCAAACTCGAATGACCCAGTTAAATAAAATTATTTGAAAAACTCTCTATCAAAAACCACTCGATCGAGCTTAAGGTATTTTCATTGATAAATTAATTATTTAATTAATGCCTCTACAAATTAAAGCTAGTTAATTAATTTATTAAAAAAATCACATTTACTTTTGAATTTTGTTTTCTTTGTTTGATTAATATTTTTAAAATAAAGATGAAATGAGTTATTTAAATTTATTTATGGACCTAAACGGTGAAATTAAATTTTAAGAGGCACTGCAATAATAGGTGGGGCGTTAACCTCGAATGCAGCCTTGAGGAAGTTTGGACTTCGGAAGAAGGGAAAAAAAGTAATAATTAAAAAATGTGTCCCGCTGAGGGACCACGTCGAAAATATTTACCTAGATCTATTTTATGCTTTTTATTAAAGAAAATATTTATATTTTAATTACTCTTAAAATAGGGTGAAAATTGTCCTTCAAACTTTGTGTCACATTTAAATTACTCTCATGCAGGCCCAAAAAACGTGGTGGTTTGTGGAATAATGCAATACTCGTTATTGTGGGGTACAATGATTGGCTACACAATTACCACTGCCATAAGTGTAGCGTAAGCATATTCTACAAAATCTTTTTATTACTATGTCCTAATTTAGATTCAGTGATGAGCATTTTATGTGTATATATATATATATATAATAATCGATTTTAATTGGCAGTTACTGAATTTAATTATTTTGATAGACGAAATTATAAAAAGATAAGCATTTATTAGATTATATTGAATTCAAATTCTCCCTATCAACCACTATTTTTAATGAGTCCATTTTATCATCCCAAATGCTTTTTTTTTTCTCTTTACCATTACGCTTTTTTTTTTCTCTCTCTTTTTCACTCTGTTATTCTTCCTGAATTTAACAGGAATTTGAAGAGATCAACTTGTTACCATAAGAAGGGAGAAAATGCAAAATGCCATGTCTCAGGCAATTTTTATATGTTTACATATGGAGCCATTGAAATTATCCTTTCTCAATGTCCGAATTTAGAGAAAGCAACATTCCTTTCAATAATTGCTGCCGTTACATCACTTGTATATTCATCTATAGCACTTTGTCTATCAATTGCAAAAATTTTTTCTCATCGTAAGTTCAAAGGAAATCTCATGGTGCTGAAAGCGGGCGTCGATGTAGCTTCTTCGAAAAAGATTTGGCATGCCTTCCAAGCTCTTGGAAACATTGCTTTTGCTTATACTTACTCCATGATGCTGCTTGAAATTCAGGTTTTTTGACGAAACCAGAAATTTAGTTTTTCTTTTTCTAATTTTAGTAACAATTATTTATTTTTATATATTTTTTAAATTCGATGTTGATTTAAAAGGATACATTGAAATCACCTCCCCCAGAGAATAAAATGATGAAGAAAGTGAGCTTGTATGCTATTGGGGCGACAGCACTGTTTTATATTTCTCTGGGGTGTATGGGTTATGCCGCCTATGGAACTGAGGCCCCCGGAAATATTCTCACAGGATTTTACAATGTGTTGTGGCTTGTTGATATTGCCAATATTGCTGTGATTATACATTTAATTGGAGCTTATCAGGTAAGCTCTCTCAGCCTCATAACAGTTTGGCTTTGATATCATATAGAAGTTTAAGGGTCTAATTCAATCCAGAAGCTATCTTAGGAGTTGAGAGTTTTTCAAGTCTCATATACTTAATTAAGTTCAGTACTCAGTTAATATGGGATATCTTCTCTAACACAGTGCACTAGAGTCAGGTAATTACATTTATGTCGTATTATATCATTTTCTCATATATGTTTCTTAAAAAATAAATAAACCATCTGTTTGTAGGAAAGATACAAGCTTTTCTATAAGACTTATTACACGGGCAATGATTTCATTACTCCTACATGGCTAAATGTAAAGTACTATTGCAGATTATATATTTACATCCGTTCAAATGAAAAATTCAATTTAGAATGTGAACCTTTTGATCCGACAAATTAAGAAAGTGATATAATTTGGGTAAGTAGCTTAATAATTTCAGCATGGGAGCAATGAGGTAAAGACAGGATCAGGGGTCTTCGACCAAATTGGATATCATTTAAAAAAAAAAAATTCTTATAAACAAATAGGTTGTAAATGCAAAATGTTGTCATATCCTAATGATGATATGGTTAATTTCATTTGTGGAGTACATTGATAGGGAAAATATTATCTTTCATAGGCTTATATTTTTAGTTATTGGGCTACCATTATAAACTTGAACTCGCTCTTGGACTGAGTTAGGCCAGTGGACTTTTTATATCTAGTGAAACTCTTACAGGAGTAAATCCTCATTATTTTGCCACGTGAAAATGACAAAAAAAGAGCAGCTTGCGTGTAACGGGGTTAATAGGAAAAATTTTCCGAATTGGATGAGAATAGTTACTAGGCTAATAATATAAACTTGCATGAGTCTACTCTCAACAAGCTAGCTTTTGGTTTAGTTTGGGTTGAGATAGACCTGTGGAGTATTCCTATTTCTTTTCATTTATTTTTCCCCTTTTGAACTTTTACAGGTGTTTGCTCAACCAATTTTCGCTATGCATGAAAAATGGCTTGAGTCAAGGTGGCCAACATCATCGTTCAACAATATTTACACCATCAGATTCCCGCTCATAATAAAAAATTTCACCGTTCGATTTACCCTAGCAAGGCTCCTCCTACGCACAGCTTTTGTTATTTTCACAACTGGAGTTGCCATGATGTTCCCATTCTTCAATGCAATTCTTGGCCTTCTTGGCTCCATTTCTTTCTGGCCTTTAACAGTTCACTTGCCGTTGAGGATGTATATTGAGCAAGCAAAGATCAAGAGAGGAAGTTTGAAGTGGTTTATGCTTCAAATTTTGGGGCTGATTTGCTTGGTTGTAACACTTGTTTCTGCTATCGGTTCGATAGCAGATATTTCGGATCTTCTTAAGCATGCGAAGTTGTTGCATATTCAACTCTAAGAATCCTGGTCTATACACTGCCTTCTTTGGATTCTAATCATGCATGTCATTATCATACTTTAGGTTTAAACTTCTTTATAAATTTAAATATTTTATATTTGGAACATTGTTTATTTTTTTCTTGGATGTTTGATTATAAATGGTAAATTATTTATTTTTATAGACTAGAAACTGAAAACTTTTTCTTTAACATATATTCTTTCAACTACTACTTGTGTGTATGTGTGTGTGTGTATAGTCGTACACTAATATTTTGTAATTATACCAGTTGAATATTTTAATAAAACAAAAATAATAACTTTAAATAGTTTTTTTGTGAATCTCGATGATACGAGGGAAGCTTATTGAAATAAAAATAAAAAGAGAGGGCTATTAGTACTTTAATAAATCTTTTCGATGTTTTATTTTGCTAAAATTTTATATTATTAAAATATCTTTAATTTATTTTATCAAAAATGAAAATTTAATATATTTCTTAATAAAATGTGATTTCTCTTACCACCCATAAGCATTGAATATACTCGCAAACGATCTAATAGTTTGTTCTTGATATTCAGTATTTTAACAAATAACACATTCGAAAATCCCAGTTTAGTTATAATCTTAGATTTTTTTTGAGTAGATATTTAATTTAAAAGGGTGGCAATAAAACTGATTTTTTTTTTTTTGGTTTGGTTATTAACAAGAAATCGTTGCATTTTCAGCATACAGAAGATGAAATAAGCCAACCAAACAAAATTCATGAATATTTTTTGTTGCGCTGTGGATATAACACCAGCCCACAAGTAGATTTTAATTTTCATATTGAGATGGCAAAGAAAAATGAAAGTCATGTAAAAGTAAATTCAGCGCGCCCCCCCCCCCCCCCCCCCCCCCCCCCCCCCCCTAAAAAAAAAGGTAAGAGATATAAAACTTTTATTTATTTATTATTATTTTTGGAAGGTCAGAATTTCTTGTCTTTAGGTGTACTAAATATTTTTATGCGCTTAATAAAGATAATTTATTTGAAAGATTTAAGTAAGGATTTTCTGAAATTTTAGAGAGTATTTAAAGTAAAATCTATCTTTAGAAAATTTAAAGATAAGTATACAAAATAATATAGTGATCAGATTAATTTTCAAAGAGTAAATGGCCCCATCCAAAATAAAATGATAGCTAGTTACAATAGACATAATGAGCCAGCTTAGTTAGACATGCAATCTTAAAGAAAATATTATAAGAAATTTAAAAATAGTTTGTTTGAACACTAAAAAAGTTGTATAATTCTAATTATTTGGGTCCAGCTATCGCGGCCCCTTCATTTGTCATTATCTAGTCTAGCCATTAGATTATAATGACTGTTATTCAACGGTTGAGATTTGGAAAGCGAACAATGATGTGAAACGGGCGACCGTCCAAACCCATTTGAGGTACAATATTAGTTTTAGGGTTTTGTAAATCGTTAACCGTATTTGGACCAACATGAGCGATTTTCCTCAAGCAACCAATAGTTTCATAATTGTGTGTGACTATAACTGCAGCAACAACATTGGGTTAAATTTTCGAAGTGGATTGTGGTGATTTGTGGATTTGTTGTGGTCGTATTAAAGAAACAGAAGGAATTGCGTAAACAAACACTAAGGCAAGTGTAATTTAATACGAGATTTGTAATGTGAATAATTTGTAGCTGATAATACAGCTGGTGCAAAATTAGATTTCATATGGATAATGGGAAGATATAAGAGTACAAGGCATAAATTTTATGAACAATGTAGTAATATAAAGGAGTTTTTTACTATTGTTTTTATGTTAATAAACACATATATCGAAATTGTAAGAGAGAGGGATTTCGGCAACAGAAATCCAAGCTAGTGGGAGCTGAACCTAAAATAACTGAGTTGAATATTGTTGCTGCGAATAAATGTGGTGGGAAGTTAAATTTCCTACAGAGAAGTAGAAAATAGTGGAGTAGAGGGGAAAAATACTGAAAATAATTCGGGGATTATATACTAATAGCTGAATGGTGACAATTATGATATTTGGCACCATAAAATTCAGTACATCCTTGAATAACAAGAGACTCTAAAAGCTCTTAACAACACCTAGCTGAGCCTGAGCAAGTTAATACTGCTCAACACATGAGGGATCTTGAGACTTATCATGCTCGAAAAAAGAAGAATAGTAATGCTCGCATAATGATGTTGAGCAGTATGCAAGATGACCTCATATGTGAGTTTGAGAAGTATGAGACTGTTCAAGAAATGCGGCTTGCCCTAAAAGCCAAGTTTGGTGGCACTTCGACCATTAAGCTAAGAAGGCTTACGATTAAGTTACATTCTTATCGGAAGCGCTGAAATTATACTATGAGGTAGCATCTGAGGGAAATGTTGAACATGGTTCATGAACTTAAGTTTGCTGGACATATTCTGACTGATGAACAGTAAGTCCAGGTAATGATAGGATCTCTACTTGATTCCTAGGTACACATGAAGGGGGATATGACTCACAATTAGAGTGTCAAAACTTTCAATGATATTTAACATCACTTAGAATTGAAGCCAGAGTGCTTTAGGGCAGCTAAGCTTTCTGATCGTGTTTACATGGCCGAGTCAAACTCGCACAAAGCTTCAAGCTTTGAGCGTAAAAGGGCTCATAAATATAATTAGAAGGGTAAGAGATCTAATACCGATAAGAAGAAGCTAGATGCTAAGAAGTACCCAAAGGGTATGCGTGCTGGCAAGAAAAAGGACAAAACCAAGATGAAATGCTACAACTGTAGCTAATTGGGTCACTTCGCTCGTGAGTTCACTGATCCGAAAAAGGTAAAACCCAACTCCACTTTGTTGAATTATGCTTTAATTACTAGTTCTGTATTCCTAATCGAATCTCGTCCTATGTGGACTGTAGACTCAGGAGCAACAGACCATATTGCTCGTGATCGAGATGCATTTGTGGTGTATCGTCGAATTAGTCAGCGGACCAGATAGATAAACACGGGCAATAACTCTAGAGTTGAAACAAAAGGAATAGGCACTTGCAAATTGACTTTGCGTGGTAGTCGTATTCTTTTTTTGCTCGATGTCCTATATGCACCAAAGATTCGACGAAATTTAGTTTTTGTTCCTGTTCTTCTTGAGTTAGGATATAATTTAAACTTTCATAGTGTTTGTTTGGAGTTTTTTTTAATACAATCCTTATTAGAATTGGGCATTTGGTTAATTGTTTTATTGTCTTAGATACGATACTTGATGGTTCAAGTTATAATAATAATTGTTTTTCATACGTTATTTCTTCAAGTAATAATGAGATATATGCAATTACTTGGCATGCTAGATGAAGACATATAAGATAAGAAAGAATGCATAGACTTGCGAGAAAGGGCATGTTGGGCCTACCCACCAAGGCTGAAATGCTTATTTGTGAAATCTTATAAATAAAAAGCAAATAGAAAACCATTTAATAAGGGAATTAGAGCCGAAAAACCATTGTAATTAATCCACTCTGACATCTGTGGTCCAATGAATGTAAAGACTAAACATGAAGCCTCATATTTTATCATATTCATTAATGATTATTAACGTTTTGGTCATGTTTACTTGATTTCTCATAAATTAGAAGAATTGGATTGCTTTATATTATTTTTGAACATGGTAGAGAATCAATTAGACAACAATATTAAAGTCCTAAGGACTGACCAAGGACATGAATACCTTTCGGAACAATTCAAGAAACTATGTAATGAGAAGGGAATACATAGACAACTGACTATTACTGAAACTCCGCAACAAAATGGTATACCTGAAAGAAGGAATAAAACTTTGTTAGAAATGGTTAGGTCAATGATGGCGCAATCAAATCTTCCAATATCTTATTAGAGAGATGCTTTGTTATATGTTATTGATAACTCTATGAAATGAGAGTTATCATGACACTTTTAGACTTAAATCAAAATTACTTAGAGAGTAAAAGATATATTTTTATTGTATTTTAGTTACATTTTGCATGAACATTCATTTTAGTTAATTTTTAATAAATTAAGTTATTTTAGAATAATTTGTGCTTAGATTATATGCATAATTGTAGGTGACCAAAAGTTCAAGTTTTAAAGAAGGAATGCTGCTGCAATAGATTTGCAGAGACAATGAAAGAATTTGGCTACAAAAGAATTGAAACAAATTTGAAACAATGAAGATGTTGTAACTGTTGCTGTAGCAATGACAAACTAGATTTTGCGTGAGATAAATAACAGATTGTGATCTAAAGTTTCTTAAAATAGAGGATATGCACCACACACTTTCGGTTGCCCTAATTCTAAGGTATAAAAGTAGCACACGCAGAAAGGAAAAATGAGAGCCGTCACCCAAAGGGATAAACCGCTAAGAAACAACAAGAAAACAGAAATCAAGAGGTAGATTGGAGGTTGTAACAGGGAAGAAATTGCAGAGATCAATCGAAAATCAATTCTTCTTATCACCTTCTTATTTTCTATTTATTTATTGGGATGTATTTGATGGCTGAAACAATTTTATTTACTGTTTTATCACAAATTATTAACTAAATTCTATTGTGGTTGAGTGATAAACGATCTTGATGGATGATTGACTAATATATACACGTTGCTCTGTGTTTGCTGTAGCATTTTGTCTTAATTGTATTTATTTTAATTCCCTATTTCAGCTGACAACCTATTTAGTGGATACTAACAAAGGAAAAATCTAAAAATGTCTAACTTAGATGATCGTATTAAGACAATACTTGGTTTTAGATCTAAGTTGAGTTAATCTCAATTTGAATAGGGGCATGCTTGATCTAAAATTAATGATGAACTAAACATAGAGATTCACCTTGTAGGGTAAATTGAATTTAGAATGTTTAGTACCTATAATTAGAAAAACAATTTCTAGCCTTTATATGTTGTGAGGCCCTAAAAAACTACCTAAGTTGCCTAGGGGAAGAGTCGCGTCAATAATAAATTAACTCCATATAAATTTTAATCTTTTGTGGAAGTGCTATGGTAGCTTTAGTAAATTTTCCCCCTTGTAATTTTTTAAAACTTTAATGTCACTTTTTATATTTTTGGAAATTTGAAGAGATCAACTTGTTTCGACATGAAGGGTCAAAATGAAAAGTACATGAAACCTTAATGTTTATATATGGAGCAATTGAAATTGTTCTATCTTAATGCCCCAACTTAGAAAAAGTAACATTCCTTTCAGTTGTTGCAGAACTACATCACTTGCTTTTGCACTAATAGCATTGGGCCTATTGTCACTAGGATTTGTCCAAAGATGTGGTAACTCGCATGATGGTGCTAAGTCTCTACTTAACTAGCCACTCGACAGTGCCAATAAAAACAACCCACAAGGCCCGCACCGAAGGTGGTTGTAAGAGACTAACCAAACCAACAACAAAGAATAAGAAATAAAGCAACAAAAAAATACAATATTACTTTTTACGAAGGCCGATCCCTAACTTTTCTATTCTCGCAAAAAATCATTCTAGGGTTTGTGCACTCAAGAACCACTCACTTTACTAAAATCAAGATCCCTTAAAACATGTTGCAAATGACATCCTTATTTCCTAAGGTGAGGTGGCATGTTGCCCTTGTGCCACTTCATTTCTTTTTTCTAAGCGTGATTTTAGGAAGTACATCTTTGTAGCCCACTAACCTAGAAGCAAGAAAGTGATGAATAACTGCTACTATCCACTTTCTTTGTTTCCACGTTTATAAGCATGAACTCCATAGCCATGTCTTCCCTTAGCTGCACTAACAACTACCCATTCATGCTTGTTTTTAGGACCAATTTTTGGAGAATTTCCAACCAACATACCCCACATTCTACCGCTATTGTCCGACCACAGCATGCGTGAATAATTCGAATGCCTTTAATTTTCACATAGTTTGTCCCCCATGCATGTCTCTATATGTTGCACATTGCATGTTGACAAGTTGCCCTTGCACCTTTTTGCGCCAGCTTCCCACTTGTGTATTCTGCCTAACTCGGCCTGTATGCATGCCTCGTATGCCTCGTGGCCCTGCGCTTACGATATGTGGTGTGTGTTATCCACGCACACCTGAGAGCACACTATTTTGCACTTACCCCACAGCGTGTGCTTGTTTCGCGCCTTACCTCATGCGCTAGTCTTGCCTTACTTTTATGCTCACCCACAAGCACACTCGTGTTGCTACCAATAGCTTGACACAAGGCCACAAGTGAAGCCTCGACATCGGCGATTATGGTTTACAGCGATTATAAACCTCGCCCAACAGAAAAGTCAGACATCCTTATCGATAGAATACCTAAGTTTACTATAAACTTCCTTTTCACGTTGTCATAGTAAAGCTTGCATTTTCTTTTCCTTGACATACTCCGTATGTCAACATTGGGCTCATAACGCACACACTGTGCCATCCTTAAGTTCTTTGAATGTTCTGTCTATATGGAACCATTTGCTGCCCACAAAATGATTCCATGCCAGTAGTTTCTCTATCAACTATTCTCTCTGATAATGAATTTGTGGCCACCAGTTGTTCCCTCTTAGCTCTCCACAAACAATTGTGTCCGTACAAGTCCTCATTTGCTTTCCTCCCAGACTGTAAAACAAAGCTCAGCATTTGTTGTGATTATGCTGAGAAAATCTAAAGTTTTTATGGATTTGACAGCCACATATGCTTTCCTCCACATCATGTCACCATACTGAACTTTATCACCAAGCATTAGATGCTCATCCACTAAAGTTACACCAATAAATAGAGAATGATGCTACTACCCTTGACAGTGCCAATAAGAACTAAATAGTCATCAGTAAGACTTCTTAAATTCCTGCTTGTTGTCTTAGAGTGGTTGAAGCCCATTGTTTCTTTGCTTTTGCACCTTCGATTTTCCTCGAACATTGTTCACACGTCACAACCGGTACTTTTCCAAATGTCTCATACATTCTCACTATCAGTAACCCTTTGGTAATCAAAATTACTTACTTGTGACCTAGCCTTTGATTCTAGTTCACCTTGGTCCTTTTTTTCTTCTCCAAGCTTGTCTAGTCGAGGTTCCAACGATGCATTAATTGCAAGTTCTTTGAAAGCCTTGGTACACTCGTTAAGTCCCATCTTAACTTGAATTTGCTCCTCAACTATTGAATCACCAGAGGAACTTCCTTGATATAAACCAATCATGGTAGTTTCGGTGATTGCCTCAAACTTCTGGAACTTCGAAACTCACTTTCGACCATGCATAACTCCTCTATTTTAATAAGTGAGGTAGTACATGTACTTTCTTATGACATACGAACTCTATTCCCAAGGTTACATCTAATCTCGTCATTGCCATAACCATAAACCTAGCATCTCACGCCCAAGTTCCTACACTTAAGTTAGCTACCGCTATGCCTTCCGAAACCACTTGATGATTGGAAACAAGACTCACAGTAATTTAGCTTTAGCAACTTGTAGCCAAACTCGTAGTACTAAATTCACTTCTATAATGTTCGCCATTGCACCCTTGTCTATTATTGCCCTTACTCCCATTATATTAACCCTTATTAACGTACAAATCAGTACACCTAGGTAGGAATTGCTCTGAAGACAATTTTCAGGATTTTTTCATTTATGGGTCCTTTATCTTGACATCTGTGTTGCTCAACAATTGTAACAAATTCATTTGCGCTGCACATACTTCAGCCATTGAAGGTTTTGAACATTCTCCTTCTGTTTCCTTCACGAAATCATTCAGATTCTCGTCTAAACAGATAATCCTTTCCTGATGTGGTCTATTGCAAATGAGTTACCCCAAACTCTTCATTATTGTAGATTTTATGGCTTTGGCCACTATTCTTCTTCTCACCATCATGCTAATAATTGCCTTTCTTGTAATCTTTTGATTTCTTAAATTCAGAAGGAGTTGTGTTCATGAATCTAAAATCCACTAAGCCATCAATAGCTATAATTGTTATCTGCAAGTCCCTCACAGCTTCTTTTATAATTTGATTGAGCCCACGGCTGCAGTCTCAATTTAAAATTGAAGAGTTTGTCCTCACTTGACATGTTCTTAATGTCCAACATCAATGAAATACAATCTGACATAATCCTCTTATTGATCTAGCATGCTTTAGCTCTTTAAAGATCTTTGTCTTGAGCTAGCTACCATTTCTCATTTAAATTGACATTTCGATTTTTGCTTCAATGTGTCCTATGTTTCGATTGCTGATCACTATGTGCTTTGACATCCTCTTGAAGCCTATTTCGCCACCACAGTTTAGCATCACTTTCTAAGTACATGCTCTTGATAGTGATATGCTCCGTCTCTGATATCGAGTAGCTAGAAAGAACTACTCCACATCTCATAAAAAATTCTCCATTCCTTAGCATTTTGAGTTTACTATAAGTCTTAGGTTCTGAAACCTTGACCTTCAGAGGCCAATTTTTAAAATATGAAGCGTTGCCTTCTGCTTATTTCAGAAACCCAGCTTCTTCTTCAAGTTCTCTAATATTGCTTGTCAGCACCTCCACTTATGAATAACATTTTTTGTTACCTTGTTCAGCTTCTTCATAAAATCATTTACAAACTCTTTGCAAGTTTTTTACATACTTGCCATCTCAATTGAGTTCTATGTTTTTAGCCAAACTCTACAAGTAAGGCTGTAAAGTACCCACGATAACATCCAATAATTTATCTCATCCTTTATTGATTCTCCTTCCATGCTGGATTTTATCGCTAGTCAAACAATTTGTATGCCATTGTCAAATTTCCCCGAAATTACACAATCTAACTCTTGCATCGTAGCTTCCTTGAAATCACACAATTTGTTATCCTTGAATTGATTTAAACGAGCCTTGAAATCATTTGTCAACAATATTGATGCAACCCTGCTTCGTAATATCTGCTTTGATACCAAATTGTTCTACCAATTAGAACAACCTATGCTCTGATATTAGTTGTCCAAACAACTAATGCAACCTTTAGTCTGATACCAATTGTTTTAATAATTAAAGCAATATTTGCTCTGATACTAGTTGTCACTTGGTTTTGTCTAAAGATATGACAACTTGTGTGATGGTGCTAAGTCCCCACTTAGCCAACCACTCGACAACGTTAATGAAAGCAACGCACAAGGCCTATAATAGAGGTTATTGCAAAAGATTAATCGAACCAACAAGAAAAAAAGTAACAAGAATGCACAATATTACTTTTTATAGAGGCACTAATCCCTAACTTTTCTACTTCTATAATAAGAAAAAAATTATGAAATAGCTCTGAGCTTTGTGTGCTTAGGGACCACTCACTTTACTAGAATCCAGATATCCAAGAACACACACTCACTTTCACTATATATACATGTTGCATATGACACCACTTTTTGTCAAGGCGAGGTGGTGTGCTGTCCTTGTGCCATTCATCTTTTCCCTCAAGACTAGGCACTGCTAAGCAAAATTTGAGGACTCACACCTTCATTCCTCTAAGGATTAGGCAACCGCTGACCACTAAACTAGAAGCAAGGAAAAAATGAATAATCGCCATTGCCTACTTCTCTTGTCTACGTACTTTTAGGCATGAAATTTAAGGCCATGTCTTCCATTAGTTGCACCAAAAGCTACCCACTCATGTTTGTTTCTAAGACCTATTCTGGGAAAATCTCTAGCCAACATGCTCCGCATTCGACCGTTACTACCCAAATACAGGCCACATGTATAATCCAAATGCCTATTGTATTCCTATAGTTTGATTCTTATGTATTTATCTATGTGTTGTATGTTGCGCATTTACACACCGCCTTGGATGCTTTTATGCCCGTTGCCTACCAATGTATGCACTGCTCATATATGCCTCAGTATAACTGCCTTGTGCCATCTTGTATTATGCCCAGCTTAGCCTATGAGTGTGCTCTATACATCCCACGCCCCTTGCATTTATGTAGATGGTAGCACATATCTTTGCAAGCACTGTCTTGCACTTCCTGCACTTATCTTGGAGTGTGCGTTTGATGTCGCGCCTTAGTCTGCGAGCCAGTCTTGTGTTACTTTCGTTAACACCTACAAGCATGCCCATGTTGTTGCCATTGGCTTGGCACAAGGCCACAAGCTAAGTTTTGACATCAGTCATCATGATTTACAACTGTGACAAACCTCCTTAATTAGAAAACTTGATGTACCTCGTTGGTAAGGCAATAAGTCTACCATAACCTGTCTCTCATGTTGCCATAGTAAAAGCTGCATTTCCTTCTCTTTGACAAACATCCCTATGTCAACATCTGGCTCACTATGCACTCGTTGCCCATTGTTAAGTCTCTCTTATATTCTGCCTATATGGAACTATTTACTGCCCAATAAATAATTTTAGAGTAATAGTTTCTTCACCTGTTGATCCGTAAAAGCTCACGCTTGCTTTTCTTAGAGACCACAAAATAAAGCTTAGCTTTTGTTTCGATTTTGCTAAAAAAATTAAAAGTTTTCACGGATTCTGAGGCTATATATGCCTTTATCCATTTCAGGTCACTATACTAAACTTTCTCACTAAATATTTGATGCTCACTCTACCCAATTGCACACTAATAAATGAGGAACAATGTCATGACCCCAACAAGCACCAACAAGAACCAAATAGCCATAAATGAAACTTTTACTGAACTTTTGCTTACTGCCTTAGAGTGGTTGTAGACCCACACTTCTATGCCTTTTTACCCCTATTTTTATTCAAATGACACTAGCATGCCAGAGTCGGTACCTTTTTTAAAGTCTTCTGTATTCTCACTATAGGCAGTCCTTTTGTAATTAAAATCGCTTACTAAGACTCAGCCTTTGATTCTACTTCATATGGGTCATTTTCTTCTTTTAACGACTTGTTTAATTGAGGTTCTAATGACGCTAGTCGCAAGCTCTTTGAACACTTTGGTATACCCGTCAATTCCCTCCTTAACTTGAAAGTGCTCCTCAATTATGGACATCATTGTGGAGTTCCCTTGATCTAAACTGGTTATGGTTGTCTAAGATGGTGGTCCCAACCGATTGAAATTTTTAAACTTACATTTGACTGTGCACGGCTCTTTCATGCCCCTAATCCAAATGCATAATAAATGAGATGTTAAATGTACTCTAAATTGTACAACTTTATTCTTAAAATTACAACAAATATCGTTAATCACATAACCACTCACTTAGCATCTCGTGGCCAAGTTCCCACACTTAGGTTGGCTACTACTATATCTTTTGGAACTACTTAATTATTAAAAGCAAAACTCACGTTAATGTCAACTCTAGCGACTTGCAGTCCAAGGCGTGGTATCAAGTTCGCCTTTACATGTTTCGCCATTACACCCATGTCTATTATTGCCCTTATTTCTAGTCCATCAAACCTTACTACTACACACATCGGTCTACCCATGTATAATTCACCCTTCAAGACACTTTCCAACTTATTTTCATTTATGGGTTCTTCCTTTACTTTGACATCTATGTTGTTCAACAATTGTAATGGATTCATGCGCGTTGTGCCTAATTTGTCCATTGAAAGTTTTAAAGAATCCCCTTCTATTTTCTTCACTAAAGCATTAAGCTTCTCAGGCTTTGGATAATCTTTTGCCTGATGTGGTCTATCGCAAATGAAGTACCCCGAACTATTCTTTTCTTGTAGTTCCCTTACTTGACTTTGATGTGGTTGTCATTCTTCATCTTACCATTACTCGGAGAGTTGCGGTTTTTGTTATCTTTTAATTTCTAATATTCAAAAGGAGAAGTGTTCACAAGTTTGAGATGCACTAAGCTATCAGCAGCTGCAATTGCCATCGGTAAGTCCCTCATAGCTTACTTCTGTAATTCCGTTTGAGCCCATGACTATATCCTAATATAAAATTGAAAAGCTTGCCCTCACTTTATATGTTCTTGACGTCCAGCATCAATGAACTTAACTTTTTGACGTAATCTCTTACTAAGTCGATGTGCTTTAGCATTTTCAAGCTCTTCTTGGCAAACCAAATACCATTCCTCCATAAGAACTAACCCTTCAATTCTCGCTTAAGTGTGTCCTATATTTCAATTGCCAGTCGCTATATGCTTTGGTATCTTATTGAAGCCTACCTTGCCGCTATAGCTTAGTATTACCCTTTAAATACATGCTCGTGATAGTGACACATTTTGTCTATGGTACTTGAGCACTTAGAAAATATTACTGTACATTTTATTGAAAATTGTCCAACTTCTTAGTGTTCTAAATTCTGCTATAAGCCTTAGGTTTTAAAGCCTTGACCTTCAAAGGCCCATCCTTTGAACGTGAACAATGCCTACTGCTCGTTTCAGTTACTTAACTTCCTCTTCAAGGTCTCTAATGTTGCTTTTTAGCACGTTCGCCTACAAGCAACATCCTCCATCATCTTAATAAGCTTCTTCATGAAATCATTGACAAACTCAAAGCAAGTTTTTTTTCACACTTTCTATCTCAATTAAGTTGATTTTCGTGTTCTATGGCGAACTCTCCAAGTCAAGTTGTAAAGCACCTACAATAGCGTTCGATCGCGCCAGCTTGTCCTTTCTTGATTCTCCCATCATGTTGGTTTTCACTGCTAGTCGTACAATTTGTGCGCTATTATCAATTTCCTCCAAAATTACACAATTTAGATCTTACACCATAGATTCCCTGAAACCACGTAATGAGCTATCCCCAAAATGATTTTAACTAAGCCTTGAAATCATTTGTCACCAACATTGATGCAACCTTACTTTGTAACAGCTACTTTGGTACCAAATTGTTCCATCAACTGAAACAACCTTGGCTTTGATACCAGTTGTTCTAACAATTGAAATAACTTTTGCCCTAATACCAGTTGTTCCAACAATTGAAGCAACCTTTGCCCTGATACCAGTTGTTCCAACAATTGAAGCAACCTTTACTCAGATATCAATTGTCACCAGGTTTTGTTCGAAGATGTGGCAATCTGCATGATGACATTAAGTCTCCATTTAGTCAACCACTCGATAACACCAATAAAAATAACCCATAATACCCACAACGGAGATTATCACAAAAAACTAACCAAACGTTCCAACAAAGAATAGGAAATAAAACAATAAGGACACATAATATTATTCTTTACAGTGGTATCAACCCCAACTTTTTGCTGCCATAATAAGAAAATATTATAAGATAGCTCTAGGCTTTAAATGCTCAAGGACCATTCACTCTATCAAAATTCGGATCCCTCAAAACACATACTCATTTTCACTATATACACATGTTGCAAATAACACCCCCATTTGCTACGGTGAGGTGGCGTACTGCTTTTGCGCCACTTTATTTCTTTTCTCCAAGACTAGGTACTATTAAGCATGATTTTAGGAAGTATATCTTTACTCCCCCAATTATAAGGCAATCACTGCCCACTAGCCTAGAAGTAAGGAAGTGATGAGTAACCACCACCACCTACGTCCCTTGTTTACACATTTCTAGGCATGAATTCTAAGGCCATGTCCCATTAGTTGCACCAACAATTGCCCACTCATGCATGTTTCCAAGACCTATTTCCAGAGAATTCTTTCCACGATGCTTAACGTTCGACCACCATTGCTCGAACATAGATTGTACTTGTAATTCGAATACCTTTCATATTTGCATAGTTTGGCCCCCATGTAATGTACTGCATGTTGCCTATTTACGTGCTCCACTGCACATTTTTACGCCCATACATGCCTTGGCACTACTGCCTTGCGCCATCTCACACTCTGTCCAATTCGGCTTGTGTGCGCGCCTTGCGCCTGCACACTTGTGAAATGTGGCATCCGTGAGCTGCGTGTAATGTCTCGTGCTCCCCGAGCTTGTCCAATAGCATGCGCTTGCTATCACGCTTCAGCTCGTATGCCAATCTTGCCTTGCCTTCATGTTCATCTACAACTCCGCCCATGTTGTTGCCAACGACTTGGCATGAGGTTAGAAGCCAAGCCATGGCATCGGCCATCATGATCTATGGCAGTGACACCTATCCACTTCAAAGTTTATATCAAATTTAGAATTTAGAGGATGTTCAATGATAACAGTCTATTGGTGAACAAAATATCCCAAATCTCATCCTTATTGTATATTCGACATTTAATTTTGTCTTTAAGGCCCTACATTACAAAGATAGATGACAATATATGATTTTAATACATAAGCAATTGATACTTATATATTACTATTACTTTCTAGGTGAATTGAAGGATACCTTAAAGCCACCACAAATGAAATGATGAAGAAAGCGACATTATATGCCATTGCTGAAACAACATTATTTTACATTTCTTTATTAAAATGCTGGCATTGGAAATAGTGATCTAGGAAATGTTCTCAATGGATTTAATCATCGATTTTGGTTTATAGATATTTCCAACTAATTCTCTCATGATCTGAAATATTTGACTTTTTGAAGATCCACTTGGTGCGTGGCTATTAGCAAAATGAATGGCCAAGATTTGTTTATTTGAATTTTATTTAACAACTCTTAAACTCTTCTTTTTCTTCCCTAACTCTCAAAAATCTTACGCTCTCTAGTTCGCTCTACAGAACACAATACTTTTGATCATCTATGATTTCTATCAAAATCAAGTCTTTGCAATTTCTAAAAATAAAAGAAAAATAAAGCCGAAGTTATGAAGGTAGGAAGCCGTAATTTGATTAGGTTCTTCAATGTGAATAATTTCTTGGCCAATATTGATTCAACATCATAAGAATTCTCTTCATGCGTGATTAGTCTGCTACTCTCAGCTAAAATTAGTTCTTGGGTGTTTGTATCAT
This sequence comes from Citrus sinensis, assembly GCF_022201045.2. NCBI lineage: Eukaryota > Viridiplantae > Streptophyta > Magnoliopsida > Sapindales > Rutaceae > Citrus > Citrus sinensis. Next base: position 25,576,072 of record NC_068558.1, on the reverse strand, counting down.
CCTAAAGTTGGATCTTCGATCTGCCATCAGAAAATAAAACTGCTATAGAGGAGAATTTTATTCTTTAATAGGTTTAATTACAATATAGTCTTTGGATAATTGTACTTGTTAAAGTACACGCTCAAACGTGGGCTCTTCTTCTTTAATTTTTCTTCTTCATTTTTTATTTCCTTTTTTTTTTGTGCGGTGGGTAATTGTTGAGGAGAAGATGAGTTGTTGATGGAGAGGGAAAAAACCACTAGGAGCCATGGAATCATGAAGTGCGAGTTTTTTATTAGTGCATCGCTTAAGAGGCTTGTAATATATTTAATGAGAAAATAAATCCTCGCCATACATTTTGATGATTGTCACGTGTAGATTTTTAGAACATTGGATACCAAATTATGAGAAGATGTGAATCCTATTAGGGAATAATTCCTCTCTCTTTATGTTCTCAATCGCAATTTTTTTTTTTGATTTGATAATAATTGGATAACAATATAAAATTACTTAAATCATAACCATCTATTCTATACATGCACGTGTATAAAAAAATTATGAAGAGTTGAGTATAGCTCAACTCTAAACTAGGTCCAAATCAATTTTTTTTTTAATATTAGTGAAGGCCATTTTTTTATTACTGTATAAATGTGGAGAAAAATTTAAGTACGACAGACTACTAGTGTTCTGCCATGTAGTAAAGTAATGGTTCAAAAGTGGGACCATTAGTAGGTGCTACTAACTATTTTAATTTAATGAGGTCATTTGCTTTGTCATTGTTTGGAGAAAAATTTAATGGAGACAGTTAATTTGTGCTCTGTTGTAGAAAAGTGAGTTCAGAGATAGGACCATTAGTGAGTCCCATTGATTTTTCAATTTAATAAAGGATTAAGATTTTTTTCGGACCTGATTTTTATTTAGACAAGTTTTATTAATATGATTGGTGATTAATAAATTAAAAAAAATAATTAAATCCTAATCATACAATAATCTAAACACAAGTGATAAAAAATTTGTAAAAAATTAAGAATGCTCAAATAAGGAGAGAATCTTAATCCTTTAATACAACTCCCCTACCTCTAATATGACAGAATATTATTTGACTGTTCCACAAATTTTTCTCGATTGTTTGGCCAAGAAGGGCAATTAGCCAGGTACGGTATTAATGGTTTAATGAGACAAAACAGGGGCAACCACTCCATGTTTTTTTTTCTCATTAAACCATTAATACCTGACTTCGCTGTTGAATATCTGACTTCGCTGTTGCCTAAAAGTTTTGTGGTCCACAATGATACATGACCTATATTTAGTTGGTATTAAGAATAATAGATTTATGTGCAATATCTTTAGTTGGTATCAACATGCCAATGCCACGCTAATTTATAGTCACATGTAAATTAGGTTCATAAGATGCGAGTTGCTGGTAACTTGCTCGGTGAAGTATTCAATGTGGTGTTGTGTGCGAAGGTGTCATTTGTTGCAGTTCAATGCCATTTATGCACAGATGTGGAATCAATACGCACTAGTCAATTGTCAATAATTTTGTACAGACAATTGTCAACTTCTTCATTGGTCCCCAACCTCACCACTTGGTATTTAATTGCATGACCAAAATTGTCGAAGAATTTTGCTATTTCATTATCACGCTTTTGCCGAGCAATTATTTTGCCTATTGTCTTTAATGTTTTCCCACATTCAAGTCAAATTTTCAACATGTAGAAAATTTAGCACTTGTTGATCGGGTTAGACTTCTTTTTATCGCGGTTGAAAAAAATTCAAATATTTTAATAATAAATTTAGCTATTGAAATTTATAATTAAATAAATTTTTTTTTCAGGGAGCAATAATGGAAATAAAATTCATGTGGTTAAGAATATTGATTATTGATCAAAATTAAAAAATAATAGTTTAAGTGAAACAACTTTTTCAAGAAAACAAATTTACCAGATTCCGGGTGTATAAATTAGTTGATACAAATAGTGAAAATATATAAGATTTTCTCATTTCCTCAAGTCTTGTGGTTTTCAAGGATTTATATTTCGCTAGTCACCCGAATTTAAATTTTGAGGGAGATAGAAGTGTTATAACAAGTTCACATTATTTTCAAAAAGTAGATATAAACAAAGAGATTGGACAATTAATCAATTAATTCTTATGTATTTTTTTCACTTATCTTTCTTTGACCAAATTTGCTATTAAGGTTGCTTTAAGATGAGCTTTATTTCAAGGTTTACCCAAGAGACATAAAATGACCAAATTATCCAAAGATAATGTGATAATGTGTTCCTATATCTAACAGTCTAGGTACTTCGTTTTGTGACTTATAACATGACATATGATAAATTACATGAGTCTTATGCCATAAAAATATTTTGTTAGTTTAATTAAATGTTAATAATCATTCTAATATATTTGTTTTGATACATTTTCTAGAAATAATAAATTTTGTATAAAATTCAAAAATACTGAACTTAAAGTAAATTTTATGGTATTTTGGTACTTTTACCTTATAAGAGTAAATAATCAATTTAAAATTATGACAACGAAATCTTTTTAGTCAAATATGATTAAAGATTAAAGTCACAGAACAAATCAAGATAGATTTAATTAATTACTTCTCAAACTTCTTTATTTGAATTTTTTTAAAAATAATGTGATTTTATTATAATTATATTCTTGAAGTGGGTTGGGTTTACAAAAAATTGTGATATGAAAATATGAACTATAAATGAAAAAAATGAGACAAAAAATTATCACATTTCGTCATTTAGCAAAATGGTTATATAGATACTTTTTGAATAATTACGCCTAGATAAAAATAATTCGATTACAATAATAAAAGACATAGTTGTCGTAAGAAGAGACGATGTGAATATTTTTTAAAACAAATATATATATTTGTAAAAATTTTACAAAACCACGTAAGTGCTTTAATTTCCCCTTAAAACAATTAAAAAAAATCAATTGAAGATTCGGATCCCTTTTTTTCTTTTTTTCAATAGTACAAATGGAAGAAAAATATATCTACAAAGCTCACAAAAGACCTGTCATCCTTTTATTAATCAACCATTGTATTATATATTCATGCGAGAATATGAATAAGCACAAAAGTCGCTCGTGGCATAGAGCAATAGACACCATTCATTTCGCATAGGAAACGTCGTCATTTTATTTATCAACCAAAAACTTATTATCACATATTTGTCGCCGGCCTAAAGAGTGGTTTTCAAATAGTATTTTTTGGTTGGTTCTGAGTTTGAATCCTGAAGCTAAAGGAAATAAGGAGTTAACTTGAACTTTGTCTACTATTCTATCATTTAAAGAAAAATAAATAAAAATATATTATCACAAATTTAAATTATCCATTTATAAGAAGAAACATAAGAATCATGGCTAATTTTGACAATTTATGTGTAAACTATGTAATTTACGTTGAGCATAAACCAGTTTTATGATTGGGCTTCCTTAAAAAAAGTACACCAAGGAAATTCGGAAAAAAAAATTCCTTTCATTTTCTTTTTTCACTCAAATTATTTTTTATATGTGAATTTTATGTTCTTAAAGTTTAGGGTATGTTTGATATGGGATTCAAACATAGCATTGAGAAGTTAAGATTAATTCAAAATTTTGAATTGTATTCTTCTTATTTTTAATATCCGAAAAATTGTTTCATATGAATATGTAAAACTTTTTTCAATAAATAAGAATTCATGAGTGGAAAAATTATGATTCCATTAAGATATAAGCGCAATCAATATGTGAAACAAGTAATATATCAAAGTAAAAAAAGATGGAGAACAAACTCTGTCGAGGATGCAAGTACTACTTCAAAAACTTCTCTATCGAGAGGAAAAAAAATCGTACCAGTCAAAGACGATGAGATAGAATTACTATGTAAAAAATTACAAATTTATCACACTAAAAGATGTTATCAATTTATCTCACTCAGAAATAAGGAGATTCAGAAATAAGGAGACAATTTTCGGATTTTTGAGCGGCTGAAATAGCTCCATTGATTTTAACATTTAGAACGTACAACATTATTGCAGGGAAACACCATAAATTGAGTCCCCGTCGAGTCTCACACTTTCAACACTAAAAATGTGAGTTCCTGATATCATATATAAATATGTAAAAAGGGAAGGGAAGATATATGAAAGATAAATTGAAGTGAAAGGAAGAAATGGAAGGTGAGAACACAAAACCAAAGATACTTATCTTTGGGGGTACTGGATACCTCGGTAAGTATATGGTGAAAGCAAGTGTTTCTTCTGGTCACAATACTTTTGTTTATGCTCGACCAGTTACAGAAAATTCAAGACCCTCCAAGCTTGAAATCCACAAGGAATTTCAGGGTATTGGCGTCACCATTATTGAGGTTACTTCATTACTCAATTATCTCGATCTCCTTTGGTTTTGTTTCTTTTTTTTTCCTCTTTTTTTCCCCCTTTAAATGCACGCACGAAATTCGAACCTCAAACCTCTTATACTTCTTTTTATGAGATTAATTTTGTGTTGATCTAATTGGAGCCCTTCGATATTATTTGTAATAATACTGTTGAAATTAAAACAGGGAGAGTTGGACGAGCACGAGAAAATTGTATCTATACTTAAGGAAGTAGATGTGGTGATATCTACTGTAGCTTATCCTCAGTTTCTTGATCAACTGAAAATTGTTCATGCCATCAAAGTTGCTGGTAACATCACGGTATTTGATTGAGCTCTTTCTTTTTTTTTAAAAAAAAACAAATCATGTTTTTTTTTTTTTTTTTTGGGGAGAAATTGAAATATAGTTTGTTTGCTAATTGGAAAATATTAGAAACTTTTAAGTGTAGACGTCCACATTTTGTAAATGTAGATTTAAACTAGGCAATAGTAGTTAGTTATAAAAGACGTAAAAATATATACGAGAGCTACTTAATTAGCAAAATACCTAAAATTACAAACTTTAATTTCGTATTTGTGTCTTGGTAACATTTTAGTGTCTTTTTACAATTCAGTGCTGAATTACTTCAAATTTGTTTATATAGAACAGATCTTAAACACACTATGTTTTGGTTGCTAGAGGTTTCTTCCATCGGAGTTTGGATGTGAAGAGGACAGGGTGAGGCCTCTGCCCCCTTTTGAAGCTTACTTGGAGAAAAAAAGAGTAGTAAGAAGGGCAGTAGAAGCAGCTAAAATTCCCTACACCTTTGTCTCAGCAAATCTCTGTAGTGCTTACTTTGTGAATGTCCTGCTTCGTCCATCTGAATCACATGATGATATTGTTGTTTATGGAAGTGGTGAAGCAAAAGGTACGTATACCTTCCCAACGCAGAAGTCCACACATATTAAAATGCAACTTACACTAAACGTTCATTTGCTGGATATCTTTTTGATGTTATATCATCTATTTATCTATTTCAGTTATCTTTAATTACGAGGAAGATATAGCCAAATGTACAATCAGAGTGATAAATGATCCAAGGACATGCAATCGAATTGTGATTTATCGACCGCAAACAAACATTATATCACAGCTTGAATTGATCTCCCTTTGGGAACAAAAGACTGGACGGAGTTTCAAAAGAGTTCACATTTCTGAGGAAGAACTAGTAAAGCTATCTCAGAGTAAGAATTTTGATTTTTTATTTAATTTTTTTATAAAATCATTTACTTTTATAAAAAGTCATAAAAGGATAAAATCACTACAAGCAGGAGCGGAACTAGAATGATGTTCTATTCCATTGGGCCAAAGTGTAAATCTAGTGGGGTCAATACGTGAATTTTTTTTTGTTAAATTTCAAAGCAGACCCTCATCGTTTATAAATTTTTTACCATAACCATATATGTTTCTTGTGTTAGATATTTATCACTAATTTGAATGTTAATTGTTTGAAGTTAGTATTTAACTAAGGGTATCATACCCCACAGTCTAAGTATTATTAGATAATTAAAAAATTAAGAAAATGAAATAAAAACTATTTAATTGTGCCAGTTTGCGTAGGATGTCACAATAGGATAATTTTTCTTATTAAATGAAGTTAATTCATAAAGTGTTTCTCAAACCTAAAAGTATTTATTTAATGTTAGGGTGATTTAACAGCTTTAATTTTAGATTTTTTTTAAATTAATAAAATTAGTTACCACATTCTAAGAAAAATTAATATCTTCGCCTCTGTCTAATTCTACCCTTGACTATAAGATTTCAGAGGCCTCAATCTTTTTGACATCTCATTTATTTTCAAACTTAATTAATACTGTTCATTACAACCTATCCATTTTCAATTGTTGCAGCCTTATCACCTCCAGAAGACATACCAATATCCATTATACACAGCGCACTTGCGAAGGGTGACTTGATGAACTTTGAACTTGGAGAGGATGACATTGAAGCTTCAATGCTGTACCCTGATTTTAAATTCACCACAATCGATCAACTTCTTGACATTTTTCTCATTGACCCCCCAAAGCCTGCACGTACGGCTTTTGAATAAGCAGCTTAATTTATGTAATTTTCGACTTTAATTAATTATGTTTCCAAAACTAGTCCTATCCTTGTTTTGTGTCAATAAATCAAAAGAAAGAATAACAGAACATGCATGGAACTCCATGCATATTTTTAAGCATTTATATATTTTTACTCTATAGAAAAATGCTGTGATGTTAAAATAATAATAATAATAAGCAGAAAACATAACTAATCACGATATAGTTTATAGTGAGAATGATACATTATCAAAGAAATATTGAAAAAATAATTCATCCTTCAAAAGAAACTTATCATACTCTTCCATTTTGATCTTTCCCCCTTTAAATTCAATGATATAAAAAAAATTTAGATTCGGTTCCCAAAAATTGAGGGAGCAGAAGGCAGGTGTTGGAGCAGGGGTAGATAGTGGGCTAAAATAATTAAAGTGGAAACTATTTTTGATCAATAATATTTGATCAAAGATAAAGGGAAGTGGAAAGGATTTTACTAGTGGAAGATTTTGTTGTTCTTAACTTCATGGCTTGAATTGGAGACATGGCCATGTCTTTATAGGCCTTACAAACACTAGGTGACCATACATTTAGAATTTTTCGTTGTGGCTAATTTTTAACTACAACTTTTGCCTAGATATTTATATCTGTCTAAAAGAAATTTATTAGATGCTTAGATATTTCTAGCATTCATAAATTTGTTTTGAGGATATTTTATAAATGCTCAGATATTTCACTGCTCTAAATTTGTCATACTGTGTAAAAAATTATTGTCAACTGAGAATGTGTTTGGTTTGTCTGGTTGTTATGATTCTTGAAAGATCAGGACACATTCAGAGCAGCGAAAATGCCCATTCATGAACCAATGTTTAGAGGCAAACCTTGTTGCGGAAGCGTGTAGTTGAGCAATTATCAATATTATGGCGACTGTAATTTTTGAAAAAATATAAATGTGGTGAATAAAAAAATACAAAGAAAATATGACACAATAATTTACGTGGTTCGGCGTAATGCCTACGTCTACGGGCAAAGACTGGAAGATAATTTTACTAATAAATGAGAATTTATAAAAGTGGAAAAAACTCTAAAAAACCCACAACCCCAATACACCCAATTGAATCCTCCTAGCACTCAAGTAGAAGATCTCTCAAAACTCTCAAATTGCTTCACTTGCAATTGTAATTACGCACAAAAGTCGCTCGTGGCATTGAGCAGTAGACACCATTCATTTTGCATAGGAAACGTCGTCATTTTATTTATCAACCAAAAACTTGTTATCACATATTTGTCCCGGGGCTAAAGAGTGATTTTCAAATGGTATTATTTGGTTGGTTCCGAATTTGAATCTTAAAGATAAAAGAAATAAGGAGTTAAAAAGTTAATTTGAACTTTATCTACTACTCTATCATTTAAAGAAAAATAAAAAAAATATACTATCACAAATTTAAATTATCCATTTATAAGGAAAAACATAAGAATCATGGCTGATTTTGTCAATTTATGTGTAAACTATGTAATATACGTTAATCATAAACCAGTTTTATGATTGGGTTCCCTTAAAAAAAATACACCAAGGAAATTCGGAAAAAAAATTCCTTTCATTTTCTTTTTTCACTCAAATTATTTTTTATATGTGAATTTTATGTTCTTAAAGTTTAGGGTATGTTTGATATGGGATTCAAACATAGCATTGAAAAGTTAAGATCAATTCAAAATTTTGAATTGTATTGTTCTTATTTTTAATATCCGAAAAATTGTTTCATATGAATATGTAAAACTTTTTTCAATAAATAAGAATTCATGAGTGGAAAAATTATGATTCCATTAAGATATAAGCGCAATCAATATGTGAAACAAGTAATATATCAAAGTAAAAAAAGATGGAGAACAAACTCTATCGAGGATGCAAGTACTACTTCAAAAACTTCTCTATCGAGATGAAACAAAATCGTACCAGTCAAAGACGATGAGATAGAATTACTATGTAAAAAATTACAAATTTATCACACTAAAAGATGTTATCAATTTATCTCACTCAGAAATAAGGAGACAATTTTCGGATTTTTGAACGGCTGAAATAGCTCCATTGATTTTAACATTTAGAACGCACAACATTATTGCAGGGAAACACCATAAATTGAGTCCCCGTCGAGTCTCACATTTTCAACACTAAAAATGTGAGTTCCTGATATCATATATAAATATGTAAAAAGGGAAGGGAAGATATATGAAAGATAAATTGAAGTGAAAGGAAGAAATGGAAGGTGAGAACACAAAACCAAAGATACTTATCTTTGGGGGTACTGGATACCTCGGTAAGTATATGGTGAAAGCAAGTGTTTCTTCTGGTCACAATACTTTTGTTTATGCTCGACCAGTTACAGAAAATTCAAGAACCTCCAAGCTTGAAATCCACAAGGAATTTCAGGGTTGGTGTCACCATTATTGAGGTTACTTCATTACTCAATTATCTCGATCTCCTTTGCTTTTATTTTTTTCCTTTAAATGTCCGAGTGAAATTCGAACCTCAGTTTTTTTTTTTAATTTTTTATAAAATTAATTTTGTGTTGATCTAACTGGAACCCTTCGATATTATTTATAAGCTTAAGTGTTAATAATAATACTGTTGAAGTTATAACAGGGAGAGCTAGACGAGCACGAGAAAATTATATCTATACTTAAGGAAGTAGATGTGGTGATATCTACTATAGCTTATCCCCAATTTCTTGATCAACTGAAAATTGTTGATGCAATCAAAGTTGCTGGTAACATCAAGGTATTTGTTTGAACTTTGAACTCTCTACCTTTTGAAAAAGCTTTTGTTGTGTTTTTCCGAAGCATTAGAAATTTTTCATACGTAAATATTGACACTTTATAAATGCAGATTTGAAGCTAAGGAATGATAATTAGCTGCAAAAAACCGACAACGCGAAGGCTAGTTAGTGTCAATTAGCATAAAATACTTAAAATCACAATCTCTAATTTAGTGGTGAATGGTCTAGAAATTTTCAGGCATACTCCTTTTGGTAAAGAGACCACTTTATCGGACAAATTTTCCGGGTCTAATTATTTCTAAAAATAAAAGGTCTCCATGACCTTTTACTAAAGCATGAAGGTGTTAATGTCCTTTTTCCTAAATTTAGATATAATATTAATAATAAAATGTGTCTCGTTATTAATAATTTTAATATAAAAATTTATAAATATATATTAGGGTAAATACTCGTTTAATCCTTATATTTTAACCTAAACACCCGTTTAGCTTCTATTTTTTTTTTAAAAAAAACCTCAAAACATCATTATAGTTAAAAATGTTACATTACACAATTATTTATAAAAAATTAATTTACCCAATTAATTTGAATAGTAAAATAATAATATAAAAGTTTGTGTAAATGTTTTTGTTACTTTTATGGTTAATTTGATAATTTATTATTTTTTTCTTCTCATTAACATCTCAAAGAATATTGTTCCTACGGTATTATTGTAAAAAGAAAGAAAAGTAAGTGTAGGAGTTTATTTAATAGCGGGATTGTCTTGAGATTTTTTTTTAAATATAAAAACTAAATGAACACTTGACTCAAAATATAAAATTAAACAAGTATTTACTCTCTGTATATTATCTTATTATATTTATTAAAAAAATAAAGTCAATATTTGGGGTTACTATAGTCAAAGATATTATGAAATATTCAGTCAAAGGAAATTCCGTGGACATTTTTCCAAATTAAGAGAATCCATGAGTATATTTGGCCAATTCTTAGGAGTTCTGGGTGTCATATTTTATGAGATTCAAACTTGGACTTGGGTCTTAATATTAAAATTACAGTTCAATGCTGCATTTTATAAAATTTATATTGCACATGATCTTAAAACACACTAAGTTTTGGCCGCTAGAGGTTTCTTCCATCTGAGTTTGGATGTGAAGAGGACAGGGTAATGCCTCTGCCTCCTTTTGAAGCTTACTTGGAGAAAAAACGAATAGTAAGAAGGGCAATAGAAGCAGCTGAAATTCCCTACACCTTTGTCTCAGCAAACTGCTATGGTGCTTACTTTGTGAATGTCTTGCGTCGTCCATCTGAGCCACATGATGATGTTGTTGTTTATGGAAATGGTGAAGCAAAAGGCACGTATACTTTCCCAATGCACAAGTACTCCACACATTGAAAAACAATTTACACTTAAAGTTCATTTGTTGAATATCTTTATGATGTTATATCATCTATTTATCTATTTCAGTTGTCTTCAATTACGAGGAAGATATAGCTAATTGTACAATCAAAGTGATAAATGATCCAAGAACATGCAATCGAATTGTGATTTATCGTCCGCAAACAAATATTATATCACAACTTGAATTGATCTCGGTTTGGGAACAAAAGACAGGTCGAAGTTTCAAAAGGGTTCATGTTTCCGAGGAAGAACCAGTAAACCTATCTCAGAGTAAGAATTTCTATTTTTTTTTAGCTTTTTTGATAAAAAGATTTAATTCTATACGAAGTTACAAAAAGATAAAATCACTACAAGCAAGAGCGGAACCATATGGGGCTAAAGTGTAAATCTAGTGGGGTCAATAGCTAAATTTTTCAGTTAAATTTCAAAGCAGACCCTTATCTTTTATAAATTTTTTCCACATTGATTGGCCAGGCCTGAAGGCCATGACCGACATATCTTTCTCAGTCTCAAATAAAATTATGATGGTAAGATACTTATCACTCATTTGACTTTTAACTGTTTGAAAGTTGGTGTTTAATTAAGGGTATCAAAACCCACACTCAAAATACAGCCAGATAATAAAAAATTTAAGAAAAATCAATAAAATAGAAACCATTTAATGTTAAATGAACTCAATTTACAAAGTGTTTCTCAATCCTAGAAGTATTAATTTAATGTTAGGGTGATTTAACGGCTTTAATTTTAGAATTTGTTTTTTAAATTGAAAGAAATTGAGTTTAGCCCATTCTAAAAAAAATTCCTATTTTCACCTCTGCCTAGTTCTACCCCTGACTACAAGATTTTATAGGCCCCCATCTCTTTGACATCTCATTCATTTTACACTTAAATTAATATTAATGTTCACCACAACCTTTCCATCTTCAATTGTTGCAGCTTTACCACCTCCAGAAGACATACCAACATCCATTATACACAGCATACTTGCAAAGGGTGACTTGATGAACTTTGAACTCGGAGAGGATGGCATTGAAGCTTCAAAGCTGTACCCTGATTTTAAATTCACCACAATTGATCAACTTCTTGACATTTTTCTCATTAATCCCCCAAAGCCTGCACGCACGGCTTTTGAATAAACAACTTAATTTATGTAATCTTCGACCTTAATTTATGTTTCTGAAACTAGTTCTATCCTTGTTTTTTGTCAATAAATCAACTCCATGCATGTTTTGAAGCTTTATATATTGTTACCATATAGAAAAATGTTGTGGTAGCCAAAAATATAAAGTAAAATAAGCAGACAACATAAGTGATCATGATATTGTTTATAATAAGAATGATACATCATCTAGGGGTGGGCAAAAAAACTGAGGCCTAGGAAAAATTGAACTGAACCGGTGGATCCGTTCGGGTTCGGATAAGTTTTAATTCTTATAAATATTCGAATATCCAATTTATAAGAAAAAACCGAAATACCGGTGTGGATTTCGGTTCACTTAACTGAACCGAATAACCGAACTGAAGAACCAGAATGTTTTTGTAATTTTACCAAAACATGAAATGTGTTTTATGTTAATTGGCTATACAAAATGATTACAATAAACCTGCTCACACATGATTGTTATTTTTATTTTGTGTTGTACCTATTACTATTTTTCTTTTTCTTTACAACTTTAAATTTATTTAGATGGAGCATTGGAGTCTAGATTTGTATTCTTAAATCTTAATATTTCATATTTCATTAGCATTAGTTAGTAAGACAATTGTGATAAATTTGTTTTAAATACTTTTTGTTTATTGTTAGCATTTATAATGAAACTATAATGAACTGATTACTGAGAAAAATTATTTTATTAATGAAGCCCAACGGACTAAAAATTTGGAATTCAAAATAGGCTCAATAGGCACAAAACTGAAAAAACTGAAATGAACCGAACCATGGATAAGATCATGTTTAGTTTTTTATTGTATTCAGTTCTTATTCGGTTCTTTTTATAAAATAAACAAATCTAATCAATTGTACTCAATCTTGATCTGAACTAAACCGAACCGAACCGTGCCCACCCCTAAATTGTCTCATTATCAAAGAAATATTGTGGTAGCCATGTTGACTATGCAGCCGTTGAAAGCTCCTGGGGTTGTTGGGCTACATGCCGTCTTCTATCAATCTCAGTGGCATGTGGTGGAGGAGTCAGCGTGCAACCTGGTGAAAAATGTTTTTAATGGGAACAGTGTCCTGAGCGAAGTCAATAAGACGTTGATTGTTCTTATTCCTAAGACTAAGCATTCCAATAGCCTCAAGTTGTATCGCCCTATTAGCCTTTGTATAGTGTACTACAAAGCTATTACTAAGATTGTGGCTAACATGATTAAAGTCATCCTCCCTGACTTGATCGGCCCCACTCAGGCAAGTTTCGTCGTTGGACGTCATATCACAGAAAATATAGTTGTCGCCCAGGATATCATTCATAACATAAGGAGGAAGAAAGGTAAAAGGGGGCAAATGCTTATAAAGGTTGACCTTGAGAAGGCTTATGGCATATTAAGTTGGGAGTTCATTCATGAGACGTTATGTGAGGTTGGTATTTTGCCTGATCTTATTCGTACTATTATGGATTGTAACCCTTCAGTGACGATGCAAATCTTATGGAATAGTGAATTGTTGGAGAAAAATCAGTTTAAAAAAAAACTTTCAAGACCGATCTCATCCAATAAATAGGAATACGTAATCTAGAAAATCATACCTTAACAATCCGAGAAGATGAACAATTGAAATTAATCCAGGCTTCCCAGATCACGATCCGTCACCACCACGCTTGTTAGATCATGATCCGTCACCACCACGCTTGTTAGATCACGATCCGTCACCACCACGCTTGTTAGATCACGATCCGTCACCACCACGCTTGTTAGATCACGATCCGTCACCACTACGTTGGTTAGATAACGATTCTGTTGGGAAAATATGCTCTTTAAAAGCATATGTGTTTATTTAATTGTAATAAACAATTTTTTCTGATTAATAAAATAAATGAGGTATTTTATTCAAATATCTTAATTGCATTAATATTTGTATTAAAGTCCATTTAATCATATTATATGTATTTATGTGATCACCATGTGGATTCACAGAAGACATAAATACAAGTTATCTTATGATTAAATAAATTTAGTTCGCAGTTGATAAATAAAGTTGGGCACTTTATTTAGGTATAGACTGTAATAAATTCATTGAATGATTTGTCTTAATCATGTATGAATTTATTGATGTAGTACGACTACATTGAACAGGATCACATATGAGATTTAATTAACTTTGTAATAACTGTCAGACTTATTAAATCTCATAGGCGTTGATTTTATTGTAATCTTAATCTTGAGTTAATTATGATTTCATGATTGTGATTGTTATTTCATTTGAGTTACCTATGGGCACGACACATCCTTGTGATCAAGATTACCCGGTATCTTGGTGGGAGCAATTATGAGTATTGGAGTTATGGATTAACAATATAGAATTTGTACAACACATCTCTTGATAGGTTTTCGGTACTTGATCATAGAATTCTCTGGCCAGAGTGTGTCAACATATTTAGTATGTTGAAAATGATCATTAGAGAAAACCAGTAAGGATCAAGGAATAAGATGTTATTAAATTGATTGGACAGTTGAGATATCAATTTAATTAACGATGTGGTACAAAGGATTGTGCAGTAAAGAAATCAATGTGGCTTGGGACGAATTATTATTCGAGCATACAATTATGGAAGTCAGTTCCAATCTTTTAGTGGAGTAGATTTGGAATTAAATAATTGGGCTAGTTTAATTACATGCCTAATTATTGTAGCCACTATTGTATGTTCCCAAATGATCCCCGGGTTAGCTCATTTAATTGATTGCACCACTACTGGACTAATAAGTAAGATAACTAGCAATTTGGGTCAAAAGCCTAAATATATCATTTAGTGGGAGGCTCCATTTAATTAGCTTTTGTATAAGGGGCCTTATGTTATTTTACAAGGTGGGTCCCCTATTGAAAAAGCAAATAACGTGGGTTTTGATTTTTCATTATTTGGAGCCTAGGGTTTTCACTAAAGGGAGATATATAAGGCTTATTTTTCTCAACAGAAAGAAATGAAGCCACTTTATACAGATCAGAGAATAAGATTTTTCTCTCTATTGTTAAGAGAAAAATTTTCTCGTGCTAGTTGCTTTGGTAGTGATAAAGGCGCCCACACGTCAAGTGCAGATCGAACCTGAGTCATAACCTGGAAGATCATTGGAGACTGTTCGTGATCTAACAAGCGTGGTGGTGACGGATCGTGATCTAAAAGGAGTGGTGGTGGCGGATCGTGATCTAGGAGCCTAAAACACTTCAGCGGAAAAAGCCAACTCGGATTTTCAAGGTACGATTTCTAGAATACGAATTCTTATATATTATATGAGAGCGATCTTCAAAAGGTTTTATAAAAATTTAAAAACCGGATTTTTCCCCAACAATTGGTATCAGAGCCATCTCATATTAATATATAAGAATTTCGTATGAAATCATTCTTGAAATTTATGTATTAGAGTGGCACAATTTATTCAGATATATATTAATTGTTTAATATATGAATAAAGCATGTTTTGTTTTGTCTTAATTCATGGTTAGATTTTCCGTTGTATTTTTTCTTTGGATCTGTAACAAGAGGGGTGATTTTTTATCATCATGTTTCCCTCTTGATTTATTTTACTGTTATAGAATTTTTGTAAGCCAAAAATTGGCCTAGGAAATTTGTAAATTAATCTCGGATTTTCAAGATCTAAGGGACGGAGGCCGGAAATTTTGACAGCGGCAACCAGCAGCAAGCAGCGTGCGGCCAGCAGCACATGCTGCAGCAAGCGCGCGCTGCACGCGCAGCGGCAGCAGCGCGCGGCTCGCAGCACACGCTGCCAGCAGCGCGCGCTGCAAGCCAGCAGCCAGCGCATGCTGCTCGCGCAGCCAGCAACGCACGCTGTGCGTGTAGCAGCCAGCGCACGCTCGCGTGCAACAGCTAGCACACGCAGCAGGCAGCGCGAGCAGGAGCTTTCCGTGCAGCGCGAGGGAGGTGTTTGGCACGTTTCCGGTGTGTCGGCGACGGCAAACTCGACGTTGATAGCGGCTGTCCGGTGAGATTGGCCTGAACAGTGGCCGTTTGTGCTGGTGGCGGCTGGGGAAGAAGAGGAAAAGAAAAATGTGATTTTAGGGTTCCATGGTTTTTATCGTGGAGGTCCCTATAGCTTCATATTTTTCAGTTGGGCAGAAACGTTTTTTAATTTTTTGCATTTAAGTCCGAAAACGGTTTTGGGCTTAAAGAATCCTAGTTTTAGGTCCAATTTAAATTTGGGCTTAATGGATTAAAAATGCATAAATAAAATTAAATACATTAAATTTATTTTTGGTCCAAAAGTTTTATTTTAATAAAAATAAAATTAAAACTATTTATTTTATTTATTTCCTTTCAAAATTAAAATTGGACCAATTATAAATTTAAAAGCCCAATTTCCCCTAGTCCATTAACAAAGACAAACTTATGGAAGATGGACATTGACAAGAAGCCCAATGAAGATTAGGCTTAGGGTTAATGTATTTTTCATTACTAGGAAAGCCATGAATTAAGATTATTTAATTATTTTTCTATATGTTATGTTTTGGATGATAACATGCCATGATAACATGTCATATAGAATAGGTAGTGCCACTCTATGCATAATGATACATGTCATTCATTAATAATGAATTTCATTATATTGTTTGAAATTTGCATATGCTTAATAATATTTGATATCATCTAGATAATATTATAGGAAGCATGCAATTAACAATATGTATGTTTTAAAAAGGAAAAACCAATTATAAAATATTGAGTGGGAGAAGGAAAATTCAAGATAATTTTCCCACGGGCTCCATTGTTAGTTCAATAATAAAATTATATATATACCTCGACTTCATGATACGGTGATGCTCCCTACGGAGGGTATATATATTAGATATTTTATTTGATGAACTTCTTCAAAGATAAAATTGAAATATTTTTCAATCGATTGTTCACCCCAACGGTGACTATTGATATGAAAAATACGTAGATTGAAACAATGGTTATACACTCAACTAAAGTTTGTTATTAACCTTCCCAACGAAGCTCTGTTAACAAATTTAGGCCCAAAAAGATAACGATAATTATTTATCATGTCTCTACATGAAAGTAAATAATCCAATGGGTAATTGGGTCTAGTAAGTATAGACATGACTTCCCCACCGGATAGCTTGTCAAAGCAGTACTAGATTATCGTTACAATAAATTAAAATGCATTTATGGTTTTTTGCATTTTTGTCATTTATTGTGAATATTGTTTCAAAGAATTATATGCTTGTGTATTCTGGTGATGAACTTATTCCAGTGGGTTATACTGATTCTGACTTTAAGTCAGATAGGGATTCCAGAAAATCTACTTCTGGCTATGTGTTTGCATTGGGAAGTGGAGCTATTAGTTGGATGAGTGTGAAACAATCTTGTATCACAGACTCAATAACTAAAGCTGAATATGTGGCTACATCTGAAGCTGCAAAAGAAGCTATATGGCTCTGCAAGTTCCTACGAAATCTTGAGGTGGTACTTGTTGTAACTGCACCCCTTAAACTATTTTGTGATAATGGTGGTGCGGTAGCTCAATCTAAGGAACCAAGGAACCACAAGAAACAAAATATATTAAAAGGAAGTATCATCTTATAAGGGAATAGTGTAGAAAGGTTATATAAAAGTACCCCAAATGGCATTAGATGCTAAATTGCAGATCTTATTACAATGGCCATTAGTGGGAAACCTTTATAACCTGCACTTAGAGCCCTAGAGCATGTGCAATATGCCAGATATGCTTTGAGAGCTAGTGGGAGATTGTTGGGAAAATATGCTCTTTAAAAGCATATGTGTTTATTTAATTGTAATAAACAATTTTTTCTGATTAATAAAATAAATGAGGTATTTTATTCAAATATCTTAATTGCATTAATATTTGTATTAAAGTCCATTTAATCATATTATATGTATTTATGTGATCACCATGTGGATTCACAGAAGACATAAATACAAGTTATCTTATGATTAAATAAATTTAGTTCGCAGTTGATAAATAAAGTTGGGCACTTTATTTAGGTATAGACTGTAATAAATTCATTGAATGATTTGTCTTAATCATGTATGAATTTATTGATGTAGTACGACTACATTGAACAGGATCACATATGAGATTTAATTAACTTTGTAATAACTGTCAGACTTATTAAATCTCATAGGCGTTGATTTTATTGTAATCTTAATCTTGAGTTAATTATGATTTCATGATTGTGATTGTTATTTCATTTGAGTTACCTATGGGCACGACACATCCTTGTGATCAAGATTACCCGGTATCTTGGTGGGAGCAATTATGAGTATTGGAGTTATGGATTAACAATATAGAATTTGTACAACACATCTCTTGATAGGTTTTCGGTACTTGATCATAGAATTCTCTGGCCAGAGTGTGTCAACATATTTAGTATGTTGAAAATGATCATTAGAGAAAACCAGTAAGGATCAAGGAATAAGATGTTATTAAATTGATTGGACAGTTGAGATATCAATTTAATTAACGATGTGGTACAAAGGATTGTGCAGTAAAGAAATCAATGTGGCTTGGGACGAATTATTATTCGAGCATACAATTATGGAAGTCAGTTCCAATCTTTTAGTGGAGTAGATTTGGAATTAAATAATTGGGCTAGTTTAATTACATGCCTAATTATTGTAGCCACTATTGTATGTTCCCAAATGATCCCCGGGTTAGCTCATTTAATTGATTGCACCACTACTGGACTAATAAGTAAGATAACTAGCAATTTGGGTCAAAAGCCTAAATATATCATTTAGTGGGAGGCTCCATTTAATTAGCTTTTGTATAAGGGGCCTTATGTTATTTTACAAGGTGGGTCCCCTATTGAAAAAGCAAATAACGTGGGTTTTGATTTTTCATTATTTGGAGCCTAGGGTTTTCACTAAAGGGAGATATATAAGGCTTATTTTTCTCAACAGAAAGAAATGAAGCCACTTTATACAGATCAGAGAATAAGATTTTTCTCTCTATTGTTGAGAGAAAAATTTTCTCGTGCTAGTTGCTTTGGTAGTGATAAAGGCGCCCACACGTCAAGTGCAGATCGAACCTGAGTCATAACCTGTAAGATCATTGGAGACTGTTCGTGATCTAACAAGCGTGGTGGTGACGGATCGTGATCTAAAAGGAGTGGTGGTGGCGGATCGTGATCTAGGAGCCTAAAACACTTCAGCGGAAAAAGCCAACTCGGATTTTCAAGGTACGATTTCTAGAATACGAATTCTTATATATTATATGAGAGCGATCTTCAAAAGGTTTTATAAAAATTTAAAAACCGGATTTTTCCCCAACAGATTCGTCACCAAATAATCTTCCGAGTTATGACTCAGGTTTGATCTGCACTTGGCGTCATCACTACTAAAAGCAACTAGTAAGAGAAAATATTCCTCTCAAAATTAGAGAAAAAAATCTTTTTCTCTTGATCTGTATATTGTGGCTACCTCTGCTTTTGGGAGAAAATAAGTCATTTTATATCTTTATCTAGTGGAAACCCTAGGCTCCATATTTTTATATTTTTTAATTCTATTAAATCAAATTTGATTTAAATTAAAAATAATAAAATAAACAGTAACATTACTTCTTCTTGTTATAGGGGTCCACTTTGTAAAATAGCACAAGATCCCTTAGACACAAGCACATTATATGGAGCCTCCCACTAAATAATATATTTAGGCTTTTAACCCAAATAACTAGTTATCTTGCTTATTAATCCAGTAGCGGCGCAGTCAATTAAATGAGCTAATCTGCAAATCATTTGGGTACATACAATAGTGACTACAATAATTAGGCCTGTAATTAAACTAGCCCAATTATTTAATTCCAAATCTACTCCACTAAAAGATTGGAACTAACTTCCATAATTGTATACTATCCAGGATAGTGTTCTCGAATAATAATTCGACCCATGCCACATTGATTTCTTTACTGGATAATCCTGCGTACCACATCGTTAATTAAATTGATATCTCAACTGCCCAATCAATTTAATTACATCTTGTTCCTCGATACTTACTGGTTTTCTCTAATGATCATTTTCAACATACTAAATATGTTGACACACTCTGGCCATTGAATTCTATGATCAAGTACCGAAAACCCATCAAGAGATGTGTTGTACAAATTCTATATTGTTAATTTATAACTCCAATACTCAATTGCTGCCACCAAAATACTAGGTAATCTTGACTGCAAGTGTGTGTCGTGCCCATTGGTAACTCAAATGAAATAACAATTACAATCATGAAATTATAACTAACTCAAGATTAAGATTACAGTAAAATTAATGTCTATGAGATTTAATAAGTCTGACAGTCATTTCAAGGTTAATTAAATCTCATATGTGATCCAGCTCAATGTAGTCAAATTACATCAGTAAATTCATACATAATTAAGATAAATCATTCAATGAATTTACTACAGTCTAAACATAAATAGAGCGCCCAACTCTATTTATCAACTGCGAACTTAATTTATTTAATCATAAAATAACTTGTATTTATGTCTTCTGTGAATCCATATGATGATCACATAAATACATATAATATGATTAAACGGACTTTATTTAATATATTTATGCAATTGAAAATATCTCAAATATTTTATTAATCAAAAAATAAATTATTATGCTTTTAAAAGAGCACATAATCCCAACAATCTCCCACTAACTCTTTAAAGCATATCTGGCATATTGCACATGCTCTAGGGGCTCTAAGTGCAAGTTATAAAGGTTTCTCACTAATGGCCATTGTAATAAGATATGTCATATGCCATTTGGGGTATTGTCATATAGCCTTTCTACACTATTCCTTTATAATATGATACTTCCTCTCAATATGTTTTTGTTTCTTATGGTTCCTTTGTTCTTTAGATTGAGTTACCACACCACCATAATCACAAAATAGTTTAAATGGTGCAGTTACAATAGGTACTACCTTAAGATTTTGTAAGAACTTGCGGAGCCATACAGCTTCTTTTACAGCTTCAGATGCAGCCACATATTCAGCTTCAGTTGTGGAGTCTATGATACAAGGTTATTTCACACACCTCCAACTAATAGCTCCATTTCTTAATGTAAACACATAGCCAGAAGTTGATTTTCTGGAATCTTTATCTGACATAAAGTCAAAATCAGTATAACCCACTTGAATGAGCTCATCACCAGAATACACAAGCATATAATTCTCAGTTCTTTTCAGATACTTCATTATATACTTGACCGCAGTCCAGTGTTCAGATCCAGGATTAGATTGATATCCACTAACCATCCCTACCGCAAAATAGATGCCTGGCCTAGTGCAAAGTGTGGCATACATGAGACTTCCCACAACTTCTGCATAGGGAACTCATCTCATTTTCTCTATTTCGTCAAATGTTTTGGGTGATTGATCCTTAGATAATACAATTCCATGTTTGAATGGTAATAAATGAGTCTTGGAATTTTTCATGCTAAATCTAGCCAATATCTTGTCGATAGAGACCACTTGAGACAAGGCTAAAGTTCTATTCTTCCTGTCTCGTAGTAATTTGATACCAAGAATATAAGGTAAAAGATCGTTTAGTCCCTATATTTTGAAGTTAGTGTCCGTTTAGTCCCTATATTTTTAAAAATACCCCAAACCATCCCTACCATAAAATTATTGACACTCTTGCAATTATCTTTTGTTTCTTTTAATTTATTTTTACAATATTACCCTAATAATAATTTTTTTAGAAATTATTAAAAAGAAAAAAAAATTACCAGTTTAACACCAATATATATATATTACTTTAGCAAAATTGATTTGGTATATCCATTTATTTTTCAAGTTCAAGAAAAGAGTTTAAAGCCAAACCAAAGACTCCTTTCAATTACAGAGAAGCTATATGTCATAAGTGTGGCATAAAAGGTCATACTGCAAAATATTGCAGAATGAACAAAAAACTTCATGAGCTTGACCTTGATGATGAGATCCTTTCTAAATTAGCCCCTCTTCTTATCGAGTCTTCTGATTCCGAGTCTTCTATGTCAGGAGACAGTGATCCATATCAAGTTGATGAGCTATTTGACTCAGATGACTCTACATCTAGTAGTAGTGAATCTGAATCTGATTCATTTTTAAAGAAAATCAATGTTTTGACTAAAGATCCATATCAAGTTGATGAGCTATTTGACTCAGATGACTCTGCATCTAGTAGTAGTGAATCTGAATCTGATTCATTTTTAAAGAAAATCAATGTTTTGACTAAAGACCAAGAAACTTTTCTTGAACTTGTAAAGCATAACTTACAACCAGATATACTATCATAATTGACAGTATAAGGAGTGATAAGATTTATAAAAGGGGTTCCTAAGATGACAGCATGGTGTATGTCATCTGTAGTATATGACATATAGCTTCTCTGTATAGAACTTTCAAAGCAGATCTATCCATTTATTTTTCAAAGAATCTAATAACCAAACTCGGTAAAGCTATTTGGAATTGGAATTAATATATATATATATATATATAATCACTCTCTGATACCAGAAGGAAATAGGATCGAAGGATGGAAGTGCTTTCGTCGGAAAACTTTATGATTGCTTTAATAAAACAAGTTGGATCGCAGTTGGTTCCTTTTAAATAGCTTTACCGAGTTTGGTTATTAGATTCTTTGAAAATAAATGGATAGATCTGCTTTGGAACGCGGTTGATCAAATTTTAGACTTGATATGGTACGTAGCGTTGTTATCTGAGGAATGGCTCCGAATTAACTATTTTAAAGCCGATTTTTAATAGCGTTTTGGACCAGTAGTCCGCATCCTCGAGTGTCTAGCTGATATACCAAATCAATTTTGCTTTACCAAATATAGATTAGGTTCTTTAATCGCGGTTGGTCAGCTTTTATAAAATTTACCAAATCTTTATTAAATTCTTTAGCAAGCCTAGCAACAAACATTCATCTAAAAGGCTTGGGTGCATACACAGTACCAGATCCGGTTCCCGAAAATGGTGCTCTGAGGGAATGGAGGGAGAAGAGAAAATTTACAACTGAGGATCGAGATCCGGTCTCTTTGCCTCAGAGGAATGTACAAATTTTATGGCAGATCTGATACGGATCAGTCTGCAATGCATGCATAAAATTAAAATTGCTTTAAAATAAATTGCGGAAATTTAAATGTACATAAAATTAAATTGCAGAAATTTAAAGTGCGGAAATTTAAATATACATAAATTAAATTGCAGAAATTTAAAGTGCGGAAATTTAAACTTGCTTTAAAAATATTTGCATTTATTTCTTTTGATCCGACAGCTTTAAGAGATTACAAGAGAGATTCCAGAAAAATTCTGAAAACAAGGAACTTAACCGATGATAGGAAAATTCATTGAATACAAAAAACTTCTTTTGTCTCAGGAGAGAAAGAAGAGAGAGGAAGGTTTTTAGAGAGAAGGGAGAGAAGAAGAGAAATGAAAAACCTGAGGAGTCTAAGTCTTCCTCTTGGTTTTTATAGAAACATTTTAAACTGTTCACTGTAGCGGAGTTTTAAGTGCACAATAAACTTTGGAAATTGGCACTGTAGACTGTAGCGGAGCTTTAAGTGCACAGTAAACTTTGAAAATTGGCACTGTAGCGGTGCTGTTGCTTTGTACAAAATACAAAATACAAAACACACCCCGGGTGAAGAGACATGTGCGCTCTCACTTGTGTCCAGGGGACCACCCGAATAACTTTTTTTTTTTTAAGTAAATAATCAAATAATTATTTACAATGCTTTACTGGAGAGAAAATTCCGAAACAGTCATCTTCATTATCGTCTCCAAGAGAAATGAATGGTTCTTCATCAGATGGCTCTTCATCTTCTTCTTCTTCTTCAGAGGTGTCAACTACTGAAGACTTTGATCTGGAGGTGAGGAGTTGTTCCATGACTTTGAAGTATTCATCTTCAGTTTTGGCACCAGCCAGGAGAGATTGGGCTTTGGATTTTTGGGTTAGGAAGATTTGTTGGACTTTGGAGTCTTTAATGGTTTGTGGTAGAAAGCCTTTTGAACAAAGCCAATTTTTGATGAGGGATTCAGTCAATTTGGTTTGTTCATCGAATTTTGACCACCACTTGACTTTGAAAGTTCTTTGTATGATGAGTTGTTTTTCATGAGTATGAAATCTGAAATTCCACATCCATACCCATGGGAGGAAGAAATTGGTACAAAAACAGAGGAAGGGAGAAAACCGTTTCTCTGAATCTGAAGGGGAATAATGGGTTTTGAAAAGGTTTAAACAATGAGTGGCATTTGGAGTTAGGATTTGTGGTGTTGGACCAAAAAAATTCCACCACTGTTGGAACCAATTTGGAAGACTTTGGACGGTTATTTTTGAATTGAAGAAAAATAACCATGAATGGGACTTTTTTGGGTTTTGTAAGAAAAATGTGTTGAACCAAGCTTGCTGGTAGTCCCAATAGGAATAGGTCAGGCAGTGTGGTAAATGCATTTGAAAACTTGGAGGGAAAATTTTGAATTTGTGGAGTTGGTCACCCCACTGGTTTGGGCTTAAAATTTTTAAAATAGTGGCCGTGGAGTAGGCTGGCTCTGAATGAGATTCACTGAGAAAGAAATGTTTAAATTTTACAGACTCAGTGGCTTCTAAAATGCTTTGATAATAAGGCTGGGGTTTTGTTAAATCCCATGGTTTGAAAAACCAGCCTTTGGGAAAAAATTTTGAGATTGCTTGGAAAGGATCAGTGTGGTAAAATCCATCTTCTATAGTTAAAACATTTTGAAAATGGGTTTTATCATACCAATCGGAAGTTTTATTTGAAGGTGTTGGCTGGGAAAGAACAATCTGAGAAGATGAACTTTCACCAGAAAGAACAACAGTTTGGCTTTGGGAAGAAGACTTTGTAATTTCTTTAGAAATTGGTTTTTCTTCCTCAGGGATCTGAGAAAGGGCTTTAGATTTTGAGATGCCTTGTAAGGCAAGCATAAGCTCAGCGGACTTTGTAATAGATTCCATCCACTCTTTGACTTATTGTTCAGAGGAGATGGATTTGTACTGGGTTCCTTGATTTTCTTCAACCAATTCAATCCAGGATTTAATGGGTATGGCTGAAGAAAGTAATTTTTCTTTAGAGGGAGTAGATAGAGGTTCTTTGGAGGTTTTTGTAGGTTCGGTATCTTTGAGAACAACTTTACCTTTGTCTTTTTTCTTCGGCGACATTATCTGCTTTGCAAAAATTCTCTGGTTAGAAAATTAGGAATAAAATTTGTATCTCCTTTAATGAACTCAATATCAAAATAAAAAACACTTAAAATGGCTTGCCATCGTGCAAAAATTTATTTTGATGCAATGTTTTGGACATCTTTTTCTAAAACATGTTTTGCAGCTTTGCAATCGATTCTAAGTAGAAATGTTTGATTTAATAAATCATGTTGGAATTTTGAAATGCATAAAACAATGGAAAGAATTTCTTTTTTGATGGTTGAATAATTCTTTTGGCATTCATTCCAATGTGCAGAAACATACTGGACTATCTGTTCCTTATCATTATCTTTTTTCTTTAATATTCCTCCATAACCTAAATTAGATGCATCAGTTTCAACAATTTTAGGTAATGCAGGATTTACAAGAAATAAACATGGGATGCTTTTTACAGAATTCTTTATAAGTCTAACTACTTTAGTATGCTCATCGGTCCAGGCAACATGATTCTTTTTTAACCTATCATGCAAAGGTTTGGACATCCTATTGATATTTGGACAGAAATCAAGAACATAATTTAGACTTCCTAGAAATCTTTGTAATTGAGTTTTATCAAGGATTTTATCAGGAAACTTGTCTGCAAAAGCAAGAGCACGCTCAATAGGGGTAATGGTTCCTTTGGAAATATGGTGACCTAGGAACCTGATCTTTGTATGAAACAAAGAGACTTTAGACTTAGAGATTGCTAAACCAGCTTTTCTGGTAGCAAGGTAAAAGGTCTTTAGATGTTTAAAATGTTGGTCGATGGTTTGAGAAAAAATCAAAACATCATCGATATAAACAATGCAAAAATCAGAATAAGGGTTATAAATGTCATTCATAATTCTTTGAAATTCTGAAGGCACATTTTTCAATCCAAATGGCATAACAGTCCACTCATACTGTCCAAAAGGAACAGTAAAAGCGGTTTTATAACGGTCTTTTAGATGAATTTAAATTTGCCAAAAACTCGATTTCATGTCAAATTTGGAAAATATGAAAACATAATGCAGTTTTTGAAGCAAATCCTTTTTGTTAGGTATTGGGTACCTAATCCATTTGGACAGAAATCAAGAACATAATTTAGACTTCCTAGAAATCTTTGTAATTGAGTTTTATCAAGGATTTTATCAAGTTGATGAGCTATTTAACTCAGATGACTCTGCATCTAGCAGTAGTGAATCTGAATCTGATTCATTTTTAAAGAAAATCAATGTTTTGACTAAAGACCAAGAAACTTTTCTTGAACTTGTAAAGCATATTTCTGATCCGAATCTTCAAAAAGAATATCTTGATAAACTTTTGAAAACTTTGGATTTTAATAAAGCTGAGACTTCTAAAGTCCCAATTGTTAAAAAGAATTCTTATGATCTTACTCAGATTTTGGATAAAAAGAAAACAAAGAAGTCAACACCCACAATTCAAGATATTCAAAAAGAAATCAAAGACATTAAACTTGAAATAAAGGATTTGAAAGAAAAACAAAAAAGTGATTCTGAAACTATCCGACTCCTTTTACAAAAGCAATTACAGGATAGCTCAGATAATGAGTCAAATCCTAATGATGGTGATAATATTGACTAGAATTTAGAAAACATTGAGTCTGTACCAAATGATTTCTTATTTGTTTTAAAACAGATCACCATGAGAAAGTATTTGATTAAAATCACTTTGATTTTTTCTGATGATTTTGCAATTGACGCCATTGCCCTTTTTGACACTGGTGCCGATTTAAATTGCTTAAGAGAGGACATTGTCCCCAAAAGATTTCATGAGAAAACAAGAGAATGACTTTCTGCCGCCAACAATTCAAAGCTTAATGTAAATTCTAAAGTCGAAGCTTCAATTCATAACAATGGTTTTGAATTTAAAACTTCTTTTGTTCTTACAAATGACATACACCATGCTGTCATCTTAGGAACTCCTTTTATAAATCTTATCACTCCTTATACTGTCAATTATGATAGTATATCTTTTAAAGCAAAAGACAAAAGGTTTGTTTTCCCGTTTATTGAAAAGCCAAAAACAAGAAATTTGAATATTGTTAAAGCATGTTCTGTCTATCATAATCAAATCAACAATCTTCTCCAATCAAGACAAAGTGATTTAATGTTTTTACAAAAGGATTTAAGTTTAAAAAGAATAGAAAGCCAATTACAAAATGATTTCATCCAAAAGAAAATCTCTGGTTTTAAAGATCTAATTGAAAAAGAAATTTGTGCCGATCTACCTTCAGCCTTTTGGAATATGAAACAACATTTGGTAGATTTGCCTTACGAGAATTCTTTTGATGAAAAACAGATACCTACTAAAGCTCGTCCAATCCAAATGAATATGGATTTGGAACAACATTATAGAACTGAAATAAAAGACTTGGAGTCTAAAGGACTCATTGTAAAATCCAGATCCCCATGGTCTTGTGCCGCTTTTTATGTAAACAAAAATTCTGAAATTGAAAGAGGAGTACCAAGATTAGTCATAAATTATAAACCCCTTAATAAAGCATTAAAATGGATTAGGTACCCAATACCTAACAAAAAGGATTTGCTTCAAAAACTGCATTCTGCTTTCATATTTTCCAAATTTGACATGAAATCGAGTTTTTGGCAAATTTAAATTCATCTAAAAGACCGTTATAAAACCACTTTTACTGTTCCTTTTGGACAGTATGAGTGGACTGTTATGCCATTTGGATTGAAAAATGTGCCTTCAGAATTTCAAAGAATTATGAATGACATTTATAACCCTTATTCTGATTTTTGCATTGTTTATATCGATGATGTTTTGATTTTTTCTCAAACCATCGACCAACATTTTAAACATCTAAAGACCTTTTACCTTGCTACCAGAAAAGCTGGTTTAGCAATCTCTAAGTCTAAAGTCTCTTTGTTTCATACAAAGATCAGGTTCCTAGGTCACCATATTTTCAAAGGAACCATTACCCCTATTGAGCGTGCTCTTGCTTTTGCAGACAAGTTTCCTGATAAAATCCTTGATAAAACTCAATTACAAAGATTTCTAGGAAGTCTAAATTATGTTCTTGATTTCTGTCCAAATATCAATAGGATGTCCAAACCTTTGCATGATAGGTTAAAAAAGAATCCTGTTGCCTGGACCGATGAGCATACTAAAGTAGTTAGACTTATAAAGAATTCTGTAAAAAGCATCCCATGTTTATTTCTTGCAAATCCTGCATTACCTAAAATTGTTGAAACTGATGCATCTGATTTAGGTTATGGAGGAATATTAAAGAAAAAAGATAATGATAAGGAACATATAGTCCAGTATGTTTCTGCACATTGGAATGAATGCCAAAAGAATTATTCAACCATCAAAAAAGAAATTCTTTCCATTGTTTTATGCATTTCAAAATTCCAACATGATTTATTAAATCAAACATTTCTACTTAGAATCGATTGCAAAGCTGCAAAACATGTTTTAGAAAAAGATGTCCAAAACATTGCATCAAAATAAATTTTTGCACGATGGCAAACCATTTTAAGTGTTTTTGATTTTGATATTGAGTTCATTAAAGGAGATACAAATTTTATTCCTAATTTTCTAACCAGAGAATTTTTGCAAAGCAGATAATGTCGCCGAAGAAAAAAGACAAAGGTAAAGTTGTTCTCAAAGATACCGAACCTACAAAAACCTCCAAAGAACCTCTATCTACTCCCTCTAAAGAAAAATTACTTTCTTCAGCCATACCCATTAAATCCTGGATTGAATTGGTTGAAGAAAATCAAGGAACCCAGTACAAATCCATCTCCTCTGAACAATAAGTCAAAGAGCGGATGGAATCTATTACAAAGTCCGCTGAGCTTATGCTTGCCTTACAAGGCATCTCAAAATCTAAAGCCCTTTCTCAGATCCCTGAGGAAGAAAAACCAATTTCTAAAGAAATTACAAAGTCTTCTTCCCAAAGCCAAACTGTTGTTCTTTCTGGTGAAAGTTCATCTTCTCAGATTGTTCTTTCCCAGCCAACACCTTCAAATAAAACTTCCGATTGGTATGATAAAACCCATTTTCAAAATGTTTTAACTATGGAAGATGGATTTTACCACTGATCCTTTCCAAGCAATCTCAAAATTTTTTCCTAAAGGCTGATTTTTCAAACCATGGGATTTAACAAAACCCCAGCCTTATTATCAAAGCATTTTAGAAGCCACTGAGTCTGTAAAATTTAAACATTTCTTTCTCAGTGAATCCCATTCAGAGTCAGCCTACTCCACAGCCACTATTTTAAAAGTTTTAAGCCCAAACCAATGGGGTGACCAACTCCACAAATTCAAAACTTTCCCTCCAAGTTTTCAAATGCGTTTACTACACTGCCTGGCCTATTCCTATTGGGACTACCAGCAAGCTTGGTTCAACACATTTTTCTTACAAAACCCAAAAAAGTCCCATTCATGGTTATTTTTCTTCAATTAAAAAATAACCGTCCAAAGTCTTCCAAATTGGTTCCAACGGTGGTGGAATTTTTTTGGTCCAACACCACAAATCCTAACTCCAAATGCCACTCATTGTTTAAACCTTTTCAAAACCCATTATTCCCCTTCAGATTCAGAGAAACGGTTTTCTCCCTTCCTCTGTTTTTGTACCAATTTCTTCCTCCCATGGGTATGGATGTGGAATTTCAGATTTCATACTCATGAAAAACAACTCATCATACAAAGAACTTTCAAAGTCAAGTGGTGGTCAAAATTCGATGAACAAACCAAATTGACTGAATCCCTCATCAAAAATTGGCTTTGTTCAAAAGGCTTTCTACCACAAACCATTAAAGACTCCAAAGTCCAACAAACCTTCCTAACCCAAAAATCCAAAGCCCAATCTCTCCTGGCTAGTGCCAAAACTGAAGATGAATACTTCAAAGTCATGGAACAACTCCTCACCTCTAGATCAAAGTCTTCAGTAGCTGACACCTCTGAAGAAGAAGAAGAAGATGAAGAGCCATCTGATGAAGAACCATTCATTTCTCTTGGAGACGATAATGAAGATGACTGTTTCAGAATTTTCTCTCCAGTAAAGCATTGTAAATAATTATTTGATTATTTACTTTAAGAAAAAAAAGTTATTCGGGTGGTCCCCTGGACACAAGTGAGAGCGCACATGTCTCTTCACCCGGGGTATATTTTGTATTTTGTATTTTGTATTTTGTACAAAGCAACAGCACCGCTACAGTGCCAATTTCCAAAGTTTACTGTGCACTTAAAGCTCCGCTACAGTCTACAGTGCCAATTTCCAAAGTTTACTGTGCACTTAAAACTCCGCTACAGTGAACAGTTTAAAATGTTTCTATAAAAACCAAGAGGAAGACTTAGACTCCTCATGTTTTTCATTTCTCTTCTTCTCTCCCTTCTCTCTAAAAACTTTCCTCTCTCTTCTTTCTCTCCTGAGACAAAAGAAGTTTTCTGTATTCAAGGAATTTTCCTATCATCGGTTAAGTTCCTTGTTTTCAGAATTTTTCTGGAATCTCTCTTGTAATCTCTTAAAGCTGTCGGATCAAAAGAAATAAATGTAAATATTTTTAAAGCAAGTTTAAATTTCCGCACTTTAAATTTCTGCAATTTAATTTTATGTACATTTAAATTTCCGCAATTTATTTTAAAGCAATTTTAATTTTATGCATGCATTGCAGACTGATCCGTATCAGATCTGCCATAAAATTTGTACATTCCTCTGAGGCAAAGAGACCGGATCTCGATCCTCAGTTGTAAATTTTCTCTTCTCCCTCCATTCCCTCAGAGCACCATTTCCGGGAACCGGATCTGGTACTGTGTATGCACCCAAGCCTTTTAGATGAATGTTTGTTGCTAGGCTTGCTAAAGAATTTAATAAAGATTTGGTAAATTTTATAACTGCTGACCAACCGCGATTAAAGAACCTAATCTATATTTGGTAAAGCAAAATTGATTTGGTATATCAGCTGGACACTTGAGGATGCGGACTACTGGTCCAAAACGCTATTAAAAATCGGCTTTAAAATAGTTGAGCTGGAGCCATTCCTCAGATAACAACGCTACGTATCATATCAAGTCTAAAATTTGATCAACCGCGTTCCAAAGCAGATCTATCCATTTATTTTCAAAGAATCTAATAACCAAACTCGGTAAAGCTATTTAAAAGGAACCAACTGCAATCCAACTTGTTTTATTAAAGCAATCATAAAGTTTTCCGACTAGGATAGAAAACAAATTCCAAAAGTCAACCATTACTGTTTCTTCGATTTCTCCTATTCCAGCAAAATCGGATTCTGACAAGAAGCTTAAGGAACATATTTTCAAACCTTTTCAGGTTTCGAAAACTAGCCAAAAACTTGTTCAAGAGTCAAAATCAAATTTTGCTAAAGCCATTAGAGATCAATTAGATAGGATAGAAGCTGCTTCTTCCTCATCTAGCAAAGTTCAGATAGCCCCTGATACTCCCCAATCTAGCAAGATTGGAGTATTAGAACAAGTCCAAATGTCTATAGCCTCTTCTGATATAGAAGCCTTCAAAGAAGAACCTTCTACTTTCCGATTGTATTTAAGTTAGTATTACAGAAATTGTTCTGTTGGATAATACTACTTAAATTCGCATCAGTGTCATTAGGTTTTGGGATTTTGTAAGGTGAAGCTCTAATTTCAACAGGAGGTTCATCATGATTTATGGCTATACTCCTAAGAGGTGGATGTTCAGACTCGATGGATCTATTACTATCAGTAAGATTCCATTCAGGGATTTTCTTTCTAATAGTAATAGGGTTTGACTCTTTGAAGGGATAAGAGATGTCGTTTTCAGAAGAATATATTTCGAACCAATCAAAAAACAATATATGAACTTTATGAAAATTTACAAATTCATAATAGATTTGTTGGATTTCTTTTCTTTGGTTTAAAAAGTGTTCGAAAAACCAAAGTCTTTTCTCTTTGTTTAAATCAGAATAAAAATCGTTGTGCAGAAAAGCTTTATCCAATTCAAATTCCTTTTGGAGCTTAAGACTTCTTAAGCTCCCACTTAAGCCGTTTCTGTAATTTCAAATCTTGATAAATCTTTAAACCTTCTTTGTTGACAAAACTGACTAGTTCACCATAGGTGAGCTCATCATAAGGAATACGGTTATTATAAAGGGCTTTGATGGAATTTCTTACCTTTTCACCTAAAAAGGTAGGTAATCCAGCAAGAAATTTTTCTTTCCAAGTTATATGATTTGCATCATCTCTTAGAAATAGTCTGGTAAAAAATGAGGTTTTGTAACTTTGAAATTCACTAAGTTTCCTACATCTTAAATTATGTAGTAACTCAGCGTTTTTATCACGAAGGTGTGAAGGGTCACCAATGAAATGGAGGGAAATTGTTAAAATTAGAGTAGCAACAGCATCCTGGATTGGATTGTTGAACTCATCAAGAATAGGGACTCCATTTTCATCGACTTGAATGGAATTTAGAATTATATATATATATATTAATTTTTGTGGAACACTCTCTTGAGTTAAAATATTAATTTTTCTAAAAAAATTGATAATGTAATTTTTTACAATATTATTTTTTTAGACATACGTGAACTTCCACAAAAATTAATATATACCTTTTTTGTTGTTATTTTATTTTTGAGTTTAATTTGATAATCTAATTTTTTATTAATATCCAAAAAAGAAACATTATTGTAAGAGTGTTATATTGTAAAAGCAAGTTAAAAAGAATAAAAAATAATGGCATGAGTGTCAATATTTAGCAGTACGAACGTTTTGAGGTATTTTTAAAAATATAAGGACTAAATGGGCACTAACCTCATAATATAGGGACTAAAAAAGCTTTTACCCCAAGAATATAACTTGCCTCTCTCAAGTCTTTCATATCAAATTGTCTTGTTAACCAACTCTTTATTGTAGCCAATACTCCTATATCATTTCCAATTAGGAGAATATTGTCTACATAAAGAACTAGGAAGGCTACAAATTTTTCCTAAATTTTCTTGTACACAGATGGTTCATCAACGTTCTGAATGAATCCAAACGATTTAATCGCTTGATCAAATCTGATGTTCCATGACCGGGATGCTTGCTTCAATCCATAAATAGATCTCTGCAACTTACATTCCATGTGTTTTTAGCCTTTTTATATGAATCCATCTTGTTGCTGCATGTAGATGTCTTCTTCAAGATGCCCGTTAAGAAAGGCAGTCTTGACATTCATTTGTCAAATTTCATAATCTAGCACTGCAGCAATGGAGAGAAGAATCCTGATGGATTTAAGCATAGCAACCGAAGAAAAGGTTTCCTCATAATCGATTCCCTCTTTCTGAGTAAACCCTTTGGCTACTAATCTTGCTTTAAATGTTTCCACCCTTTCGTCTACTCCTCTTTTTCTCTTGTAGATCCACTTGCACCCTATAAGTTTTACTTCATTTGGTGCCTCTACAAGTTCCCATATTTTATTGGAACACATAGATTCCATTTCTTGATTCATGGCCTTTTTCTAAAGTTCAACATCTCTGTCTATTAGAGTTTCGTTGCAGCTAATGGGATCTTGTACATGTTCATATGAGATAGTCGTATAGGTTTCTCCTAATAACATGTATCACGCAGGTAACCTAGTTACCCTCCCACTACGACGAGGTTCTAAAAGTGATTGTTATTCAGGGATAATCTTGTGTTGATCAGCTGGTTGTTGATGTTCTTCATGTTCTATAACAGGTGTTGAAAGCTGAGCATCAACCTGATCTTTTTTATTTCTCTAGTTTTACCTTACTCTTAGGTTATAAGTCTTTTATATAGTCTTCCTCAAAGAAAGTAAAGAATATGTCTATAACCTTTAAAATACCTAAAACATGCAAGTTTTTGAACACGAATCCATCTTCTCTTCCTCTGATTCTAGTACAAATACTAGTAAGCTCTAAATACGAATGTGTCTTAAACTATGTTTATGACTTTTTCATAATTTCTAGGAGTAGTAGACACTGAGGTAGATGAAACTAAGTTTAATAAACTTTGCAGTTTTAAATACTAGTATCTGGAATAAAAAATGTAAATGATAAACCACTTTGCATATATCTTGCCTTATCCAAAAGAATCATGTTTCTCTATTTAATTACATTATTGTATCATAGTGTTCATTATATGTGGGAGTTTATCCCATTTGACAACCAAATGGAGCTTGAATTCTCTAAAGAGATATCATTTGCTTCGATCATATCGACGTTCTTTTATGTTCCTGTCTAATTGTTTCTTTGTCTTATCCATGTACCCTTTTGAATTTCAAAAGCAATGGAATCATGACGCATTTAGACAACCATAAATGGAATTAATATTCATCAACAAGATTTATAGAATACTCATAACCTCTTATAACATGTAAACTGATTAGTCTGTGTACAATTGTATGCGCTAAATCATCCAATACAATGTTATGCTTTTAGCTTAAAAAGTGCATCCTCGTCATATTACTTTTCTAAATAAGATTTATAGAGTGACAATGATCAATCTTAATAGGCCAACAAGCCTATCATTAATCATTTTCATAAAATCTTATTATAGTTTATATGACTTAAACATAAATATCAGATCTGATATTGGTTATAAGAAACATTTCTTTTCTTAGATAAATGCATATACTCTTTATCATTATATCTTTCTTTGAGTAGATCAATGAACTTATATGATATAAATTGTCTTTATAAAGAACCAAAATAAGTAATGTACGGAGGATCCAAAAATAACAGTGTACTCATGTTTATTAAAACAAGCCATTGAAATTAAATTCCTCTAATATTGGAATAATAAAGACAAATATCAAAACAAAAGTCTCGTAAAATTGATCTAGCCTTTCAACTAATATAAACTAGCATGTCCTCAACTGTTGTTTGAAGTTTTCTTCACTTAATCTCTTGGTTTCCTGAAAACCAAATAAATGAATTACAAATAAGATTAGTTATCTCAGAATTCACTATTGCATGAATCAATAGAAATCTGAACTTATTAGGAAGCTTACAGATTTCCTATACCTGATTTTAATAATCTTAGGACAATCTTTCTTCCAGTGACCCTTCTATCCACATTTGTAACACTTGCCTTTTGGCTTGCCACTTCTTTTAGTAGACAGTTTGCCCATCCCAACTCTTTCTTGCTTATTCCTTTCTTTCGACTTAAGCCTTGAAGAAAATCCTTTATCAGGAAGTTTTCTACTATGATAAAATTCTTCTATAGCATGTAGTTCGTGCATTAATTCAATTAAGGTCATATCTTTGTTATTTAAGATATAGCTGACCTTAAACTCTTTGAATGTATCAGGCAAAGATTCAATCATCATGTTAATCTTTGTTTTATCATCGATTTGAACACCATGAGTCTCTACTTCTTTCAAATAGTCCATCATTTTGAGGACATGATCACGAACTCTTGTGCCCTCTTCCATCTTAGTATTCGTAATACGTTTTAACGCTGCTTCTCTGGCAAAATGAGTATTCTGCCCAAACATCTGATGAAGACTAGCCATTATTTCAGTGGTTGTTTCCATGCTCTGATGTTTCTTATGCAGTTCCACAAAAATCGAAGCCAATATATAGTGCTTAGCCATTTTGATAGCTTCGCACTATTTCTCATAAGGCTCCCTCTGATTTCTATAATCGTATAACATTGGTTCTTGAGGGTAAGGCTGGGTCAACACATATTTGCAGCCCTTAGTAGTGAGAATATTAAATAGATTGTGTTTCCAATCTAAGTAATTTTCACCAATGAGTTCATTTTTAGCAAGGATAATTAATAATGGGTTGATGGAAGACATTTTCTGAAAAAACAAAATAGACATGCATAAACACTTCGAAACAATATTTACAATAAATGACAAAAATGCAAAAAATCATAAATACATTTTAATTTATTGTAACGATAATCTAGTACCGCTTTGACAGGCTATCTGTTGGGGAAGTCATGTCTACACTTACTAGACCCAATTATCCATTGGATTATTTACTTTCATGTAGAGACATGATAAATAATTATTGTTATCCTTTTGGGCCTAAATTTGTTAACAGAGCTTCGTTGGGAAGGTTAATAACAAATTTTAGTTGAATGTATAACCATTGTTTCAATCTACGTATTTTTCATATCAATAGTCACCATTGCGGTGAACAATCGACTGAAAAATATTTCAATTTTATCTTTGAAGAAGTTCATCAAATAAAATATCTAATATATATACCCTTCGAAGGGAGCAGCATGGTATCATGAAGTCGAGGTATATATATAATTTTATTATTGAACTAACAATGGAGCTCGTGGGAAAAATTATCTTGAATTTTCCCTCTCCCACTCAATATTTTAAAATTGATTTTTCCTTTTAAAATATACATTAATTATATATTGTTAATTGCATGCTTCCTATAATATTATCTAGATGATATTCAATATTATTAAGCATTTGCAAATTATAAACAATATAATGAGATTCATAATAGATGAATGACATGTATCATTATGCATAGAGTGACACTACCTATTCTATATGACATGTTATCATGGCATGTTATCATAAAAAACATAACATATAGAAAAATAATTAAATAATCTTAATTCATGGCTTTCCTAAAATGAAAAATACAGTAACCCTAAGCTTAATTGTCATTGGGCTTCTTGTCAATGTCCTGAAATACTATCTAAGCAACCTAAGAGGGGGTGAATTGGGTTATTAAAAATTAAGCTAAGATACCACACAACAATTTAATCTATTGCCTTAATGAAATAAAAAACAATAAATTTAATCTAGCAAGATAATAAAAGAGTAAGGGAAGAGAAATCAAACACGTGATTTTTACGTGGTTCGGCTAACCGTGCCTACGTCCACGCCTCCAAGCTCACCGGGCTTGAGGATTCCACTAAGCAAGCCTCCAAGGCTTAAACTGCTCTTACAATTGACTTCCAAGGTGTCAATAAACCTTTACACAAAGAGATTATCACCAATCTCTTATCCAAGTGTATCCCAACACTTACAACCTCTTAATTTATTTT
This sequence comes from Citrus sinensis, assembly GCF_022201045.2. Taxonomy (NCBI): domain Eukaryota; kingdom Viridiplantae; phylum Streptophyta; class Magnoliopsida; order Sapindales; family Rutaceae; genus Citrus; species Citrus sinensis. Next base: position 25,539,107 of record NC_068558.1, on the reverse strand, counting down.
TCAAAAATATTACAAAAATAAATCTCTCTCACACAATGTGTTTGATTGCAAATGAAAATCTAAAGTGTGAGTAAGTGAGATGAATACAAGAATTTAAAGCTCAAAGAAACTTGTATGCTCAATGACAATTCTTGGAATCATTGAAGTTTGAATTTGATTGAGTTTATTTATAGTTGGAGCTGAAAACTAGCCGTTATTGACTTTTAGCTCACTGTCAGATCGCCGTTAACTAGATGTCAGATCACCGTTTAATTGGTCAATATGACCGTTGGATTGAATTTTCAAATTGTTGGATCGTTGTTTTCAAGATGTCGGATCATCGTTAGTGTCCAGAGGCAACTTTTCAATTCTGTTCAATGTGGGATCACCATTTTCTACAGTGACTGCTACAATGAACTATTTTATAAAATTATAGTTTGGCCCCAAAACTTTATAAAAATATACTATGGCCCAAAAGTTTATAAAACTTGTCAAATAGGTCCATTTTTAGGATTTTAAGCAATACTTGTTATTATCAAAATTCTCAAAGCTTTTTCAATTGAAACCATTAACATGAGAATAACCAATTTTATAAAAATATTTTCATAGAATATAAAGCCTTTGTAAAGTGAGTGATGATTTAAAAGTATATGAAAATTATTTTGAGCTTTTAAAAGATTAATCAATCTTAATCAAGTTTGTTATCATCAAAATCAATAATAAAGAAATATTTATGTTAACAATCTCCCCCTTTTTTATGATGACAAACTTTTCAAGAAAATACTTGTGCAATTTTGCTCCCCCTAAATATGTGCCCATCAATTTTTAACCACAAAAAGAAAATTTTTCAACATATTATATATAAATTATCTCCCCATTCATCATAAAAAAGAAATGAGCATGAAAAAATTAAAAAGAGAAGTTCAGAGATTACCCATGTCGAAATTTTTTTTGGCAGAATCTCCCCTTAAAAATGAACATATCCTCAAAACAAAGTGGTTAAAACACTCTCATATAAACTCCAATTTAGCAACCAACCTCCATACCAACAAATTCAACATTATCATAAGCAATAACCAAACATGTTATCAAAATCAACTCAATCATAAACAAAGTCCACATATCCAACAAAATCATCATAAAAGCATCACAAGCACAATCAAAGAACAAATAGTATCACAACAACTACATGAGATGAGTAATGTTTGTGCGAAATGCAAAAGTGCAGAAAACTAAGATGGGGGCGGTGAAGAGGAACTGTCGAGATCATAGCCAAGGTGACCAAGAATGCGGCGCTGTCCAGCAAGTAACTCCATCTGCTGATCTAACATTTGCTGCCGAAAAGTAGTAAAGTCTGATTGAAGTGCATCCACTTTGTCGAAGAGCTGCTGAAGACGATCCTCAGAAGCAGAAGATGTTGCAGGAGGTACAGCTGACACGGCTGGCTCGTCATCCTGAGAGGATGCTGCTGCTGTTGCTGCTCAGCGAGGGGCACATGGTCTAGCTCCAAGGCGAAAGTCGGGTAACTCATCCTCGGAATAAACGTCATTGAGCATGCAGTTATCATCCGGAGCTACCAAAGTATCCTCATTCTTAGAAGAGGCAACCTTGATCCACTTGCCTTGTCTCCAATGAAAACCAATCCCCGAAATTATTTCCCTACCCATCTTTTTGGTCTCAATATAGACAGGGTCGGTCAAAGGAACATGAAAATGTCTCAGATTCTTACTAATAATGCTACCATACGAAAGAGACCTGTTAGACACAGTAGGGGTAGAGAGCATATGACGTAAAATAGTGAATGAAAAGTGCACTTGCCTTCCTCGGATGAGAGAGTCAAGTAAACTGACATCTAATCTAGTCACCTCATCAGTGTGTCCTTGCCTCGATGTAATCATGTGCTGGAGAATACTGTGAAGAATACAGACTTGGAAAGGTAACAACTGAGACCGAAAGGACAAGGAGCAGACCTCGTCAAAGAGATCGTGACGTCTACAGATATTTCTAACGCCCTCAAAGTGAGTAAACTGACTAAAATGAAGCTCTTTTCTATCAGTATACAGGTTTAGCCCCTCACAGGATATTCCAAGAATACGATCAAGCTCAAACATATCTAACTAAATCCTAACACCTCCAACATGTGTTACGATCCTATCTTTTCGATTAACCGAAATCTCCATATTAGAGTAAAACACCCTAACTGAATTTTCATAGACTCGTTCTTCAATTCCTAAAGCTTCATCCCATTGTCTTAGTATTTGAGGCAAAGTTCTACCACAAATAGTAATATCAAAGAAATCGTCAATATCAAGATAGAAAGAGGTAGTTACCGCTTTTCCCATGAATTTCTCGTGAAATCGTTGAGCCAGTTGACCATTTTGAAAATGCAGGCTGTCAAAATCTTGAGAAAGGGGCCTGGAGGAATTGGGATTACTTGGAGCTGCTTGCTTAGTTCGGGCACGCCTCGGTCATGAAGCCATTGATGATTTTGGAAGAACTTAAATCAATAGAGAAGAAGTTTGAGAGATGAGAGAGTGATTGGAAGTTGAGATTGGACCGAAAATGAAGAAAATTTGGTTAAAAATGGCAAGAACAATGCAGCTGGTTCTAGGGTTTGAATTTTGGGATTTTTCAATTTTTGAATCAAAAACGAGTTTTGATCGATTAAAAAGGTTCTAAAGAAGATAAGAAAGATTTTTAATGATTCAATTTGGTGAAAAATGACAAGAAAAGTGATGGATTTGAAAAAAGAGAATAGGTGCAGTCGCGGGTTGAGAGAGGAAGAAAGTCTAAGGGCAAAATGAAATGGGGAAGAAGACTGATTACTGTTCACTTAACATGTGATAATGGTGAGCCGTTATAGAGATATCAGCGAGCCGACAACGTCCAGAGAGTTCCCAAATTTTGTCATCCAAATGGCGAACCGTTATTGTGCTATCGGCAAACCGACAACGTCTAGAGAGTTCCCAAAATTTTTCATAAAAACGGCGAGCCGTTAATGAGATGTCGGTGAACCGACAGTGTCCAGAATGCTTGCCAAAGTTTCTGCCAGAAAACGGTTAGCCGTTTATTAAGATAACGACAATCTGTTTTCTACAACTTATGATTTAGCACATTTTATTTTAGTATTTGGTCACAAATAATACATTTTAAGATCATTTCATTGATCCAAAAACGTTTTAAGGACCAGTTTCATGCATAATTCATGAAAGTACATGTATTTAAACAATTAATTCATACACTCATTCAAAGAATAATAATACAAACACCTCACTTATTAATCATGCTCAAACACTTCACAGTCATCATCAAATAATCAATCAATCAATTTCTTTAGACTAAATAACATGAGTAGAAATGTTAATGTGAAAATTTCATCATCCCAAGTTCATGCCGAATGTTTGAAAATTGATCTTTGCAAAGAGGTTTTGTAAAAATATCGGCAAGTTGTTTTTCCGTAGAAATAAACTCTAATGCAATATCTCCCTTTTGAACATGATCTCTCAAGAAATGATGTCTAATTTCTATATGCTTGGTTCTAGAGTGTTGGATGGGATTCTTTGAAAGATTTATAGCACTAGTATTATCACACTTAATAGGAATTTGTTCAAGATTTATGCCATAATCTCTAAGTGTTTGTTTCATCCAAAGTACTTGTGCACAACAACTCCCGGCGGCGATATATTCAGTCTCGGTGGTTGAGAGTGCAACAGAATTTTGTTTCTTACTAAACCATGAAACAAGTGAGTGGCCTAGTAAATGACAAGTTCCACTAGTGCTTTTCTTATCAACTTTGTATCCAGCAAAATCTGAATAACATGTTAAATCTATATGAGTTCCTCTAGGATACCAAAGGCCAAGATCTATAGTTCCACTTAAAAAACGGAAAATTATTTTTACAGCAAGTAAATGAGATTCCTTGGGACATGATTGAAATTTTGCACACAAACATACACTAAACATGATATCGAGTCTACTTGCGGTTAAGTAAAGTAAAGATCTGATCATACCTCGATACATTTTGATATCCACTTCTTTGCCTTTTTCATCTTTGTCAAGCTTAGTTGTTGTGCTCATTGGAGTGCTTTTGGTCTTTTAATCATCAATGCCAAATCGCTTGAGTAGGTCTTTCACATACTTGGCTTGATTTATGAAAATTCCTTCCTCATTTTGTTTTATTTGCAACTCAAAGAAGTACTTCAACTCTCCCATCATACTCATTTCAAATTCTTTACTCATACAAGATGAAAATTCTTTACACAACAATTCATTAGTAGAGCCAAAAATAATATCATCAACATAAATTTGAACAACAAGAATATCGTGGTTCTTATGCTTAACAAAGAGAGTAGTATCCGCTTTGCCCATCGAAAAACCGTTATCCAATAAGAAATTCTTAAGCTTATCATACCATGCTCTAGGTGCTTGCTTTAATCCATATAATGCTTTTGACAACTTATAAACATGATTTGGAAATTTTTCATTTTCAAAATCAGGGGGTTGTTTCACATAAACTTCTTCCATAATATAACCATTTAAGAGAGCACTCTTGACATCCATTTGAAATAAAATGAAATCTTTATGACATACAAATACTAACAACATCCTAATAGATTCTAATCTAGCTACAGGTGCAAATGTTTCGTCAAAATCAATTCCCTCTTCTTGGTTGTAACCTTGAGCCACTAGTCTAACTTTATTCCTTACAACCACACCAGATTCATCCATTTTATTTCTAAATACCCATTTAGTGCCTATAATGGATTGATGTTCCGGTTTAGGAACTAATTCTCACACATTGTTTCTCTCAAATTGATTTAACTCCTCTTGCATTGCCATAATCCAAGATTCATCATTTTCCGCATCCGCAAAGGATTTTGGTTCAATTTGAGATATGAATGTAGCATGCTCACAAGTATTTCTAAATGATGATCTAGTTGTTATACTACTTGAGGGATCTCCTATAATCAAGTTCTTAGGATGAGAAGAGACATACCTCCACCCCTTGGGGAGTGATTGAGGAATACCTTCATTTTGCTCTACATTCGTTTCTTCATGTTGCTCATCTTGATTCCCATGAGATGCATCCTCTTGGTTATCCTTTGATGACTCTTTTTGTAATTCTTCATCTGCATCATTATCAACAACAACTTTCTCCGTAGAGGAGGGGTTAGATTCATCAAACGAAACATGCATAGATTCTTCCACAACTAGAGTTCTTTTGTTATAAACTCTATAAGCTTTGCTTGAGTTTGAATATCCAAGAAAAATGCCAACATCGGATTTTGGATCAAATTTGCCAAGATTATCTTTTTTGTTCAAAATAAAACATTTGCATCCAAAAACTTTGAAATAATCAATGTTGGGTTTTCTATATTTTCAAAGCTCATATGAAGTTTTATTAAAATTAGGTCTAATCAATACACAATTTAAAACATAACAAGCGGTGTTGACGGCCTCAGCCTAAAAATACTTAGGCAAAGAATTTTCATTCAATATAGTCCTAGCTATTTCTTGAATTGACCTATTCTTTCTTTCAACAACTTCATTTTGTTGTGGAGTTCTAGGTGATGAAAATTGATGTACAGTGCCTAGATTATTGCAAAAGATTTCAAATGCATAGTTTTCAAACTCTCCTCCATGATCACTTCTAATGCATGAAATACCATACCCTTTTTCATTTTGAATTTTCTTACAAAGTACTTTAAAAGCATCAAGAGCATCATCCTTATTAGCTAAGAATAATACCCATGTGTATCTTGAAAAATCTTCAACAATTACAAAAACATAATATTTTCCACTCAAGCTAGCATACCTTGAAGGTCCAAATAAATCTATATGAAGTAATTGAAGTGGTTTTGAAGTAGAAATATGATTTTTGCTTTTAAAAGAGGTTTTGATTTGTTTACCAAATTGGCATGCTTCACAAACTTTATCTTTTTGAAAACTAATTTTTGGAAGACCTTTAACTAAATCATTTTTGGAAATCTTTGAAATTAAATCCATGCTTGCATGTCCTAGTCTTCTATGCCATAATCAACTATCATCATGCAATGCCGAAAAACATTTATCATTAGTAGATGCACATTCTATGTCAATTGTATAAACATTACCACATCTATTTCCAGTAAATAAAATCTCGCTATCACATGTATTCTCAATAATACATCTAGATTTATCAAAAGCAATTTTATAACCTTTGTCACACAATTGACTAATACTAATCAAGTTGTGTTTTAAGTTTTCAACTAAACATACATTTTCAATTAGGGTTGACAAAATTTTACCGACATTTCCAATTCCGAGAATCTTTCCCTTTGAATTGTCTCCAAAAGAAACATCTCCACCGTTTTTTATTTTGGTGAAACTTGAAAACCATGCATAGTTTCTGGTCATATGCCTAGAACAGCCGCTATTTAAGTACCATTTATTTTTCTTTTTCTTCAAGCCATGTGATGAAAATCTTATGTCTTAGGTACCCAAACCTTTTTGAGTCCTTAAGCGTTAGCAACGATTCCTTTTGGAACCCAAATACATTTGACACCATAATATGCATTTCTTTTCATGGGACATCTATATTTCATGTGACCATCTTGATTACAATAATGACAAACAATCTTATGATCACTTGTGGAGGTAGCTTTAACAAAATAATTCTTATTATACTTTTGCTTCAAATTAGGCTTATACCCAAGTCCTCCTTTATCAAATACACATTTTTTAGAGTTAAGCATGTTATCCAATATCTTTTGCTCATTTGTGAATTTTAACACAGCATCACTAAGTTCAATGTTCTTTTTCTTTAGCATTTCATTTTCCTTTTTCAAATCATCTACATGTGGCTTTAAATGCTCATGTGAAGTGCTTGGTTTCTCATTTGATAATGCAACTCTATTATGCAAGGTTTTATTCTCTAATTCTAATCCTTTAATCTTCTTATTCAATGAATCATTGAATTTTTGCATGGCATCCTTTTCATTTGTAAGGTCTAGCAATTTCTTTTTAAGACATGCATTCTTTTTACCAATTTTCATCAACTCATCATGCATTTCTTTAAAAGCATCATATAATTCATCATAGGTTGGATCACTTACCTCATTGAGATCATCATCATCTCCTATTGCCATAAGTGCTAGGTTTGATGCTTCTTGCAACTCTTCTTCATCACTTGAATCTTCATCGCTATCATCCCAAGTAGCAACCATATCTTTCTTCTTGAGTTTGTTGAGAAGTGGGCATTCTGATCTTATATGGTCGGGCTTTTTGCATTCATAGCATATGATTACTTATTTCTTCTCCTTTTGGTTCTTGAAATTTCTAAATTTTCTTCGCTCACCGGTTTTCTTGAAAAATTTTCTGAACCTCCTTGCTAGCATAACCAACTCATCATCATCCGGTTCACTTTTCTTATCACTCTCATATTTTGAGGCTTTGAGAGTAATACTTTTCTTCTTCTCCTCATTGCCTTTTTCAGCTGCAAAGTCTTCTTTATAAGAGATAAAAGAGCCAATTAAATCATCAATAGGTAAGGTGTTTAAATCTTTGGCTTCCTCAATTGCAGTTCTCTTAGGTCTCCATTCTTTTGGAAGTGACCTAATGATTTTCTTGACTTTCTCGCTATTCAAAAAAATCTTTCCCAGAGCTCCTAGAGTGTTTACTATGTCTGTGAATCATGTATACATAGAATACGCACTTTCATTTTGCTCCATTTGGAACAATTCGTATTGACGAGTGTATCTACTAATTTTAGACTCTTTAACTTGATTTGTCCCTTCATAGACAACTTCAAGTTTATTCCATATTTCTTGCGCACTCTCACAACTAGATACTCTATGGAATTCTTTCTTATCAAGAGCACAAAACAAGGCATTCATTGCCTTGGAGTTTAAGGACATCTTTCTCTTTTCTAACTCACTCCATTGACTTGATGGTTTATGAATATCATCTCCTACTTCATTTTTAATCATAAGCATGAATGGACCATCACAAACAACTTCCCAAATTTCATAATCTAAAGCTTGCAAATAGATTCTCATCCTAGTTTTCGAATATGCATAGTCATTACCGTCAAAGAATGGTGGTCTAGTTGTGGATTGTCCTTCTCTAAAGGTTGAGTCATTTAGGGTTGCTATGGATCTTTTACTCTAGACGATTAAGTCCTAACAAGAAAATAAGGCTTTGATACCAAATGAAATACTATCTAAACAACCCAAGAGGGGGGTGAATTAGGTTATTAAAAATTAAGCTAAGTAAACCACACAACAATTTAATCTATTACCTTAATGAAATCAAAAACAATAAATTTAATCTAGCAAGATAATAAAAGAGTAAGGGAAGAGAAATCAAATATGTGATTTTTACGTGGTTCGGCTAACCGTGCCTATGTCCACGCCTCCAAGCTCACCAGGCTTGAGGATTCCACTAAGCAGGCCTCCAAGGCTTAAACCGCTCTTACAATTGACCTCCAAGGTGTCAATAAACCTTTACACAAAGAGATTATCCCCAATCTCTTATCCAAGTGTATCCCAACACTTACAACCTCTCAATTTGTTTTTCAAAAATATTACAAAAATAAATCTCTCTCAAACAATGTGTTTGATTACAAATGAAAATCTAAAGTGTGAGTAAGTGAGATGAATACAAGAATTTAAAGCTCAAAGAAACTTGTATGCTCAATAATTTGCTCAATGACAATTGTTGGAATCATTGAAGTTTGAATTTGATTGAGTTTATTTATAGTTGGAGCTGAAAACTAGCCATTATTGACTTTTTGCTCACTGTCGGATCGCCGTTAACTAGATGTCGGATCGCCGTTTAATTGGTCCATATGACCGTTGGACTGAATTTTCAAATTGTTGGATCGTTGTTTTCAAGATGTCGGATCACCGTTAGTGTCCAGAGGCAACTTTTCAATTATGTTCGATGTCGGATCGCCGTTTTCTACAGTGACTGTTGCAGTGAACTATTTTTATAAAATTACAGTTTGGCCCTAAAACTTTATAAAAATATACTATGGCCCAAAATTTTATAAAACTTGTCAAATAGGTCCATTTTCAGGATTTTAAGCAATACTTGTTATTATCAAAATTCTCAAAGCTTTTTCAATTGAAACCATTAACATAAGAATAACCAATTTTATAAAAACATTTTCATAGAATATAAAGCCTTTATAAAGTGAGAATGATGATTTAAAAGTATATGAAAACTATTTTGAGTTTTTAAAAAATTAATCAATCTTAATCAAGTTTATTATCATCAATATTAATAGTAAAAAAATATTTATGTTAATATGTCTATCTTCGATAAGCTTGTCTTTGTTAATGGACTAGGGGAAATTGGGCTTTTAAATTTATTATTGGTCCAATTTTAATTTTGAAAGAAAGTAAATAAAAACATTTTTTCTTAATTTTAATTAATTTTTTAAAATAAAACTTTTGGACCAAAAAATAAATTTAATGTGTTAAATTTTATCTATGCATTTTAATCCATTAAACCCAATTTCAATTGGGCCTAAAACTAGGATTCATTAAGTCCAAAACTGTTTTTGGACTTAAATGCATAAACTTAAAAATTTTCTACCCAAAAGAAAAATTACGAAACTATAGGGACCTCAATGATAAAAACCATGAACCCTAAAATCCATATTTTTCTTTTCCTTCATCCCCAGCCGCCATCTCCAAAAAAACTAGTCACTGTTCATCCAAGTCCGACGTCGATTTAACCATTGCCGCCACGCGAAAAGCCACCAAATGAAGGAACTCGCGAGCTGCACACAACCATCCCTCGCGCACGCTGCTACCAGCGTTGCTTGCAGCGCTGGTTGCAACGCGCGCTGCTGCAGCGTGTGCAACGTGCGAAGGTTGGTTTTCACTGTAAATTTCCAGTGATTCCTTCAATCTTCATCCCATGATTATTCTCCAGTAATTTACAAATTTCCTAGGCCAATTTTGGCTTGCAAATTTTCTATAACAGTAAAATAAATCAAGAGGGAAACATGGTGATAAAAAGCCACCCCTCTTATTACAGATTCAAACGAAAAATATATCAGAAAATCTAACCATGAATTAAGACAAATCATAAGCATGCTTTATTCATATATTAAACAAATAATATATATCTGAATAAATTGTGCCACTCTAATACATAAATATCAAGATTGATTTCATACGAAATTCTTATATATTAATATGAGATATCTCTAATACCAATTGTTGGAGAAAAATCAATTTTTTTTATAAAAAAACTTTCAGGACCGTTCTCATACAATATATAGGAATACGTAATCTAGAAAATCATACATTGACAATCCGAGAAGATAAACAATTGAAATTAATCTAGGCTTCCCAGATCACGATCCGTCACCACCACACCTGTTAGATCATGATCCGTTACCACCACGCCTGTTAGATCACGATCCGTCACCACCATGCTTGTTAGATCACGATCCGTCACCACTGCGCTGGTTAGATCACGATCTGTCACCAAATAATCTTCCGGGTTATGACTCAGGTTTGATCTGTACTTGATGTGTGGGTGTCTTTATCACTACTAAAAGCAACTAGTAAGAGAAAATATTTCTTTCAAAATTAGAGAGAAAAAATATTTTTCTCTTGATCTGTATATTGTGGCCATCTCTACTTTTGGGAGAAAATAAGCCATTTTATATCTAGCGGAAACCCTAGACTTCATATTTTTATATTTTTTAATTTTATTAAATTAAATTTGATTTAAATTAAAAAATAATAAAATAAAAGTAACGTTACTTCTTCTTGTCATAGGGGCCCACCTTGTAAAATAACACAAGACCCCTTAGACACAAGCACATTATATGGAGTCTCACACTAAATAATATATTTAGGCTTTTAACTCAAATAACTAGTTATCTTGCTTATTAATCCAGTAGCGGCGCAGTTAATTAAATGAGCTAACCTGGGGATCATTTGGGTACATACAATAGTGGCTACAATAATTAGGCTTGTAATTAAACTAGCCCAATTATTTAATTTCAAATCTACTCCACTAAAAGATTGGAACTGACATTCATAATTGTATGCTACACAGGATAGTGTTCTCGAATAATAATTCAACCCATGCCACATTGATTTCTTTACTGCATAATCCTTCGTACCACATCGTTAATTAAATCGATATCTCAACTGTTCAATCAATTTAATTACATCTTGTTCCTTGATACTTACTGATTTTCTCTAATGATCATTTTCAACATACTAAATATGCTGACACACTCTGACCAGAGAATTCTATGAATTCTATGATCAAGTACCAAAAACTTATCAAGAGATGTGTTGTACAAATTCTATATTGTTAATCTATAACTCCAATACTCATAATTGCTCCCACCAAGATACCGGGTAATCTTGACTACAAGTGTGTGTCGTGCCCATTGGTAACTCAAATAAAATAACAATTACAATCATGAAATTATAACTAACTCAAGATTAAGATTACAGTAAAAACAATGCCTATGAGATTTAATAAGTCTAACAGTCATTTCAAGGTTAATTAAATCTCATATGTGATTCAGCTCAATGTAGTCAAACTATATCAGTAAATTCATACATAATTAAGACAAATCATTCAAGAATTTACTATGGTCTAAACATAAATAGAGCGCCCAACTCTATGTATCAACTGCGAACTTAATTTATTTAATCATAAGATAACTTGTATTTATGTCTTCTGTGAATCTATATAATGATCACATAAATATATATAATATGATTAAGCGGACCTTATTCAATATATTTATACAATTGAAAATATCTCAAATATTTTATTAATCAAAAAATAAATATTATGCTTTTTAAAGAGCACATAATCCCAACATGAATGCACTAAGAGTTTCTCTCCGTCCAGGGAAATCAGGCTATATTTTTGTGCTCTGCATTGAAAGGCTTAGTCACGGAAATCACAGTGCTGCTATTCGAGCCTTGCCTACTTATTCTATGCAAACGACGAGGCTTCCGTCTGGTGTTATCAATTACATTGGACAAGTTTTCCGTAGGTTTATTTAGTGTGGAGCGACGGGACCAAAGAAGATTCATCTGGCTAACTGCCGTAGACTCTGCCAACCGAAATTTTGTGGTGGGCTTGGTTTGAAGAATTTGAGAACCATGAATAATGCGCTGCTAATGAAAGCTCGACTGGGGCATTTTGTCATCTCCAACGAGTTTTTGGGTCCAAGTGCTCCGCTCCAAGTACGGCCAGAGAATTCGGTTTTCGTGGGACCATTGGGTGCCTAAAAATTAATGTTCCATTCTCTGAGCAATTGTCAATGCTCATTCCAAGTAGCGACCATAGAGATTTTTTCAATTTGCCCTTACAGAAGTGGATTATTCTGAACTTAAAGCATAATGGCCGGTGGGATGGCAATTGTCAGTGGTCTTGCGTTTCTGGGATTGCATCTGAAGACTTTGGTTTTGGCGCAACAAACTCGTTCATGAAGGATCGTCTAACACTGTAGCTAATATGGCTTTTGATATCAATTCAAGATCAGAGGAAATTCAAACATTCAATGAGGAGTTCGCTCTAAATAGGATGTTGCGCATGGAAAAATTCTTTGGCTGGTCTGTTCCTATTTGGCCTGCCTTTAAATTGAATTCTGATGGCGCGAGCAAGTTGTCATAGGAGTCTTCTGCCGGCGGATTAATCAGGGACGCTAATGGTGGTTTGGTGGCTGGTTCTGGCATGAATATCGGGGATTGTTCCAGTACCATTGCGGAACTTTGGGGATTATACAGGGTCTCACTTTGGCATGGAATAAGGGCATTTGGGTTCTTCAAGCTGAAGTTGATAGCATGTGTGTCATTTAACTTCTTCAACAACCTTCGGGAAATCATAATGCAGCTTTGTCTCTGATCCGTGGCATCTTGTAGTTGATGTCTCGTAACTGGCAGTTGTAATGATGATCCTCCTGTAACAGCCCATTGAATTGATAGCATGTGTGTCAAACCGAGAGCTGCCAGTTACGAGACATCATTCAAGGTAGATTAGCAAGCAACTTCATTCAATTTTGTAACAGCTTATTGAATTCAAAAAAATAAAAATAAAATTCTGTAACAGCTCAAAAAATACTGTCAAAACTGCTTTTGGCCTGATATTCGCTCACGCACGATGCACACAAGTTCAACTAAATTGGTCTAAGATTTGCACCCTTGTGCACACCGTAGAGAGAGACTGTATCCTTAAAATTTTTGCTCATATATGAATGAGTATCTATATATAAACACAAATCCCTTAGCTTATTTTTCTCTTGTGGGATAAATTCCATTTTCTTTCAAATTTCCAACTTTAAAGGTACACTTTGAAAGTCAATTTGGCATTCACCCAAACATCATTTTGAATAAATAAATATACTATTTCGAAGTGTTCACGGAGTAGAATCCAAACCTTCAAGATTTTTCACTTTCGTTAAGTGGGTCACACTCAAAATGTGCCCTCAAAATAGCATACTAATATACTATTTTTTCAACATTAACTTCATTGGTTCAATTGGAGATGCCATGTATTTATAGTCCTTACATTAAGATTTTTTCTCTATGACTAATTTTTAACCACAACTTTCATCTAGATATTTTTAGATGTTTAGAAGATATTTTCTAGATGTTTCGATATTTCGCAGATCTAAATGCGTCATATTGTGTAAAAACTATTTGTCAACAAAAACTTTGTTTGGTTTATGTGGTTGTTATGATTTTTGAAAAATTAAGACACATTCAGAGCAACGAAAATGCCCGTTCACGAACCAAGGTTTACAAGCAAATCTCATGCTTGAAAGAAACTGAAGAGGAAAAACAGTTTCTTGTTGTTCTGATACGTGCTTCTCAAATGAGCTTATTTATACTACCAACTTTAGATTCTATCTGTAATTCACAAAATAGGCGGGGAAAAGCAGACAAATCCTATGATAAAATTGAAGAAAACAATAGAATCACTTTCAAATGGTCAGCAAGAAGTGAAAAACCATATGATGATAAAATTGTTTAGTAAACTTAGCGCTAGAATGGATTCAATATGATGGTAGTTTCGAGAGTAAAAGTTAACTGACACAATGTTGAATGCTGAATGGATTATTTCACTTAATTTTATTCAAACTTTTTTGATAAATTTTCAGTGTTAAGTTAAAAATAAACAAACTGAAAATAGCCGGATTTAGTTTCAATATTTAGTAAAAAAAAAATACTGAACCCTTAATTCTGGCAGTTTCCTTGAATGAAATTATTTAATCAAATAAAAAATTGTTTTCTTATTGGAATTGCGCATCCGTGTCTGTCTCATACGATTCATATTCATATCCTATTTTTCTTCTTTTTAATCTCTTTTTAGATTTGTTGTATTTAATCCTTTTATTTACCCAGAAAGTTTTACTAATAAAGGGTTCATCTCACTTAAAGCCCTATTTATTACGCAAGTAGTTTCAATATTATTTTGTTAATGAGTTTGAAAGCATTCAAATTCAATTGTTTCCATTTTTCAGGTTATATTTTTAGTTTATTTTATAAAATGCATTGATCAAATTTGAGGTCATTTTAGTAGTTGGGGTTCATTGGACATAAGGTCGATAAAAGTATGAAAATTTATTACCAGTTGATAAAGTGACCAAATTAAATATGGATGATTACACTAAAGTCTTATTCAGGGTGTAAACAATATCCAGCCAACACAGAACTTTGGCGATGCGGGCCAAGTAAATAGCTAGTCAGGGGATGAGTCAGGCCATAGACCTAGGCATCACTTGACGAGCTTGAGTAGGTTTGGAATCCTAATTTTGTTTAAAATATATATATTATTTTAAATAATTGTATTTATTTAATCAGTTTAATACATATATTTAAAATTTTAAACATTTAATTTATATTTGCATCCCCAATTTCATTAAAATAAAATTTAAAATTATATACATATATAATATTATAAAAAATAAAATCCAGACTTTAAAAATGCTCAGCTCGGGTGTCCAAAAACCATGTCCATATTAGATTCAGGTTTTGCTATACCCAGGCCCAACCACGAGTTTTTCCATCCCTAGCTTACTCGTCAAGGTAAATGCTCCTTTAATTTGTTATGGTTTGAGCAAATTATTTAGTTATCATATTTTCAAAAATTATCTAAAAGCACCTTACTACATATATAATTCCATGAAATCTAATTAATTATCTATTTTTCGTAGTTTCTTATCAAATTTGTTTGATTTTTAAATTAGATCAAATAGAAATACCATTTCTCCCTTAAAAAGTTAAATCTAATCACTACAAACCAACTGAGTAATTGGTTTAATCCATAGGAATTGAAAGAATATTTAACCTTTTTATTATTTATAACTATTTATTTATATCATTGCAAAGTGCTAACAAATAAAGAAAAAATAAATTGATCATTGCACTTCGAGTAATACTAGACATTCTTTATTGGGTAATTTTCAGGGACCTCCCCTGAGGTTTGGCGTATTAACACTTAGATAGAATGTATTGATATAATTACAGACACCACCCCTACTGTTAATTATGAGTTAGATTGACCGTTAGTGGACTCTTAAAGTTACTAAAATACCCTTCCCACCTAAATAATTAATTGATAAATAAAACTTTGAGAACTGATGGTTAATAAGTTTGGCTGCAATCACACAACATCAGAAAGACCAAAATACCCATCAATGGAAAGTAATTGACGTTGTTATTATTAATTAACTCTTCAAAATCAAATGAAGCTGCCATTATAATCGTTGTAAATAAATGTTAATAATTTGAACAGCAGCAACAACTATAAATGGAGGCTTTTGCAAGTAAATAAATCATCAAAGCACAATTTATTCTTCATCTTCTACTTAAGAAAACTTTGCATCTGTTTCAATAATATCATCCATTCAAATCATCAATAGAAGCATTCAACATAATCAAGATCAAACATTGTCTCAACCCTATGGATTTTCAAAGCTCAAACACATCCAGTCAATCAAACATGGAACAAATGAGCCATGGAAACACGACATAAACTCTCACTTCCTTAGCATGTTTTATAGGCTTGTCAAAGCAAACATCCTTGACATTGACATCCTGCCACATCTTCTTTAAGCTGGTGTATTACTCTAGAATTATTGTTGCTACATCAATCTCATCTCCAGCTACCACAGCCCAGATCTTCATGTAAACATGGCTGCAAGTTATAAACAACAACATATCATAAGTAATAAAAAACCATTAATAAATTAAAATAAGCTACATGAAAGTTTAAAGAAAATTATACCATCAATAATAATCATTTCAAGATGAGAACATCAAGCAAGATTACGGTATGGACTCTGTTGATTTGAGTTTAAGTTTTAAAGGCAAAAAAACTACAAATTCTGTGTGTAGTCGACAGACTTGGAATTGATACTTACATCTCTTTTTATGTGTAAAAGCAAATAATTGTCATAATACATGAGATTGAAAATACTATTGGTGCTTCCTCTCATTACATGCTCTGATGAGCTCAAAATTAATAGAACAAAAAATTAAAGCTGTGTTTTAAAAGCTATATTCTAAAAGCAAATTTGATATACTTCAAACTCCAAATAGATCAAGATAAGATAAAAATACCACAGCGATTATAATCTTTTTTTTTTTCGAATGAGAACATCAAATTATAATAATACTTTCTGCTTGGATTTCCAGAAATTAGTTCCTCTTTTGTAAGCTATGTGCTACCAACATGACAGCTTCTAATAAAAAAATGATTAAGCATTAAATCGGTATAACGAAGATTTGAAGAACCTTGTTACGGCTATGAAATAGCTCTTCCATTAATCGTGTATGTTTTTCTTTTGGAAGAGTTCAACAGTTTTTCAATAAATTGTTACAATTACTCTTATATAGATGCTTTCATAGAAAGTACTTTCATCCAAAAATAGCTTCTGTAAAATCGCCGTCTAGATTTAAACATGTAAATTCAGCACAAATTTTTGCCACAAAAACAAAAACAAAAACACAAACACAAAAACACATAATAACTACCCTTCAATTCTAAAGACGAAAAACATAATGGATATTTAAAATTAAAAAATAAAGAAAAAGAAAAAAAGATGAACAACAATCAGAACAACTTACTATACTTGATTAATAGAAAAAAAAAATTCAAATTTCAAAAACCCATTTTCATTTGTAAGTAATTTAGAATCAACCCATTCTTTAAAAAAACATTAACAAACTAATCAACTGCATCTGATTTGCATCTTCGAACTGTCACAAATGAGGACTAACCTCTTTCTCACTCCAATTCCAGTCGCTACTGAAGCCATTCACCCCCGGTACTCACTTCGTGGAAGTCTTGGGCCACCACTAGAACTCATATCGTTCATAACAGAAGCTAAACTCTCCTTCAATCTTGATAAAGTTTTGGGCAAAAGGAGCTACTCTTTCACAGCTTTAGAAAGCTGAAATTGGTGTTGGATTTTACTTATGTGAAAGATAAAGCTAAGATTTTTGCTTTCTTTTGTCCATCGAGTATTGCAAAGCACTGGATAATAGATTGTAACAGTCAATACTTCCCAGACATCAACAAAGTTTTAGCTTATATTTGAATTATTTTGAAATTTAAATATGCTTTTACATATTTACCCTTTAATACTGACGTCATATGTATTTTTATACTAACAGCAGGAGAGGTATCTGTAATTATATCAATACATTCTACCTAAGTGTTAATACGTCAAACCTCAGGGGAGGTCCCTAAAAATTACCCATTCTTTATTGTATCCTTCTTCGATCTAAATTATTTGGGACAATAAATAAATTGGAAACTACATATCAATTTTATGCATTCAAACCCATAAAATAAAATAAGATTGAAGCTACTTGTGCAATAGGTCCCCAAGCGTTAACTGAATGGCTTTTAAACAGTTTTATTTCTTTAGAGTTTAAATACTAATATTAAAAAAGATTAAAAAAAATTGATTTAAACTTTAACCATGCATTTACTTATTTACTTTTCTTTCCCCTGATTTTATAACAAATACACCCACAATTAACTTCTTTGTTCTCTAAAAAGTCAAAGTCAACTAACCCTATAGCGTAATTCTCTTTCTGAATTGTTTTGAATTGATTAGAATGGAAATTAAAGCCTAAATAGTGGCTTGGTCATGAAATGCATGACAAATAAATGAAGCACGCTATTTGTTTATTGTTATTTTCTCATCAGGCATGACGTAATATGGTATATAATAAAAATTGGAAAGATTTTGTAATTTACAGTTATATTTTGAAATACGTTTCCTCTTATCTTTTTAAAAAATTATATTAGTAAAAAAATTTATAAAAAAAAAAAAAGATTGTTCACCATCTAACTTGAGCAAACATATTAGCGAATGGGCCGCAATTTAAACCCAATTGTAATAATTATTGAACAACTAAGATGGGCTGGACTTCGACTTGATCCAAAATGACTATTAAAATTTAGAAGCTGTTTCTTTCTCATTTAGACAAATGGATGAAAAAGGCTCCCAGAAAAAAAAGAAAAAAAGAAGAGAGATAGAGAGAGAGATTGATGAAAGACTATTACATCTTATGCTGCTTTGACAGACCCACATACATATAATTTAGTTTTTGGGTCCCGCCTGATCAGTCGCACCACCTTAGCAGCCTAACCCACATAAGTTCTCAGACGCATCACCTTGGCAGCCTAACCCACACAAGTTCTCAGTCAGAGAAAGTATCCACAGCAAAGAACTACACACATCAAAGTGTATGAATTTTGCTAATTGTTTATCAATAGGACAATCCAATAAAATAATGCCATGAATGTATTTTGTCACTCACTTCTGTAACTACTATCATAATCGGTCAATTTCAAAATAAATGCAGTAACATTCTACTAAATAACCATTAAAAATAAATAGTATGTCTACCCCAGCCAAGTCTTTTTTCCTAAAGAATAAAAGAAATATTTCATTACAAATAAATTGGGAATCCTAAATTATCCAGGATTATATGTATCCATTTGCAGTTTTACTTCTTTAGTCCAATCTTCAAGAAGGCTAAAAATCTTACAGATCTGTGGCTGTACGAAGAAGCCAAAGGTTGTGATCCAGCAGCCCCCTAAGGGTTTATGTTAATCCAACTAATCCTCCATCAAAAAAGCCAAGATCATGAAACTACTGCCAACATAACAGATGACAGGAAAGTATATCAGTTGTCCGCGTCAAAACATTTCCCATGATTCATAAATGATAAAGATGAAAGGTACAAGTTCTGTTTGAGTTGGGGCCAAGAGCAACATCATATAACAAAATTCAGGCATAGAAAAACAGGGCTGTAGAAGCTTATTCTCTCCTCATAAAAGAAGAAATCTAGATCAAGTTAAGCAAATAGCAGGCTAGAAAAGACTAGTGAAACAAACCATTTTAAGTCCACCAAGAGCAGTGAGGCAAAATGGATGACTGTCATTTCTCCGATAAAAGAAGCATGAAGCACAAAAAGATACCCAAAAAAGCATAAGTGATGAATCTACTATGCTACAACTACAACCAAGAAGAACTCGGGCACAGTGTAAAAAGAATTCATCGTATTGACATTTATGCGCTACAATTCTTCATGACAGACTGTGGCTCAAATTCTAAGCCTAGTTCTCCAATAGTCATTTTCCCATGAAAGATATTCAACAATTGAGGCACATGATCCTGATATTTGGTCACGAATGTATCCAAGAAGTGCTTGTTAGAGTTTATCACCAGAGAAGATAAACAGATTTTATTTTCTTCATTGATCAAGCCCTTTGAAAGCAAAACTCTTATAACTGAACAACGGGGGATGATCCTCCTCTCCAAACTATACATAAAAGCACTTGGAACATGGGCAATAGCTGAAGGCTGCCAACCCATCTTGTTTACCAAAAAATTGAATACGCTGACTAATTTGGTCTTAGATGCAGTCATTTAAATGGGACACTTTCTAAATGCCAACCTAATGTCCTCATCAGACCAACCCCACCTCCTCAAGACATCCAATTTGCACTCCAGAGTTGATTGACCAATTGAAGAAAATACTTGCATTGCATGGACAAATTCACATTTTTGAGGATTAAAACCCATTTTGATGACCTTCTTAACATTTCCATCAAACTTATCCTGTCTTTGGAGGACAATAGGGGGATAACATGATAAAATCAGTGCAAAATTGGCCTCGAGCATTCCAAGGTCTCTCAAGAATGCAAGTTTCGGAGACACAGTCTTCTGCAAATCAAAACAAAATAACCGCGTTCTTTTTTTCCTCAAAACTTTAATAACATTTTCATCAGAGAAAAACACACTTTTGAGGAATTTATAATTGGGAATGAGTACATTCTCCAAGCTTTGACCCAAAATGGCTGGGATTGACGAGCAAGCATCAGCAAGTTCAGCGTCTGTGGCCCCAATAGAATTCAAGAACTCAATTTTAGGTAAGAGAGACCTCTTGGGATGGGCAAAAAGTAACTGTGGGCGCCACCCTAACAAGTTTAGCAATTTGGGAACCATTGAATCCACGATTTTTCAAAAATTGAAGGACTGAGTCTGGTAGTTTCGAAGATTGAAGCTTTACTCTTTCGGCAACAGATTTTGCAATTTTTAGGGACAACCCACATGAGTTTATGAGGTATGACACCGTAAATGAGCATTCTTTTGGCACTTTCCTTTTAATTTGTTCGTCTTCAGTTGAGAATAACTTAACGCCAAAAGGATTAAACAACCTTGCGTTCTGAACATTCAAACCCAAACCAGAAAACAAATCCAAATAAGAGGTGGCTAAATCTTGCGCAATAGACCTATTACTATTTGATAACACTTGTGCTAGTGATAGCCTTCCATTACTTCTATAAAATAATCCATACATCTTCGAAAACGAAAACTTACAGATAATACTAATGTAATTGAATTTCGTTCAGTTGAAAGAATTCACTCACCAGCTCGTGCTCCTTACTGCAAAGGGGAAGAACAAGAACGCCTCAGCTGATTCGTTTTATGATGCCTCCGGAATTCACGAAAAAGGTCGTCGTGTTTATCTTCACACTTCAGACCACCAAAACGACGGCAGTTCTGGGACCGCGCCGTGTTCCAAAGTAAGCAGTCCTTGGCGACAAAATTTTAGGATTTTAAACAAGGTGGGTTTGGTACTGGTTTTGTTTTGGCGTTTTCCGTTTTCCAAAACAAAATCGTGTAAAATGCGTTTGCTCACTGTTTTTTGTATTTCGCGAGAATGAATCATTCTCATTTTTCAGCATTTGGTATTGCATTTTGAATGGCGTTCTTATAACTCCTACTAGAGAAAAGAAATGGCTAGCTTTCTTAAAATTACAAACATATTGTATTAGAAAAGCTTTTAGCCAGCAATAGAAAAATAAAGAAGCAACACAAGATAAAGAATAAAATAAAAGAGTAATATATTATAAAGTGATTTTATTTATTTTAAGTGTGTACAAAATAAAGAGATTAGAGAAATACTATAGATTATAATTCTTTTTAAGATAATAGAATTTATAAATAAGTCAAGGGTTACTAGTGGAAGATAGTGGAGAGACTGAGAGATGTATGTTATGAAAATCCACATTTATTTTAATAAATTCATAACAGTACTGTTTAATTTGAAAGATTTTTGTATTTCTTAAAATTCCCATATTGTTCGGACATAAATGATTAACATAAGTGATTAACTTTAGACATAAACTAAAAGAAAAGTAAATTTGGTCCTTACATTAGTCACTTGTCAAATAAATAAAATAAAGATAGGTTGCGGTCCTATATGCATGACTTTAGCGACAAAAAAACATAGAGAACACTAACTTAATGTTTTTCAACGTCTTTTATAAAAAATAACAAACAAAAAATTTATTCCTCACATTTTCTTAGAAAATGGTGAACCAAATAAATTTAATTAATTTTTGTACTTGTATAGTGAAAATGCTTAAGAGAAAATGATAGCAAATACACCCTCTTAAGTTTTCTAGTTTCCAATTGAAAAATTTTCATCCAATACATTCGCATTGATAAATTGCACTTGTAGACAAATCACTTTACTAAAAATATAATATTATGTTATTTTATTTAATATTTTTAGTTTTTAGAACATATTAATTTTATTTTTAATATTTTAATAAACTCCCTTAAATTCTCACATTATAACACAATTTTTTTAAGTTCTATTATCTTCATATTTTCAGACAAACAACTAAAAATGGTTTTAAGTTTTTGTTTTCAAATACTATTTTAGAGACAAGCTATGAAATGTATTTTTAAATTCGCAAAAATAATTATTTTTACATTATAAAACAAATACAAAACTATGATTTGAAAAACAATATCAAACACAAACCCCATTTATTTAAAAAAAATAATTGTTTCCTTATCCTTTTTTAAAATTTACTAGAACACCCTAAATGTTAACAATATTTTGTGAATTGTCAATATTTTTTTACTTCAAAAGTAGTACTGAAATCATTCATTTTTTAACTATCATATTTAACTATTAAATAGAGAGCAAGTTGCTCTCTATAGAGCTTATTAGGTTGTTTATCATTATTCCATGAGAAGAAATTTGGTGGTTTTAAAACATAAAAGAATGAAATAAAAAAATTCTAAGAATAATATTATACATAGTAACTATTGGTTCATAAAATCATGAATTGAAGAACATGCTGGGCTCTGGCTTGGGCTTTGTTAAGCCCGAAGCTTAAATTTTAGGGAAATTTATCAAAATAGATACAAAATTTTGGAATTTTTTAAATTTAACCCCTCAAGCTTTTTCCTATCATAACTAGCCAAATACTAGTTTTTTTTTAACCAAATAGTCCTCATCACTTTCAACAAATTTATAAACAAATGACACTCCTACAAAAAAATTCAGAAAAAATCAACACTTCAACACTCTCAACACTTCTACCAAATTATCAAACCTCATCTCTCTCAAAAAATCACCAAATCACATCAAATAAATATTCCATAACTGAAGATATAATCATCAATTGGAGAGCTTTTTAAGGTTAATGAATGTTCTTAATGTATGTTCTTACGCAATATAAACTTTTAATGTATTAGGTTTAAGATTTAGGTTCAAAATTGATGTGAGTTTTATTGTAAATGTTATTATTTTACACCATAAAACAAAGTGATTTCTTAAGGTACTTTAGTTTGAGTTGAGGAAAAAAAATCATTGAAAACAAGAAAAATTTGAGGTAAAACAAGCCTAGATTATGTGGGCTAGGAAAGTTCATGTGCAACAGGCAGTGAGACAGGTGGCTAACATATATAATCACAGTATGTGCGATAGCCATGTAAAATGTGTTTGATATCTTTCAGAGGCTATAACTTAAACTATATGTGTCCGTTTTGAACATATAATATATTATTTTGAAACTGGTGACGAGACAAATCAAAGCATATTAGAGCAACAATCACTTGTAGCACCAAAAGACAATCACATTGAAACTATCTTTTGGTCCGATAGGTGCCTGTCGCACCAACATTTGCTTATCGCACTAAAATACAGTGACTTTGAAACTTCATTTTAGTATGACGTGTATATCACACTAATATACCTTGGTTCTTCTTATCCCAAGCTTCGAAACGATATATTATATGCTCAAAACAGACACACATAGCCTAAGTTATGACTTTTGGAGAGACCCAATATATTTTACATGGTTGTCGCACATATTATGATTATGTGCAACAGGTAGCTGTGTTTATGTACAATAGAAACTTGTCTCACTGCTTCTCGCACGTGAACTTTCATGTTGCACTTAATCTAGGCTTGTTTTACCTCAAATTTTTATTGTTTTCAATGATTTTTTTTTTATTTCTCAACTCAAACTAAGTACATTAAGAAATCACATTGTTTTATGATAGAAGATAACAATATTTACAACAAAATGCACATCAATTTCGAACTAAATCCTAAACTTAATACATTAAAAGTTTCTTTTGTGTAAGAACATACATTAATCCTAAGAAGCAATGCAATTGATGATTATATCTTCAGTTACATAATACTTGTTTGATGTGGTTTGGTTATTTGTTGAGAGTAATGGGGTTTAATGATTTGTTGGGAGAATTGAGAGTGTTGAGGTTCCGATTGTTCTGGATTTTTCGTAGGGGCACCATTTGTTGGTAAAGTTATTGAAAGTAATGAGGACTATTTGGTTAAAAAAAACTAGCATTTGGTTAGTTATGATAGGAAAAATTTTGAGGGGTCAAATTTAAAAAATCCTAAACTTTTTATAGCTATTTTCGTTGATTTCTCAAATTTACATCCTCATTAGAATGTACAGTTACTTAGTTGTTACTAAATGGAAAATATAAGAAAAAGAAAAAAAGAAAAAAAGTTGCAACATTCTTGTGGTTTGGCGAAACAGTTATGAAGGGATTGGAATCCACTACTCAGCTAAATTGTATTCAATTCTTCATAATCTTTTGTCACATGTGCATGTATATATAATTATATATGGTTAAGATTTAATTAGTTTTATATTATTATGCAATAACTATCAATTTTTTTTTTGGAAGGTTAGCAACATTAAATCCAAATATGTTATAAAGATCTTCTTGTTTTCAAAAATAGTTATATAGATTTTTTTTATTAAGTCTGGATAAAATACAATTAGATCATGAAAGTTAAAGAATATAATTATCCTAAAAAAAAGATTATATGACCATCTTTTAAATAAAAATATATCCTTATATTTTTTCCAGATCAAATGAAGATTTTGATACCTATTTATGAATAAAAATGAAAGAAAAATATATCTAAAAAGCAGACAAGGGACCTATCATCATTTGTGAATAAACCATTGTATTATTCATGTGAGACCATTGTATTATGCGTGCGAGAATCTGAATATGCATAAAAATGACTCATTGCCTTGCTACTTGCTGGATGCATAGAAGAAAAGACACTGTTCATTTTTCATTTTAGGAACTACTTGCTGTTAAGATCATTTATAAGATCTAATTGCTGTTAAGATAATATTGTCATAAATTTGAGATGGTATCATCTAATTGAAATAGTAAAAACCTCTTGAATTGAAAATAAGAGTTTTAATGTTTGATGTCTGCTCACATGAATGGAGATGAGACTGAGTTATCATTAGACTAAGGACTAGTTTGGTATTGTGGTCGTTGATTAAATAAGATACTCTTGCTATCTAGATATAATAAGTTGTTGATTAAAAAAGAAGTATAGTATTTGATAAACTTTATTGTTGTAGTTGTTGTGCGTTTGAATTTAAAAAGCAATGTACATGCGTTCAGTAAATTTGATTACAAACGTGTTATTTTATTATATAATGACCAAAATAGATATAAGTTTAAATTACCTTTTATTTTTCTGGAGTATATTTAATAATGTTTAGACATATCTTTTTCTTTTTAAAACACATAAAATTACATAAAGAAAAAAAAATCTCAATTAAATAAAATCCAATGAACTTGTTGGATCAAAATTTTGATACTGAAGAGAATGCACAATAGTTTTATAATTTGTTGTGGTGATAATATGATATTATGGCTTATATATCAGGGTGTATGAAAAAATAAGATATAGTTATTTTTAAAAATTTTAAGGTTATAATAGGAAATTTAAAAAAGTGTGGTAGCTTATATAATAAACTGATTATGAAAGACAACCCGTACCTGCTTTTAAAAGCCACTTTCAAGATGGAGAAATTGTGAAATAAGTAGTTTTTACAAAATTTATCAAATAATATTTTTGCCACCAGTATGAAATAAGCAAGTTATTGAATTTCAACATTAATCTCAAACGAGGCCTAAAAATACTATATATCACATATTTAAATTATTTTTAAAAAAGTAAATTATGATTTCACCTAAGAAATATCTCCACAGGCAGTATGTCAAACAAGTAATATATTAAAATAAAAAAGATAAGAGAACAAAACTCCATGACATGACACAAGTACTAGATGATGGATGCAATTTTCGGATTTTCAACATGCTGAAATAGCTCCATTAATTTTAAAATTATGAACATCAACATGATTGCAATGAAAAACTCCATAAACTGTGAAGTCACACTTATTCTTTTACTAATTATAAATGTTCAATCCATTGCGTTTCTAGTAAAAAAAAGAACAAAAATGCCAATTTTTTTATTTTTTATTTTCATGACAAAAATGCAATGAGCTCTTTCGTGCTATCATATATATAAATGTACGCAACAAGAGAAGGGAATATGAAAGATAAATCGAAGTAAAAGGAAGAAATGGACGGTGAGAACGCAAAAGCTTTGGGGGTACCGGATACTTCGGCAAATATATGGTGAAAGCAAGTGTATTTTCTGGTCACAAAGCCTATGCTTATGCTCGACCGGTTAAAAAAAAAAAAAAATTCAAGTCCCTCCAAGCTTGAAATCTATAAGGAATTTCAGGATATTGGTGTCGCAATTATTGAGGTAACTTCATCACTCAATCATCTCGATCTCCTTTTGTTTTCTTGATCTCTCTCTCTTTTTTTTTAGTGCGCGTGGAATGATCTCTTATACTTCTTTTTATGAGATTAATTTTGTGCTGATCTAATTAGAATCTTCAATATTATTTGTAAGCTTAAGTATTAACAATAATACTGTTGAAATTAAAACAGGGAGAGCTAGACGAGCACGAGAAAAAAATTGTATCTATATTTAAGGAAGTAGATGTGGTGATATCTAGTGTAGCTTATCCTCAGTTTCATGATCAACTGAAAATTGATGATGCCATCAAAGTTGCTGGCAACATCAAGGTACTTGATTGAGCTCTTTCTTTCTGAAAAATAAAATAGATCGCTTGTTTTTTTTTTTCAGAAATTTAAATATAGTTTGTTTAGTAAATGGAAAATATTATGAACTTTTAAATGTGGGTGTTCACACTTTCTAAATGTAGATTTAAGCTAAGAAATTGTAGTTATCTAAAAAAGACGTAAAAATATATACGAGGGCTAGTAAATTAGCAAAATACCTAAAATCACAAACTCTAATTTAGTATTTGCGTCTTTGTAACATTTTAGTGTCTTTTTACAATTCAGTGCTGAAATACTTCAAATTTGTTTATATAGAACAGATCTTAAACATACTATGTTTTGGCTGCTGGAGGTTTCTTCCATCTGAGTTTGGATGTGAAGAGACAGGGTAAGGCCTCTGCGGGGGTTTCCGAGGAATACAAATAACCTCCGGGTTTTTTCAGCTTTGGCGAGCATCTGGAATAACTAGTGAATTACAACTCTATTGTACCGCAATTGGCGCATTGATTTTTGCAGCCTTAATGCTTTTTGCTGGTTGGTTCCATTATCACAAAGCTGCCTCCTTTTGAAGCTTACTTGGAGGAAAAAAACGAATGGTAAGAGGGGTAGTAGAACTGTGGAAGCAGCTAAAATTCCCTATAACCTTTGTCTCAGTCATCTCTATGGTGCTTACTTTGTGAATGTCTTGCTTCGTCAATCCGAATCACAGGATGAAGTAGTTGTTTATGGAAGTGGTGCAACAAAAGGTATTTTATTCTCCAAGATTGAATTCCACATATTATAAAATGCAATTTAGACCTAATGGCACTGTCTAATTACAAACTTTTATGTATAACTTGTCACACGCACAGTTTGTCTCTATATGTTGATTTTACATTTCATAAAATTCTCACATCTTCATAATTTATAGTAACTCAACGTTAGATATTGCTTCGAATTGACGTGCGAAGCCAAAATTTAAAATTTAGAGGTGTAAAAATAATAGAGATAAATATCTAGAGGTTAAAGTCCATAAAAAGTAAATAATTATTGTCCGTAAAATTATTTAAGTTGTCAAAGTTATAGAGGCCAATTATAAAAAAAATATAAATATTTAGTTTCGACTAATTGCAAAACATGTTAAAGAGTACATTTTGTTTAGGAGCGGATCCAACTCATGACCAGTGGGTTTGAGTTCCAATTGGAGAAAATAAATTTTAAAAATCAAGATATTATTTGAGTTTCTAATCAGTCCCGTTAATCTATTAAAACAACTATATAAAATTTATAAAAATAGCCCTTGTAAACTCACAAGCCCATAAAATTTAAACTTTGACATAAAAAATTATAAAAACCCACTCTTTAATTAAAAAAATAAAATTCCACAATAACTCATGTGGGTGGTTTAATTTACTAATATTTAATTTAGCCCCTACTAAATTTATTAAAATAGCCTCCATAAACTCACAAACCCATAAAACTTTAGTTTTTGTATCTTGTTCTTATGCAATTTAACCCTCCCACTAATAAACAATCTTTTTGAATCCGCTGAGGTTATATTGTCAAATTCTAAAGTGTGAACATTTGTATTTTACAAAATGCATATTCAAGCAAAACAATTTATTTTGAGCCGCTGCCTCAACTGAAACTTAAAAATTTATTTTGTACAATATTAGCTTTCATAAAACTTTTGGGAATTTACAGTATATAGATAGGAAATCAACGACACATATTCTAATAGTTAACTCAAATGGGAATTATATCAGTCTGCACTGCCGATATCACAAGCTGCGTAGTTGCCTTTTTGATCCCTTTTCAAAGTTTATTAAACTAATTCTAAAAACATGCTGGTTAAAAACACTTTCAAACTCCCGACTCACGACCACAAATGCCTTCTCAACACATTAATGGCTAAACGGGCCAATAGAGACTGTGTTAAAAAAGATGCTTTTAGAAAATCAGCAGAAACTTTTACTAAGCACTTATTATTTTTGTCAAAAACAAAACCCATTTTTCAAAAACTTTTCTTCCAAACTCTTTTCCCTTGAATAATAACAAGGACCACATATTGTTAATGCTTTAAATATAATTCATATGTTCGTTAATTAGGCAAGACTTCTGATCCCGAAAAATAAATAGGCAAAATTAAAGAAATAAAATTTACTTACTTGATAAGAGCTAGCCAATTAATGTATAAAAGATTACTAAGTGTTTATAAAGACAAGTTTATTGCTTTTTTGACTGTGTATGCAGAATTGCCTTTTTTCTATGACTTCACCTCTCTTCTTTTTAAACTTGAGAGGTCTAGATATACAACTTGAAGACTTGATACAATTATTGACTCGATGTACAAGAGATAAGATTTTGATAGTACACTTTACTCTGGCAAATTGCCAAAAGATTGTCTAAAGGTAAACAATAAAAGGATTGACTGGCTACTATTATTTTGTAATGACTCACTGTTGACAAATAGCGACTGGCTACTATTTTTTTTAACCTAATTCACTGTCGGTAATAAAATGACAAAGCAACAAAGATGCATTCGTAGTTTTTTCCTTGTCGGATAGTGAGTAAAGTAAGGGCATCTATAAAACGTGACAATGATAAAGACTGATTACTTGACTTTTTAACTACTGCTAACTGGCCAATGCTAGCTAATATTTTTGGTGGGGTCGCTTATCTATCAATCATTTCATCAACAGCTTCAGCTATGCTTTCATTCAAAGATTGATGACTCATAGCTTCAGATCCTTCCCTTGATGATGGCATGTCATTAATCCCGATTAGTGCCTCCAAGTATACTTCACGTTTTTTTGGATAGCCAACTTTTACTTGCAGCGAAGGAATAAGTTGTTCCTCACGAACAAGATGCTTTTTGGCTATAATAGTATAATGTTCTCCTTGGGCTATGATCTTATCATGAGTGTCCACCCATTCATAAAAGACTGGCATGTCATGTGTTCTTCTATATAAATCTTTTGTAGAGAAGTTGGGCTTATCATGATAAATTCTTCTTCTAAACTTTTTGATTCGCTTATAAAAATGAAATGATATGCTAGTATTATAACACCTATTTTCATTTTATTAATCACTTGGGGTCTTGGTGGTAAAAAATGGAAATTTATTATCAAAAGTGAGGTTTTATAATAGATACGGCTCTATTTAATATTGATGGAAATAATTTAAATTTGTCTAAGCCGAAAATATAAATAGTGCATATCATTCCAAAACTGATAGCCTTTAATAATAAATCTTCATTGTTTAGGGTTTGGGCTAAAGAATAATCAAAGGAAATTATAGACAAATCATGTCCAAGAGGGGTAATATTCCTTAATTCTGACCATCTAAGTACAAATTAGATTAAGAAATTTAACTGACTATAAAATAATTGGTTGGCTAAAGAAACAAAGTCTTGGTATAGATTTTCTACTATTTTTTCTTTTACAATGTCTATGCTGCCACCAAGGAAGGAAGAATTATGGTGGATTTTTATTAATTATCCTGCTCGGATATGATTAAATAATTGTTTCAGTAGTTGTTTTTGTTTTTGGGTTTTTTAGTGATCCAATAGTAGAATATGATATTTATTTGGTAATTTAATATTCTGTCCAATTAACTCTTTATCTTCACTCTCTAATGCAATCATTTTTTGTTTACATTTTTCATTTACACGGTCTAGATGATGTCTAGTATCATTAAGTTTTCTAACTGTGTGTGTCATAATTTCACAATGGTTGCAAAACTGTATAGATGATGATGATAATGATGATGCATTGTCTAAAGAATTATTTAATTATATGTTTGATGTGTTGATGCACTGTTAAAAGGTTAATTAAATATCTAACATTGTATTTGGTCCTATCTTTTGTCTAGCAAATTCTATTTCTTCATGAAATATATAAAAACCTCCATAGTATTGATCAGGATAATTGATTGTTAGATCAACTATCTCTCTCGACTGACTATAAATGCCTAGTTGTCTACCTCTGACTAATACGAAAAATGCAAAACGATTACGTTCTACATGCTTATTAATCTGTCTAAAGTAATGCAAGAGTGCATTGGCTACTTTAAATTTATCTTTTAGGTTATTACAATTCTACGAATTATCTAAGATGGATTGTTGATTGTCCAATAATTGATATTTACTTCTAAACCTTAAATTTGTTCATGAAGGGAACTCTCTAAGTGCTATTGGACCGAAATTCATATATCACTCCATTCTTATCAAATAATTATTGAATAATTAGTCTTGAAAGAATATCAGCTAAAATATTATATTTTCCTACTATATGTTCAAATTTTGCTTTATATTCTCTACCTGTTATTTCTTCTAAGAAATATATCCATCTTTTACTAATAAAAGAATTTTTCTTCTCAAAAATGGTTCTTTTGTACTTTTTTATAAAATTTTATAATATTATTATAATCTGTTCTTATTGTAAATATATGATTTTGTATATACAAATGTAACGAGATTAAAAAATTTATTATTCTTAGAATTTTTAATTATGTACTTGACTTTCTACTTTCTATTTCTATAAAATTTTCACTTCTATACATTGTTATTTCTTCTTTCTCTTTTGAGCTATCTTTATTGGGCTTTTGTATTAGTATTCCTGTCCATTCTAAACTACTTGCATCAGATTGTATAATTTTATAATAACTGTCTATAGATAATGCTAATGGCTTAAGATTCCTAACTATTCCTTTAAGAGTTTGTACTAATTTTATATCTTCACTGTTAAAATATTTCTCTCCATTTTTACTTAACTTATTATATAAAGGTCTTGTTAGTGTACTAAGGTTCGATATAAATTTCTGACTATAATTTAATAATCCTAAGAATTTTTATAGTTCTTCAGTATCTTCTATTTTATCAGAAAATTCTAACATTTTACTAAATATATGTGGATGTAATTCTATAGTTCCTCTATCAATTGTTAGTCCTAAAAAATCTATTTTTTGTTTTAATAATTCAATTTTCTTTTTAGAAATTACTATATTATTATTCTTAAAACAATATAAAATTTTATGTGAGTGAGTTACGTGCATGAACTTATTATGACTAAAAAAAATATCATCTATATAAACTATACAAAATTATGAAAAATGTTTTAATATTTTATCCGTTCTTGCTTGAAAAATTTGAGCTACATTTTTTAATCCAAAAGGCAGCACTAACCATTCAAAATGTCCTTGTGAACATTTAGCATTTGTATACAGTTTACTAGCTCATCTTTATTAGGTATCTTATAACTATTGTCTAAAGTATAATCGTTGAATCTTTTATAATTAATTACCATTCTACTCTTACCTCTTTTTTGTTATAATTATTTACAATAAATGTTGTACTTCTATGTCTACTTGTACTATTTCTCATTACTTTTAATTCTAATAATTCATTTATGCGCATTTTAAATTCATTTCTATCTTCTAAGCTATAAGCTAAATCCCGTGTTTTTATTGTTATATTCGGAATAATAATCTCTAATTTATATAGTTCTTTTTATATTTCTAATTAGATTCTTGCCTATTATTTCTAATTTTTCTAACTCTTCTACTTTTTTTCTAATGTCTGCAAGCCATTTTTCACATTCTAAACATTCTACTTCTTTTTCTATACTCATAACATCTTCTAAATCGCTGTCTATCTCTTCATCGTATAAAATTTCTACTTTAGTACTTTCTAACTTCTTATTCATGTGCATATGTCACTTTCTAATTCTAACTTACTATCGTCTGCTAGCTCTTTAGTACTTTCTACTTTGCTATCTTTTTATTCTTCTAATAAAACATCAAAGAATTCTATATCTACTTCTTTTCCTAGCATTAAAGTCTTCTTTTTCATAGGACAAAATGTGTGTTTCATATTTGGGTTGAATAAATTTTGATTTTTTAAAGAAATTAACTCCATTTTGAGTTATTTATATATTACCATTATTTCCTAATATAAGTTTAATCCTAAAATAAGTTTATATCCTATTTTCTGATTAGAAATAAATGTTTGTGGTAAAATGTGTGTTTCTCCATTTATTCTAATAGGTACATTATTTATACATTCTGTTATTTGCATTAATTCACCATTAAACTGTCTAATATTTACTGGATTTCTTAACTTATTTCTATTTTCTTTAGGTACTAAACTATCGTGTATAATAACATTTATTTGCTCCCGTGTCTATCATTGCTTTAGTGTAAATTGTTTCTTTTTTAAATAATAATTCTACATCTATATTTATTAATTCACTTCCTACTCTATTTATTTCTATTGCTTTTTTATCTTGGTATTTATCTTTGCAACTATTACAAAAGAATTTATTTGTGTTTATATCTCTATATCCTAATTCAAAATTTTTATTACAATTTGTAGAATTTATACCAAAGAATGATGTATAAGTTTCTAGGACATTAATTTCTAACAATAATAGAATTAGATTTAGAAATTAATGTATTATACATGATAGTTTAGTACCTAAAGAAAATAGAAATAAGTTAAGAAATTCAGTAAATATTAGACAGTTTAAATTAATGCAAATAATAGAATGTATAGCTAATATACCTATTAGAATAAATGGAGAAACACACATTTTACCACAAACTTTTATTTCTAATAGGAAAGTAGGATATACATTTATTAATGGATTAAACTTTATATCAGGAAATAATAGCAGTATATTAATAACTCCAAATGCATTTAATTTCTTTAAAAAATGAACATTTACTCAACCCAAATATGAAACACACATTTTGCCATATGAAAAGAAGACTTTAACGCTAGAAAAAGAAGTAGGTACAAAATTCTTTGATTTTTTTTTTATAAGAAGAAGAAAAAGATAGCAAAGTAGAACATACTAAAGAGCTAACAGACAATAGTAAGATAGAATTAGAAAGTGACACATGCACGTGTATAATAAGTTAGAAAGTACTGAAGTAGAAATTTTAGACGATGAAGAGATAGACAAGTATTTAGAAAATGTTATGAGTATAGAAAAAGAAGTAAAATGTTTAAAATGTGAAAAATGGGCTGTAGACATAATAAAAAAAAAGTAGAAGAGTAAGAAACATTAAAAATAATAGGCAACAACACAATTAGAAAAGATAATAAAGAAGTATATAAATTCTAAATTATTAATCCAAATATAACAATAGAAACACATAATTTAGCTTATAGGTTAAAGATACAAAATGAATTTAAAATGCATATAAATGAATTATTAGAAATAATAGTAATAAGAAATAATACAAGTAGACATAGAAGTTCAATATTTATTGTAAATAATCATAGTGAACAAAAAAGAGGTAAGAATAGAATGGTAATTAATTATAAAAGATTAAACGACAATACTTTAGACAATAGTTATAAAGTACCTAATAAAGATGAGCTAGTAAATTGTATACCAAATACTAAATATTTTTCTAAATTTGATTGTAAAAGTGGTTTTTGGCAAATATGACTCCATGAAGAATCTGTTCAATGGACAACTTTTAGTTGTTCTAAAGGACACTTTGAACGGTTAGTAATGTCGTTTAGATTAAAAAATGCACCACAAGTTTTTTAAGGTAGAATAGATAAAATACTGAAACCCTTTACACAATTCGGATTGGTTCGGTTTGATAATTCGGGTTCATTCGGGTTAAACCTTTTATGCTTCCCTCCTCCCATGTGACATTTGCAATAATTTTTATCCAACTAAAACACACAGGCAAAGCTCACCAGACGTGTGGCATTAGAAAAAAGATGAAGTCTATTTCTTATCCTTGAATACTAAATAATTAAATGAAATTTTCACTTTTTCAGAAAAGCTCCAATCTAAGCCACTTTATGGTATGAAAATAACAATAAATTAATAACAATAATAAAAAAATAATAAGTAACCTACTGGTTGCAAAGATGGATTGGAAACAGTCGGAGGCGATGGCAAAGATAGAAGCGACAACAGCTGGATCGAAAGCGAACGGGAGGCGGAGTGAGAATGAGTCAGTCGTGAGGTGAGTGAGCCGCAGCATGGGCGTCGGCTGGACATCTGTGGGCTGTGCTAGGAGGAGGGTTGTGCTGCTGTTGTGGAAGAAGATGAGAAAAGGGGGATTATTGAAGGCTTAGGCAGTTACTTTAGGGATCTTGAAATTGGAATTGGGCGTGCGTGAATGGTGAGAGAGAGATTTAATTTTTAAGGTCCAACCCGATCAGGTTATAATTTTTAACCCGTTCGGATTTTATATGTTAACCAGAACCGATTTGGATCGGGTTAACTCAATCCGAACGCCCACCCCTATTGTACATTACCCATTTACGTGCTTCCTTGCACACTTTTATGCCCACTACCTACTAGCATATGCGCTGCCCATACATGCCTTAGCGTTACTACCTTGTGCCATCTCGCATTCTATCCAACTCAGCTTGTGTGCATGCTTTGCGCCTGCACACTTGTAAGATGTGGCATGTGTGGGCTGCGTGTAATGTCTGGCGCTCCCCACACTTGTCTCATAGCATGCGTTAGCTGTCACGCCTCAGCCTGCGTGCCAATCTTGCCTTGCTTTCTTGTTCATTTACAACCATACCCCCGTTGTTGCCAACGGCTTGGCATGAGTTTAGAAGCCAAGCCATGGCATGGTCCATCATAATCTACGGTAGTGATACCTATCCACTTCAAAGTTTATATCACACTCATAATTTAGAGAACATTCAATGATAACAGTCTATTGGTGAACAAAATATCCTAAATCTCATCTCTATTGTATATTCGGCATTCAATTTTGTCTTTAAGGCCATATGTTAGGGAGATAAATGACAATATATCATCTTAATAAATAAGCAATTGATACTTATATATTACTATTACTTCCTTGGTGAATTGAAAGATACCTTAAAGCCACCACAAAATGAAGTGATGAAGAAAATGGCATTATATGCCATTGGTGGAACAACATTATTTTACATTTCTTTATTAACCTGCATGGCTTATGCTGCCATTGGAAATAGTGTTCTAGGAAATGTTCTTGGGGGATTTAATCATCCATTTTTGCTCACAGATATAACCAACTGATTCAAATTCTCTGATGATATGAAATTTCTGACTTTTTGAAGATTTACTTCATACGTGGCTATTAACAAAATGAATGGCTAAGATTTGTTTATTTGAATTTTATTTAACAACTCTTAAACTCTTATTTTTCTTCCCTAACTCTCAAAAATCTTACGTTCTCTAGTTCACTCTACAGACGACAATACTTTTGATCAGCTATGATCTCTATCAAAATCAAGTCTTTGCAATTTCTAAAAACAAAAGAAAAATAATGCCGAAGTTATGAAGGTAGGAAGTCGTAGTTTGATTAGGTTCTTGAATGTGAATAATTACTTGGCCAATATTTGATTCAACATCATAAGAATTCTCTTCATGCATGATTAATCTGCTACTCTCAGCTAAAGTTAATTCTTGGGTGTTTGTATCATCCTAAAGTTGGACCTTCGATCTGCCATCTGAAAATAAAATTGCTATAGAAGAGACTTTTATTCTTTAATAGGTTTAATTAAAATAAACTCTTTGGATAATTGTACTTGTTAAAGTACACGCTCAAACGTAGGCTCTTCTTCTTTAATTTTTCTTCTTGCACTGGCTGCCTGCTCTTTCCTTCTTCTTCATTTTTTTTTTCCTTTTTTTGTGTGCAGTGATTAATCGTTGAGGAGAAGATGAGTTATTGATGGAGAGGGAAAAAAACCACTAGGAGCCATGGAATCATGAAGTGCGAGTTTTTTATTAGTTCATCTCTTAAGAGGCTTGTAATATATTTAATGAGAAAATAAATCCTCACCATACATTTTGATGATTGTCACATATAGATTTTTAAAACATTGGATACCAGAATATGAGAAGATATGAATCCTATTAGGTAATAATTCCTCTATCTCTTTATGTTTTCAATCACAATTTTTCTTCTTTTTTTAGGGGATTTGGTAGTTTTTGGATAACAATATAAAATTACTTAAATCCTAACCATATGTTCTATACATGCACGTGTATAAAAACAATTATGAAGAGGTGAGAATAGCTCAGTTCTGCGCTAGATCCAAATCGTTTTTTTTTTTTAACATTAGTGAAGGTCATTTTTCCTATTAGTGTATAAATGTGGAGAAAAAATTAGGTAAGACAGACCACTAGTGTTTTGCCATGTAGTAAAGGAGTGGTTCAAAAGTGGCACCATTAGTGGGTCCTACTAACTATTTTAATTTAGTGGAGCTCTCTACTCTGTCATTGTTTAGAGAAAATTTTAATTGAGACAATTTATTGGTGTTCTATGGTAGAATAGTGAGTTTAAAGATGGGAGCATTAGTGAGTCCCATTGATTTTTTAATTTAATATAACCCTCTACTCTCTCATATGACAGAATATTATTTGACTGTTTACAAATTTTTCTCTATTGTTTGGCCAAAAAGGGCAATTAGCCAGTTATTAGTTACCCAATGAGGGCAACCACTTACCACTCCATGTTTTTTTCTCATTAAACCATTAGTACCGTAAGTCAAAACTTGCAAATACTCTCATAACTCATTCTTCATGGGGAGCATAATTTGATGCACTGCTTCTCGGGGACCATTTTTTTGGATTTGTTGATGATAAAAATCAGCACCCTAGAGTCTCTTTCATAACGAAAAATTTATACAATTGTTTTAGGTAGCTGCTATGTTTTAGAGCATGTACAACTTCGAGCTACCATAAGTATATGGCTAATTGAGTACGATTATGAAAACTAATTTAGTACGATTATGAATTTATTGAATTATATTATTTCAGTGAAGTCAATTTAGAATTTTAGTACTTACTAAAATTTTTTAAATCATATTGTTGTTTGAACATAACTCCAACTATATTGAATATCTAACTTCGCTGTTATCTGACTTCTCTGTTGCCTAAAAGTTTTGTGCACAATGATACACGGCCAATATTTAGTTGGTATTAAGAATAGTAGATTTATGTACAATATCTTTAGTAACATGCCAATGCCACGCTCATTTATATTCACATGTAAATTAGGTTCATAAGATGCG
The DNA here is from genome assembly GCF_022201045.2 of Citrus sinensis. Taxonomy (NCBI): domain Eukaryota; kingdom Viridiplantae; phylum Streptophyta; class Magnoliopsida; order Sapindales; family Rutaceae; genus Citrus; species Citrus sinensis. Next base: position 25,501,350 of record NC_068558.1, on the reverse strand, counting down.
AGTTGCGGGTAACTTGCTCGATGACGTATCCAATGTGGTGTTGTGTGCAAAAGTGTCATTTGTTGCAATTCAATGCCACTTATGCGCAGATGTGCAATCAATAGGCACTAGATAATTTACAAAAGATAAAGACACTTGTCTTTAACCTGATTTGGCAACAATACCAACATCCAAGGAGGCAAAGAGAGAATAATTATTTTATTAACAATTAATAGAGTATAAATTTAAGTAATTAAACCTTATTTTCCAAATACTTAAATACATTTAGTACTCACAACGCTTTTGAAGGAAACAATCTACCGAAGGAAGCAATCTCTCACATCCCTACAAATAATATAGATCTCAACTGAACACTCAAGAGAACACTCCCCAAACTTTTTAAGAACTCACTTGTAAGTACTCCGTTTCTTTGCACTCTCTATCAAAGAGTTAAATCTTAAGCTCTCTACATTTTGGGATGCTTTACTCTCTCTCTCTCTCTCCGTTAATAGTGTAAGGATGGTGTTGCGGAAGTGCGAGGTTGAACAATTACCAATATTACGATGACTGTAACTTTTGGAGAAATATAAATGTGACAAACAAATGCAAAGAAAATAGAACATAATAATTTACGTGGTTCGGCGTAATGCCTACGTCCACGGGCAAAGCCTGAAATATAATTTTACTAATAATGGAAATTTACAAAAGTGAAAAAAACTCACAAAACCCACAACCCCAATACACCCAAATGGAATGATGAGCATATAATATATACATATTTTATCCTTAATTACATAATTGCTAGTTATTTTTATTTGTTATTTTTAATTAATTGAATTTTTTTATTGATTAGGGAATTAATTGGAGATTATGGATGAAAAGTGCATAAGGAATAATAATTCAACAGCATTAAAGATCAAATCAATTTGTGGAAGCCATTGATGAAAGGGAGCTTAAAAAGGAAACAAATTAGAGTTTATGGAAATAATTGCTGTGAAGAATAAAAGAAAATAGGAAAAAGGATGCTTAAAGGAGAATAATTCGCTTTCTAAGTGTCCATCTCACATGAATAGTTGGAAAAGCATTGACCATTGATTTCAAGTGGGCTTCACATGCATGGGTTTAAAGTTGGTTGTGCTTGGCTTGTTTTAAAATCCTTTTGATTTGAGGATTTTGTGGTGGTGTTACAGTATAAAAAGAATTAGGGGGTAGCCACCAGGAAAAAAGAAGAGAACACGGAAATTAGCCGCCAGAGGAAGGAAAAAAAAAGCAGACGCGATTAGGGAGAAAACCGGCTGCAGCAGTTCGGCTTCCCATGGCTGATTGTATTTCTTTTGTTGCTCCTAATTCAAGTATATCTAGCTAATTTTCTTATACTGAGGTTAAGGATGAAACCCTATTCAATGAAATAATTATTTTTTTCATTTAATTAATTCCCTATATATATTCTTTGATGATTATGGTTTTTGCTTCACATGATTAATTGAGTGTTATTAAATCTTTTTACTAATTCTGTTACGCATTATTGGTTGTTAGGATTGATATTCGATTAAATCTATGCTTGGATCTATAAAATTTATACATGATAATATTTTATTTGGTGTCTTTCATTAAATTGTTTACACACAGTGCTTAGAAAAACTTTGACTCTTTGTTATATGTTTACATAAAATTCTTAGATATCATTAACTATGGCCAATGGGCTGTGCCGTGCCCACCTTTTTTTTTCAGTTGAGCCCAGCACGGCCCACGGCATGAGCCCGCTCGTGCCGTGCTTGTACCGTGCCATGGGCTGTGCCCAAAAAAGGGCCACCAACTTTTTTTTTAGCGTGCCTAAAAAAGCCCACGTGTCTGGTGTTTTTTTTAAGCCCACCAACATAATAATAATAATATTCATAATCATAATCATATTAATTTTTATTAAGAGGCAATTAACATTTTATTATTAGTTTATCACAATTTCACAACTATATATTTTATTTCACAATAATCAATCATAACACAACAATACATAAATTTAATTCCATAGATAATAATAATAATCAATTAAAATTAAAAATGCAATCCTCGAATAATAATTACAATAAGTCATAACTACGAAATATCAATATAACAAATCATAGGTCACAACTTACAAGTTACAACTACGAAATGCGACTACGACCAATTGACGAATAACAAGCACGAAAAAAAAACATTTATTAATCACAACTATGGATACGGGAAACGAGCAAGGTTAATTCTATCTCGGCTAAGGTGGCGAGCTAAACAATTTGACACGTGCCGACGTAAACCCAAGTTGCCATGGCTGTCTGAATAAATAACTTCTTGATGACAATAGTTGCACCTCAAGATCATCCGTTTGCAAGGACGATGCAAACTATTATCTATTATTTCCTCCCTTATTGTAGTAAAATTTTGAAAAAGCTCATTTAAAGAACGACTTCTAAACTGATTTAGCCTAGCGTTTTGTTGAGGTCCAACTACATCAACATTGTATTCTTGAGGGTGTTGAGGTTCTTCTGCATTCATATTATGTTGCTGGGGATTCATAATGATTTTGGCTTTTAGAATATTGGAAAGTTTGAGAGGAAGAAGAAGAAGAAGAAGAATTGTGAAGCATCATAGCATAATGGCGTGTATATATAATATTAGATAGTAATAAAAAGACAAAATTAATTTTATTTACTTTGTCGGTGGGAGTAAAAAGAGTAAGTAAAAAAATATTTAGTTAAATATAAATATTTGTGAATGAATGAATCTTGAGATCTTAATTTTTGTGGAGCCGTGAGGCAAGTGCTTGGTTGGCATGTACGAAAAAGATCTTAAATTATTTAAAAAATAATTGAAAATATTAAAACAAATACACAATTATCCCAATTTTTTATTATTTAAACATCATTGTTGGTTAACTTTCATAATTTTTCAAATTTTTAATTGATTACACTGTACATAATTTTAAAATTTTACAATCACGCAACAATAAAATTGACATGACTACTCAATTTTACAACACGCTTGCAAGTTGCAACTTTCACAATTTTCAAATTCTGAAACCTGAATTGACTGCACAGCTGCACTGCAATCTGTACGTCTGCATGTGCACTATATGACAACTACCGTGTTGAAAATTTGAGTTGAGAATTTAAATTCAAAGAAATAAAATACTCTGCATAATGAATGCAAGCTCCTCCCGTATTCCTACTATAATATTATCTCATCAACACACTTGTGATAGGATTTATTAACATTGTGATAGTTGCGTGATTCTCTTGTAACAATGAACCATAATTTTTTTTTAATTTAATACGTTGTTTTGAAAAAAAAATTAATTACTAAAATTATTTTAAAAAATAAATAACAACGGTGCCCTTAGAAATTAATTTTTTCTAATTATTAAATAACGAAAAAATTCTAAATTAATTTTATTACTCACCCAACGGACAAAATTTTTTGAATTAACAATAGAATTGATATGACTACTCTGTTAGCCTAAAGGGCTACACATAATGTAATTTTGATGATAACAAACATGTGTCTTAAGTAAAAATAATAAATATTGTATTTCACACTTTCACTAGTTTTTTAAGGGTAATATTTATGCAAGTGAATCAAGTGAAATCAAGCTCAAGACACTCAATGGACAAACGACGAAATTAAGAATAAAGTTTAGAACTCAACAAATAAATTAGTGCGATAAATTCTTGTAAAGCCGGTATGATATAATTGATGCATGATTTAGCATTTGAGAAGCTCAAGAGATTAATTTAATTAATTACTTTTCATAAACTAAAGGTTTTATTTTTATAAGATAAAGTACCTTGTGGTTTTGAGAAATTTGGACTTAAATGCAAAGTTTTGAAATCTTTGATTTTAATAAGTATTATTATTGAATTTCGAAGTTGGACCTTTTTACAAACATTTGAAATATTTTGGGCCATACTATAATTTATGAATATTTTGGACTAAAGTGAAAGGTTTTGAGAACTTTGAAAAATATGGGTGTTATGTTGAAAAGGACCTTTTTGCAAAATAATAATATTGTTGGGGCCATATCATAAATTCAGAAAGTTTTGGAAAGACAATTATATTAGGAAATTCTGAAATTGGACCTATTTGTAAAGATTATTGATGTTTTGGGCTATAATATAATTATAAAAAGATTTGGGCCAAAGTATAATTTTAGTGAACATTGTTACTGTAGCAAAATTCAAAAATAATGGTAATATCACTGTTCATGAGCGGCTAGCCGGATAAATGAAGCGGCTAACCACTTGGGCGCGGGAATTTGCCTATAACGGCTATTTTTCGGGATTTAACTATAAAAACTCAACTCCAACTTTATTTTAAGAACTAATACAAGGAAAAACAAGATTATATAACATATATTGAGCTTCCATTTTGCAAATCATCATTTATTGAATCATCATTGAGCTATAATTTGTTATCTACTCTTAAAGAGAGTTTCATTATTGTGATTTTCATTTCTCATCAAATTGTGAGTGTACAAGTGTGAGAAACACTCGGGGTGAAGAGATTGGGGAGATAATCTCTTGTTGTAAAGGTCCATTAACACCTTGGAAGTCAATTGTAAACATTTGAAGCCTTGGGAGGCTTGGATAGTGAAATCCTCAAGCCAGGTGTGCCTCGAGGCGTGGACATAGGCGGGGATAGCCGAACCACGTAAAAATCCTTGTGTTTGTTTTCTCTTCCCTTACTCTTTTAATATTATGCTTAATTGAATTTATTGTTTTTGATTTGATTAAGGCAATAGATTAAATTGTTGTGCGAATTATATTGCATAATTTTAAAATCCGAATTCACCCCCCCTCTTGGGTTGCATAACTTGCATTTCATACTCAATTGTACAGCATGGGCAGTTGGGCTCCAATTAGCAATTAATGTTTTCTAATTTTTAATGACAAAAAAATTCTAAATTAATTTCATTACTCACCCAATGGACAAAAAAATTCTGAATTAATTAAATTAACAATAAAGTTGATATGCCTTTCAAATAAAAAACAATAAAGTTGATATGACTAGGTGAATAGTCAATTTCACAGCATGGGCACTCAACAATTGGACTTGACTAGCTCACAGAATCTGTGAGCTACAGACTGCAGCATCAGCCATTGGATGTGGTTGGATGTGGAGTGAGAAACTAAACAATAGACAATCGGATGGTGGGATGACGAGAGATGTTTGTTACAGAATCAATACCATAGACAGGTCCCTCAACAATTAACTATTTTTGATTTTTAATAACAAAAAATTTTTAAATTAAATCAATTACTCACCTTACAATTCCAACGGACAAATAAATTATTAAATGCAACAGTTTAATTTGCTGCAGCCTTGCAGAGTTGCAGGAAGCTTTGCAGTTGCAGCCTTGCAGGAAGCTTTGCGTGTTTGCCCCGTTTTGACTGTTAATATTTTTACTTTTTTATTCTATTTAAACGATTAAATTATTTTCGAACTTATCTCACTTCTCAATCTCTATCTCCTCGTTATCTCTCTTGTCTCATCAGTCATCTCTAGTCTCTGCTTGCCCAATTTTCTCGAAACTTTGCTACAATTCCAGCAACAATTCCAGCAATTTCCCTTTGTTATTGAAATCTCAAACAAAATTGATGCACCAGAATTTGATCCAAGTAATATATTTATTGTCCCACCTGAACGATCACCTCCTACTTCTCAAGCAAGTCAAAGTGATTCTACTTCTTCGACTGCTGATCCTACTACTACCTCTAAACGACAAAGAACATCGATTGTTTGGTCATATTTTACTTTGGAAAAATGTCAAAACAAAAAAGGTGAAATGGTGGATCAACCAGTGTGCAAATATTGTCAATTCGCTTTAAGTGCCAAAAGCAATGGTGGAACTGGACATCTTAGATGACATATGGAAACTTGTCAGACAAAACACGCGCCACAAGACCCAACACAAACCCAACTCTCACAATATGGTTCTGTACCTTCCAGTATAACGTCATTCAGATATTCACAACAGAACATGCGAGAAGGATTGGCTCGGTATATTGCTGCAGCAAAACAACCTTTAACATTTTCAGAAGATGAATGTCTAATAAATTTTCTGCAAAGGTATGTTCAGCCTCAACTTAAGAAAGTGCCTAGAAATACATTAAAACGTGATTTAACTAAAATTTTTCATGACATGAAAAAACTTTAATTAATACTTTTATCAATTTTAATAGTGTTATTTCAATTTCTTCTGATTGTTGAATTGGTATTAATATGGTTGGTTAATTTTGTGTGACTTCGCACTCTATACATGAGAATAATGGTAAATGGAGGTTGGAAAAAAATTGCTTGCATTTCGTGAATTAGAATATCCTCACACTGGTTCAGTAATTTATGCAGCTATAATGTCTGTTTTAAGAGAATATGAAATTACTGATAAATTGTTTAGCATATCATTTGATAATGCATCTGCCAATACAGCTGCAATTGATATGTTTTTTGCGGAATATTTCTACTCTCACGCCTGCACGTGGTTCAAAATTTTTTCATGTGAGATGTGTGTGTCATATTATTAATTTAATTGTTCAAGCTGGTATGACTCATATAAATCATTATTTAAAAAAATTAGAGCAGCCATTTTATATATTAGACCACTTTCAAGACGTCAACAATTTTTGTCTACGTTGAAAATTTTTGGATTGAAAAGGAAAAAGTTCAACATTGACATGAAAGTTCATTGGAATTCTACGTATTTGACGTTGGTTTCTTGCCAAAACTATTCTAAAGCAATTTCTAGTTTTTACAATGAGAGAATGAATGATGAAGATTATCATATCACTGATTATGATTGGAATGTTGCATTTAAATTTATGGATTTTTTAAAGGTATCTTATGATGCTACTCTTGCATGTTCTACTATTTATGAGCCTACTTCATGTAGAGTGTTAATGCACTTGTATAATATGAGTTATACTTTTAAGACTTTTAGAGAGAATATTATGTTTAAAAATATTTGTGATGCCATGGAGGAAAAATTCCAAAAATATTGGAAAGATATTCTCCACCTATTTATTTTTGCAGCAGTGTTGGATCCTACAATCAAGGAAGTTGGTGCAAAACCTTTAGTTGAGGGTATTAGTGAAAATTTACAACCCGGGCTTGATACAAATTTTGATACAGTTATGTCCTCTATGCATGAACTTTTTAATTTTTATCGAAATAAATTCGGATCAAGCAATACATATTCTAATGTTCAACAAGCATCGACTTCTTATAAAAATCCAGCTCACCTTTTGTTACTCAAAGGTAAGAGTGTTGCCTCTAGTATTGATACTAATCGTAATGAATTGCAAAGATATTGTTCTGCCAATCTGAAGATTTAACAACTCCTTCACAATTGTAAAATTTTGATATTTTAGAATTTTGGATGGGTAAGACATCTTTTTTCCCTATATTATCCATTATGGCTCGTGATCTACTAGCCCCTCCAGCTTCAACTGTAGCATCAGAATCAGCTTTTAGTACAGGTGACAGAATTCTAGATGAACGTTGGTCAAGATTTTCATCAGAGACATTAGACTCTTTGTTGTGTTTGAAAGATTGGGAAGATGCTGAACGTCGAGTGCAACAAGATTGACAAAATGCTTTAACTAAACAAATTGAGAGTTTGGATGTTGATCAAGATGAAGTGGATCCAGATTATGCAGAGTACTGAACATTGAAGCCACTTCCAAAGACTAGAGACTTTTTTTTCTTGTAACTTTTTGAAACAAATTTTTTTAGTGAGAAGGTTGTAAATTTGCAAATGATAGATGGTTCAGTAGGTGCCAACCTAGCTGGGATGTATTGTTAACTGTAGTGATTCAAATTGCACCTAATTTTATTTGAATTACTAATATTATAATTGTACTTGAACTTCATTTAATGAAAATGTAATTTTTAATTTATCATAAAAATATTTCGTTCATAAATTTTTCTTGTGTATAAATATGAAAAATATTTCATTCACAAATGAAACATTTCTCTATTAAATATTAACTAAGTAATGATTTAATATTAATATGAAAAATATTTCATATGAAAAAATATTTTATTATTAATGTTGTTAAAATTTTTATTTTTTATCATTTATAAATTTATAATTTTATTTATTAAAATCATGATATTTAGTTATTTACTCATTCATTTAATAAATTATAAACATAAAAAAATTAGAATATTTATTTAAACTAAGATTTAATGATTTAAAATAATTTTTAAAAGTCTATGCTGAAAAATATATTAAAACATTTAATTTCAAGATATTTTACTTTAATTTCATAACACTTTATATTTACTTTTTATTAAAAAAATTTACTTAGATATATTTTGGCCCACGTGCTATTGATGGCCCACGGGCTGCGTGCTGGCCCACGGGCTGCGTGCTGGCCCACGGGCTGCGTGCTGGCCCACGGGCTGCGTGCTAGCCCACCAATGAACCGTGCTTATTACGTATTTTTTTGTGTGCCGTGCTTTGGCTCATCTCTAATCGTGCTGTGCTTTAAGGCCCGCGTGCCTAAAATTTTAGGCCCGGCACGGCCCACATGCGTGCCGTGTCGTGCCTCGTGCCCCACCGAAATGTGCTCGTGCCGTGCCATGCCATGTCGTACGGACACGTGCCGTCCCCGTGTCGTGCCACGTGCCACCTGGCCCATTGGCCATCTCTAGATATCATACTATTAAGAAGAAAAAGAACCTACACAAGATTAATTTTAATTGGGCTTAATTGTTATATTAATGAGATGACATAGATTGATTTCGAGTTGTCACTCTAAAATTGGGGATTAATTAATAATTAGATAATTACTAGTTGAATAGTGGTGGATTCTAAAACCTTGGTAATTTTTGTCTTATTGATTTCTCATTTGCTTTAATTATTTTCTTAATTTAATTAGTTTAATTTCTCTTAAAAATTCAATTTGCTCAATTAGGTTAGAATTAATATTAATTTTAGATTTAAATTAGACTTTTTAATTTATAACAATCCCTGTGGGTTCGACCTCGTTACCACTATTCTATTTCTAAATTAGTGCGCTTGCGAGTATATTAAAAATTTTCACAACAAGTTTTTGGCACTGTTACCGGGGATTGTGCCAGAAAGTCAGTTTAATTTAGGTTGATTTGATTCTTCCACTAGTTATAATTTAGGTTGTCTTTTATTTAATTAATTTAATTTTTTTATTAATTTTTATTTGTCATTAAATTCATTGTTTGGTTGTTTGATTTATTTTATTTTTAAATTTCGTTTATTTTCATTATTGTTGGTTTATTTTATTTTATTGTATTTTATTTTTTCTTTTCTTATCTATTTAGTTTCTGAGTATTTGGGAACGCGATTTAACAAATCATTTGGTAAAAAAAAAGTTAAAAATTGATAGTAGTCGAGATAGTTCTTCAGAAGTGATAGATGACCCCAATAGACTACTGCCAATACTTCCACCAGTGCAAGCAGAGAAAACCCTTAGAGAATATTTTTCACCACTTGCAGCCAACCAACCATCTTGTATTGTGTTGCCACAAACTACAACAACACACTTTGAACTTAAGCCCTCGGTCATTCAACTTTTACCATCTTTTCGTGGGTTAGAGAGAGAGGATCCATATTTGCACATTAGGGAATTTCTTGACATATGCTCTACATTCCATTTTCAAAATTTTAATGATGAGTCAATTGGGCTTCGTATGTTTCCTTTCTCATTAAAAGACAAAGCAAAAGCTTGGTTGAATTCACTTCGTGTTGGGTCTATTACTACGTGGGATGAATTAAGCAACAAGTTCCTCACCAAGTTTTTTCCTATGTCTAAAACAAATACCCTTAGGAGAGAGATAAGTGATATTTATCAAAGAGAGGGTGAGCAATTTTATAAGTGTTGGGAAAGATTTAATGATTTACTCCTCAAGTGTCCCCACCATGGTTTTGAGAAATGGAGACTTACACAATGCTTTTATAACGATTTAACCATGTCGAATCGTCATATGGTAGAGTCTATGAATGGTGGGAGACCTTTTAACCTACATGAAAGGGCTGCATGGGATTTCTTTAATTCACTTTCTGAGAATTCTCAACAGTGAAATTTTTCACATCAAAGAGAGAAATCGCCTCAAGTTTCTAGAAAGAGTCTATATGAAGTTGAAGATGATTTTGATGTGAAAGCCACTCTATCTACTCTTTCTAGGAAAGTAGATGCCTTAGCTATGAACCAATCAATGAATCATCATCCTAATGTAGCTAATGAGGTTTGTGCTCTTTGTTCTAACTTGTCTCATACAGCATATAATTGTCCATCATTACCAGCCTATCAAGAGGCTTATTCTGAGCAGGTACATGCTTTACAATCATATGAGAAAACCTCCAATAATCCATATTCACCGACATATAATCCTAATTGGAGGAATCATCCTAATTTTTCTTGGAAACAAAACCAACCTTTGCCAAACTAAGGAGGACAACAATTTAGCTTCCCCAATCAACAATTTATTCCTCCTAACCAAGTATATCCTCCTACCCAACAACCTATGTTTCAATTTGTTGCACCCTAACAAAGAAAACCTTCTTTAGAAGATACACTTTAAAGTTTCATTCAGTCAACCCAACAAGCCTTTCAGTCAAACACTCAAGCTATTCTAAAGCTTGAACATCAATTGGGTCAATTAGCAACTACTGTGGATGAGAGAGAAAACGAAAAATTCCTAAGTCAACTAGTTCATAATCCTAAAAGAGTACATGAAGTTGGATCGAGTTCAAGCCATCAGCATGAAGAAGCAAAATCTATTATGACCTTGAGAAGAGGAAAATTGTTTGACAACAAAGTGGAGGTTCAAACAAGGAAGACATCTGAGCCTACTTCTTCAGATCCAGTTCCATCACAAGACTCATCACCAAATGATCCAGAAGACAGTGGCCCACCAACTTACATTCCCAAGGCTCATTTTCCTCAAAGGTTAACAAAGGTAAAGAAAGGGACTTCAACAGGTGAGATTATGGAAATCTTCAAGCAGGTAAGTATAAACATCCCTTTACTCGATGCTATTAAGCAAGTTCCTTCATATGCCAAGTTTTTGAAAGATTTATGCACTAAAAAGAGAAATTTGCATGTTTTTAACTGAACAAACTAGCGATTTACTTCAATGTAAAATGCCACCAAAATTTAAGGATCCAGGTTCCTTTACTATCTCATGTGTTATAGGGAACCAATTATTTGATAAAACATTATTGGACTTGGGTGCTAGTGTTAATCGCTTGCCTTATTATGTTTACATGCAGCTTGGACTAGGTGAGTTAAAATCAACTTCTATTATTTTGCAACTTGCTGATAGGTCAATGAAAATACCTCGTGGTATTATAGAGGATGTGTTGATACAGATTGATAAATTTTATTATCCTATTGATTTTATTGTTATTGATACTCAGCATGTACAGGATCCTAAGAAACACACCCCAGTTATTCTAGGTCGTTCTTTCTTAGCTACAGCTGATGCTCTTATTAATTGCAGGAATGGAAACATGCAGCTATCTTTTGGTAATATGACCATGGAATTAAATATTTTTAATGTTACTAAGTAGCCACAAGAAGAAGATGAATTTATCGAAGCAAATATGATAGAGGAATTAGTAGAAGATTAATTCATTTCTAACTATACTGATGATCCATTAGAGGCATGTTTAACTCATTCTGATGTATCTTTTAATGATGACAATGTAATTGCAGAAGTCAACACCTTACTTGTTGCACCTACAATTATGGACACAACTAAATTGAAGACAAAGGCAGAACCACTGCCTCATTCTGAGAAGAAGATTAGCTCATCTGCGAAGACACCACCAAAATTGGAACTCAAAGCACTGCCCGACACTAGAATATGCATTCTTGGGAGAATCTAACACTCTACTTGTTATTATTTCTTCCTCCCTCGATCTTGAGCAAAAAAGTAAGTTATTGGGTATTTTAAAAGAGCATAAGGAGGCAATAGGATGAACCATTGCTGATATTAAAGGTATTAATCTAGTAGATTGCATGCATCGTATTCATCTTGAAGAAAATGTTAAACCTATTAGGGAGATGCAACGTAGGCTAAATCCTAACATGAAAGAAGTGGTAAGAGCTGAAGTAATTAAATTATTAGATGCATGAATTATTTATCCTATTTCAAATAGCTCTTGGGTTAGCCCTGTGCAAGTCGTTCCTAAGAAATCTGGTGTTACGGCAGTTACTAATGCTAATAATGAATTAATTCCTACTAGAGTAACTACAGGTTGGCGTGTTTATATTGATTATAGAAAATTGAATTCAGTCACAAGAAAATATCATTTTCCTCTTTCATTTATTGATCAAATGCTTGATAGACTTGCACGTCATGATTTCTATTGTTTTCTAGATGGATATTCAGGTTATAATCAGATCCCTATAGCTCTAGAGGACCAAGAGAAAACTACTTTTACTTGTCCCTTTGGAACTTTTGCATATAGGAGAATGCCATTTGGTTTATGCAATGCACCTGCTACCTTTCAAAGATGCATGCTTAATATTTTTTCTGATATAGTTGAGAGATTTCTTGAAGTATTCATGGAGGATTTTTCTGTTTATGGAGATTCTTTTGATGAATGTTTGCAGCATCTAACATTAGTTTTGTAGAGATGTAAAGAAAAGAACTTGGTTCTAAATTGGGAAAAGTGTAACTTCATGGTAAAACAAGGTATTGTTCTTCATCATATAATTTCCAGCAGAGGTATAGAAGTCGACAAAGCTAAAGTGGATTTAATTTCTAATCTTCCACATCCCAAATCCATAAAAGAAGTAAGATATTTCCTTGGACAGGCTGATTTTTATAGAAGATTCATTAAAGATTTTAGTAAAATTTCTAGACCCCTATGCAATTTACTTGTTAAGGATGCACCTTTTATCTTTGATGAATCTTGTCTTGATGCTTTTGCAAAGCTTAAGGAATTGTTGACTTCTTCACCTATCATTCAGCCACCTAATTGGGATTTGCCTTTTGAAATTATGTGTGATGCATCTGATTATGTTGTAGGAGCAATTTTAGGACAAAGATTAGATCGTGTTCCTTATGTGATTTATTATGCTAGAATGACACTCAATGATGCACAATTGAACTATTCAACTACAGAAAAAGAAATGCTAGCTGTGGTATTTGCACTTGATAAATTCAGATCTTATCTTATAGGTTGTAAAGTGATTATTTTTACTAATCATGCTGCTTTAAAAATATTTGCTTACTAAGAAAGGTGCTAAGGCAAGATTGATTCGTTGGGTGTTGCTTTTATAGGAATTTGACATTGAATTTAGAGATAAAAAAGGTTCTGAAAATGTTCTGGTAGATCACTTGTTTTGCCTTGATCTTAAATTTATTCCAGAATCTTTACCTTTGAATGAGTCTTTTCCGGATGAGCAACTTATGAGTGTAAATGTTGTACTATGGTTTGCTGATATAGTTAATTACCTTGCCACATGTCAAATCCCATAACACATGACTAAGCAAGATAGAACAAAGCTCTTATCCGAAGTGAAGAATTTCTTTTGGGATGATCCATACACTACTAGAAAAATGGATGATTAAAAAGGTTCAAACGGATCAAAGATGGTCTTTCCATCGTCTTTTAGGGCTCTAAATAATCTTCCATATCTACTAGTTAGATGGGCCTCTAAATGTAGCAACACACATTTTTTTCTTTTTTTTTTTTTAATTTTACAACTTTTTTTTAAGGGTTAACTCAAAAGAAATCTAGAATCGTGTACAAAATAATAAACTGCTAAGCTGTATGAAGAATAGGCAAAAAGTTTACTCTCCAAGAAAAATGATAGGCTCAAAAATTCACTTGGTACTTATTATGACATGTTCATTCCTTCAAGCAACTCATTTTTGTCTCCGACATCAACATATAGAGTAGCAAACATAGCGTAACATCACTTAAGACCAAAGATAATACAAATACTAAAATTTAAAATTCATCATGTCATCCAATGTTAAAACAAATCACACAATTTTTTTTTTTATTTTTTTTTCAAACAACATTTTACCCCCCAACCTATTCTAAGCATGAAAGGAAAATATGCATGCAGAAATGTGAAAATGATGCAGAAAAACTAATTAGAAAAGTTACACTTAAAATGATAGAAAAAGAAAATAGTTTTTTTTTTCAACTAAGAAGATGTGTTTCTAGAGGCACTACACTTCATATTCAGCCATCTTTGACTCAAAAATTTGAAAGTGTATATTTATAAAGGAGAAATTAAAAAGAAGAAGAAAAATGAATATCAAAACTTAATAAAGAAAACGAAAATGTCTGAATTTTTTTGTTTTTTTTAAATTTTTTTATTTTTTTTTCAAACGATGAAGATGCGTTTCTAGAGTCACTACACTCCATATTCAGCCATCTTCAACAAAAAGTTAGCAACAATTAGTTTCTACAATAAAAAATAATAAAAAGTTAACCAAGATTCCACAATTGTCGACTATTCCCTCCCCCCAACCAGAACGAAACATTGTCCTCAATGTCCTCAATGTTTGAAAGGAAAGAAGTAGAGTTTAGAAGACATCACCTGGGTGGTGTAACACAGAAGAAAATATTTACAAGCGGAGAGTTAAATCTAATTTGTACTTCTTACTGCGGCTACTATTACCATCATTATTTGGACGCTCCAACACAAAGGTCCATGGGTCTGGCTCCGGTCTATAAGCTTGTAACAAATCAAGTAGCTTATTAGCACTGTGAGCACAAATAAAATGCTTTTTCGCTGTGGAAGGAATGAAATAGTTTTTTATTGCATGGTTAAGAAATGCGATAAAGTCATCATAAAAGTTATTAACATTTAACAAACCGATGGGTTTCTGGTGAATGTGCAGATGGGCCCAACATGCTAGTGTGATAAGTGCCTCTAGTGTTGCAAGATCTTCTGGAAGGAAAATAAAAGCATCAGCATGATTAAGCATTTAAGTTATTCTTTCTTCCATACCTGAGACGACTAACTCTTCTCCAATCGGTGAGTCAGACAAACAGCCCAAAGGTTTTAGGGCTCTTGGGATGATGCCTAACACTTGGCTTCCTCTGACAAAAGTAGCTTCTGAGACCAATTTTGATAACCCATGGTTACCTCCTCCATACACCAAGTGTAATTTTCTCTCTGCTATGCTTCGACCAAGATTTATGGATGCCTCAACGAACTCTTTATATTTGCCATAGTTAAATCCAGAAAGCACACAAATGTTCTTGAATTGTCTATTGGGAGTAGCTGCCATTGGGATACTTCTCAAAAACAATTTGTGAGTGCTTAACAAAAAGTCATATTTAAGAATCTTGGTGACAGTGGGTCACAGTTGTGTATGAGGTAACATGTCAGTGTCAATTAACGTGTAAAGCACATGGCTCGAGAGTAAAAATACAAACAGTAAAAAAAATGATAAAATAAAATTATTAAAGACAATAATGCAAATGATAAAACAACAGTAAAATAAAACAACAGTGAAGTAAAAGGATATTTACAGGTAGTTGCGACTGTGGCTCATATCTTCCTCTGGTTTTACGTCCAGAAACGGCTTGAACGCCCTCTATGAGTCGAGGATAGGCTTCCCATCCAGTTTTCTTATAAACTGGCAAACAGGGTCGTTTATAGTCAGATTCCCGAGACTATATCGTGCATGCTCTTTCTGGAATAATGGTCATAACTGGAGAATCGCTCCTTGCACATATCCACTGGGATGTGTTTCAAGAGACAAAAAGATATCATCCAATGACTCCTTATTCAAGCCATCCATAATGAATTGAATCTTATCTTACCTGTTATCAGACATCATTCCTAAAGAACATGGTTTTTTATCGCAACTCATTCTGGCGCATTTATGACAAGCAACAGAAATTCTTCGAGCTCTTCGTTTTCTTGCATAATTTCCTTTACATGTATGCAATAAATTTTGAAGGTAACTCACCTGCCAATCATACTTTAGCCTCGATTAACCAACGGATGTCAGCAGGTATGTTATTCCTCATGAGCAATCGCATGCGTTCAGACCGAGCTTTATAGATTGTAAGGAGGGCATTCTGAGGAAGTGAAGGGAATCAATTGTAAAGCTTTACTAGAATCTCGTTTTTGTCCATACCTTCACCTCAGAATATCAGTTATTATGGGAAACTAAAGTAACCGACTTGATTGTCACGGAATACCGTTATCCGCCACTTCACCGGGGTAACAAACTAAAGCACACAAACAAAGAAAAACAAACTAAAACACATAAAAAAATTACAATCGTCCTCTTATTGAATTTACCTTAAGTTCCAACTAGATATTGAACACACTTCTCTCAATGTCTCTGAGTTGGCTTTCTAAATCCTCAACAAAAGATACTAACTCTGGTGGTTGCAGAGCCCAAATACGATGTGTTTTACAAAATCGAATTTGCCTTTTGAGATGAGATTTGACACGTTGAAGTGGTTTAAGAATGTTCAGGAGGAACTGTTTAGCTATGGCACTCATGATTAACAATGATAAGAGAAAACTTAATGGTTAAACAAACACACCTATGCAAAAATAATTTCAATTAGCAAAAGAATAATAAAAAGAAAGAAAGAAAAAAAATCAAATCACCGAAAAGAGAGAAAGAAAAACTCAATTCAAATCTGGTGGGTCACTCAAATTTATTTCGGTGTCCTCTCTATGTGGTTGGTACTCTAGATATGGCTTTAATCTTTGACCATTAACTTTAAACGTGACACCGTTCTTTGGGTTCTTAATTTCAATTGCCCCATGTGGAAAAACAGTATGAACAATAAAAGGGCCAGACCATCGAGAGCGTAACTTACCTGGGAATAGGTGCAAGCGAGAATTTAATAAAAGCACTTTCTGACCTGGAGTGAAAGATTTTCTCATAATTTGCTTGTCATGAAAGACTTTCATTCGCTGCTTGTAAATTTTGGCATTTTCGTATGCGTCATTGCGAATTTCTTTAAGTTCTGCCAGTTGTAATCTTCTTTCTGAGCTAGCTTGCTGCATGTCAAAGTTGAATTTCTTGATGGCCCAATATGCACGATGCTCGAGTTCCACAGGTAGGTGGCAAGCTTTTCCATACACTAGCCTGTAGGGTGACATCCCAATCGGGGTCTTGAAAGCCGTTCTATATGCCCATAATGCATCATCAAGTCTTAATGACCAATCTTTTATGTCTGGCCTCACCGTCTTTTCTAATATGTGCTTTATTTCTTGATTGGAGATCTCAACTTGGCCACTGGTTTACGGATGATATGGGGTCGCCACTTTGTGAGTGATTGAATACTTTGTCAAAAGAGCTTTGAATGCTTTGTTACAAAAGTGGGCACCACCATCACTGATTATCGCTCGAGGGAATCCAAAGCGTGAAACAATGTTACTTTTTAAAAATCCTATGTATTGGTTCTACATGGAATTGCTTCTACCCATTTCGATACGTAGTCAACAGCAACCAATATGTATTGATGGCCAAAAGAAGGGGAAAAGGGACCTATGAAGTCGATACCCCACACATCAAAAATCTCAACCACTAAAATTGGATTTAGTGGCATCATATTCCTTCGTGTAATGCTCCCTATTCGTTGACACCTATCACATGAAGAACAGAAAGTGTAAGCATCTCGAAATATAGTTGGCCAATAGAAACCACATTGTAAAACTTTAGTTGATGTTTTCTTAGCGCTGAATGGCCTCCACAAGCTTGTTCATGGCAGAATGAAAGGATATTTTGAATTTCACTTTCTGGGACACATCGTCTAACAATTTGATCTGTACAATACTTGAACAAATAAGGGTCATCCCAAAAGAAATTCTTTATTTCCGCAAAAAAATTGGCCTTGTCTTGCTTGGTCTAATGCTTTGGAAGTTGACCTGTAATAAGATAATTCACGATGTCAGCATACCACAGTAATACTTCCACACTCATTAATTGTTCATATGAAAATGACTCATTCAATGGTAATGTTTCCATAATTGTGTCAAAATGGAGACGAGAGAGATGGTCAACCACAACATTCTCTGTGCCTTTCTTATCTTTAAATTCCAAGTCGAATTCCTGCAAAAATAACACCCAACGAATTAGTCTAACTTTTGCATATTTCTTTGTGAGAAGAAATTTTGAGAGCAGCATGATCTGTGAATACAATTATTTTATAACCAATAAGATAAGATCGAAATTTTTCCAATGCAAACACTACTGCTAGCATTTCTTTTTCAGTAGTTGAATAGTTCAACTGTGCATCATTCAATGTCATACTAGCATAGTAAATAACATAGGGAATTCGATCAACTCTTTGTCCTAAAACTGCTCCTACTGCATAATCAGATGCATCACACATGAGTTCAAATGGTAAGTTCCAGTTTGGGGGCTGAATGATAGGTGATGATGTTAACAACTTCTTTAGTTTTTCAAATGCCACAAGATATAAATCATCAAAGATAAAAGATACATCCTTAGCAAGTAGATTGCATAAAGGTCTAGAAATTTTGCTAAAATTTTTAATGAAACGTCTATAGAAACCAGAATGCCCAAGAAAAAATCTTACTTCTCTAACTATTTTGGGTGGAGGAAGATTAGAAATGAGATCCACCTTGACTTTGTTAACCTCAATACCTTTGCTCGAAATGATGTAACCGAGAACAATACCTTGTTTTACCATAAAATGGTCCTTCTCCCAATTTAAGATCAAGTTCTTCTTGATACATCTCTGCAGAACTAGTGTTAGATGATGTAAACATTGATCAAACGAGTCACCAAAGACAGAAAAGTCATCCATAAAGACTTCAAGGAATCGTTCAACCATATCAGAAAAAATGCTTAACATGCATCGTTGAAATGTAGCAGGTGCATTACATAATCCAAATGGCATCCTCTTATATGCAAAAGTACCAAAAGGGCATTCTCTTGATCTTTTGGTGCTATGGGAATCTGATTGTATCCTGAGTAGCCATCTAGAAAGCAATAAAATTCATGGCCTGCTAATCTATCAAGCATTTAATCGATAAATGGTAAAGGAAAATGGTCTTTACGTGTGACAGAATTCAACTTTCTATAATTAATGCATACACGCCATCCTGTAGTCACTCTAATGGGTATCAATTCATTATCGGCATTCGTAACTACTGTGACTCTTGACTTTTTAGGGACAATTTGTACAAGACTGACCCATGAACTATCAGAAATTGGGTAAATGATACATGCGTCTAATAGCTTAAGAACTTCAGTTCTAACAACTTCTTTCATGTTAGGATTTAACCGACGTTGCATTTCCCTAGTAGGTTTAGCATTTTTATTAAGGTGAATGTAATGCATGCAGTCGACTAGGTTTATATCTTTTATGTCCACTATGGTCCATCCTAATGCTCCTTTGTGCTCTTTTAAAATATCCAACAACTTACCTTTTTGTTCGTCATTTATGGATGATGAGATGATTACTGGTAGAATACTTTCTTCTCCCAACAACGCATATTCCAATGTGTTGGGTAATGGTTTGAGCTCGAGTTTCGGTGGTGATTCTGATGATGGGATGAGTTTCTTCTCTGATGGTGCGAGTTGTTCAACTCTTGACTTCCATTTATTAGTGTCCATGGATGGTGTTGAGTCAAGCCGGGCGTTAACCTCATCAATTGATCTGTCAATATCAAAATCAAAACCAAAGTGAGTTAAACATGTTTGTAAAGGATCATCACTAAGGTTTGAAAGAAAAGTGTCATCAACTAATGCTTCAATTAAATCCACATCAACAATTTCATCATTTGCATTGTGAGGTTGTTTGGTAATGTTGAAGATGTTTAGCTCCATAGTCATATTGCCGAAGGATAACTGCATATTTCCAATCCTGCATTGAATGTGAGCATCCGCAGTTGCCAAGAAAGGTCGGCCTAGAATAATGGGGATGTGCTTCCTTGAATCCTGTATTGGTTGAGTGTCAATTACAATGAAATCAACAGGAAAATAAAATTTGTCTACTTGGATAAGCACGTCCTCCACAAATACCACGAGGTATTTTCGTGGATCGATCTGCAAGTTGTAACACCACTAGAGTTGGGTGTAATTCTCCCAGTCCAAGTTTCACAAATACTGAATAAGGCAACAGATTTACACTAGCTCCTAAATCCAACAAAGCATTCTCAATTGTGTGGTTCCCTATACTACATGAGATAGTGGGGGAGCCTGGGTCTTTGCATTTTAAAGGAATTTTGTGTTGGAGTGTAAAACTAACGTTTTCTGTTAAAAATGCCATCTTTTGAACGTGAATGTTTCTCTTTTTAGTACAAAGGTCTTTAAGAAACTTGGCATGAGATGGAACTTGTTTTATAGCATCAAGTAAAGGGATGTTAACACTTACCTATTTGAAGATTTCAAGAACCTCACCTGTGGATTTTCCCTTCTTTCCTTTAGCTAACCTCTGAGGAAATGGAGCTTAGAGAACATATTCTTGTGGGTTGGTTTCTTCTTTCTCTTCCGATGGTGAGCCATCAACATTCACAGGTACAATTTGATTTTCTTTTGTCACTGGCATCTCCACTTTGTTGTCGACTTCTTTTCCTTTTCGTAAGGTCATGACTGCTTTGACCTCTCCATGCTGCTGTGGTGAACTGGTACTTACTTCATGTACTCCTTTAGGATTAGGTATTAGTTGACTTGGAAACAGTTATCGCCAAGGTCTGAACTAAAGAAGCAAGTTGTCGCACCATCTTCTTGAGGCTTGAAACTAATTGGGCTTGTGAGTTGAAGCCTGCTCTCATCTCATTTCGTAGTCCATCAATGGTGCAGTTCTGTTGCTCAATCATAGAGTAAGTAACATTCTTGAAATTCTGGAATGCATCCTCCCACGGTCTGGGTTGAGAGTAGTTTTGGTTCTGATTGTATGGTCTAAATGGTGGTTGAGAGGCTTGAGGAATTTGAGGAATTGTTTGCATTGGTGGAGCTGGAGCTGTTGGTCCATTCTGTTGGAATCCTTGAGACCATGAAAAATTGGGGTGGTCTCTCCATCCAGGGTTATATGTGTTGGAGTATGGGTTGTAATTTGATGGTTTTCTCATTACACCTATGGCATTGGCTTGATCTGAGTATGAATCATGGTCATGTGGTTTTGTTGATTTAGCAGTCGTTAACGATGCTATTTGTCGAGAGAGACCTTCAACCATCTCCTTGACTTCTTTGATTCCCGAAGTTGACTCGCCAATGTGAGCCTTATTCACTCCCTTAATTCTTTTAGTATTTCTGAGCGATTGACTCCGTTGTTGGGAATTATCCGCTTGTCGCTGGAAGAATTCTCAAATCTCTGATGCACTTTTTGACATTAGCTCTCCTCCACTTGTTGCCATTAGCCAGTCTTGCACATTTGGTAATAATTCCTCCAAAAAGTATTGGCATTGGTGCCATTTCTCGTACCCATAATGTGGACACTTCAAGAGTAGCCCATTGAATCGCTCCCATGTTTCGAAAAACTGTTCGTCTTCTCTCTGGGTAAACTCTGAAATTTCTCTGCGAATAGCATTGGTTTTATGCACTGGGAAATATTTATTCAAAAATTTCATTACCATTTGTTCCCATGATGTAATACTTTTAGCAGGCAAAGTATTTAACCATGAACGAGCTCTATCTTTTAAAGAAAATGGGAATAATCTAAGTTTAACATCATCGTCTGAAAAATTCTCATATTTAAAAATTTGACAAACAACATGAAAATCATTCAAATGATTATATGGGTCCTCATTTTCTAAGCCATAGAATGTTGGGAGACAATTTAGCACACTAGGTATTAATTCAAAACTCCTAGCAGCTACATTTGGGTATCTTATGCAAGATGTGCTCAAATTAGCTAAGGGACTGAAGTAGTCCTTAAATGGCCTCTCCTTTGGTGGTGGTTGTTGTTGCAAATCCATTTCACTTTTATATTTAATGTGTTTGTGTGTGCGCAATATTTTTTCAAGTTCAAGTTCTATAGGCTCAAGATTAGGCAATAATGGCCTTCGACCATGCATGCAAAGAACACAAAATAAATAGGAACAAAACAAATAAAAATAAAGAAGAATGAGAAATTACGGTACTAACCTTATCACGCTGTTAAAACCTTTCTATAAAAACACACTAAAAAAAATACGTGAAATAAATTAACTAAAAATAAATTAATAAAATAAACAAAAAAAATTACAAAGAAAATAACTTAAAAATTAAATTGCGGAATTGTAAAGAATAGAGAAAGAAAAGAAATTATTACCTCTGAATGTAGATTCACTTTTTTTTAATAAGAAAAAAAAATACAAGAAAACAAATAAAAAAATTATTCACAAAAATTAATTCTACGAATTAAAATAACTTACCTCCTCGGCAACGGCGCCAAAAACTTGTTGTACAAATTTTATTGAACTTGCAAGTGCACGAATCTATTGTAGAATAGATCAATGGTGACGAGTGTCAATCCCACGAAGAGGTGGGTTTTAATTGTGTGTAGAATTAATTTTCTAAATGGGTGGTTGGATTTGTGGTGAAAGTGACTTAGATTATCCTAAAATTGGAATTGAAATGGCGAAAATATATTGAAGAGAAATCTATTGAAATGACGTACTTGGGTATCTGGATCCGTATCAACATGCACCATAGGCTAAATATTTCTTATTAATGCGAATTAAATCATGAGGGGGGATTCCACACCTCATGAACCACGCTCTAATAATATGGTGCTAAGGGTTTATCGTGCCAAATAATAATAACCTTGTACTAGGGAGCCGGTGAAATCAATGTGGTATCTAGACAAGATTATTATAATTTATCGAAGAGAAGTCAAAACATCGACAAAAACTAGAGGGGAAGAGAAAATAAATTTACCAAATAAAGCCCATGACACATGTTGAGACTTCACTTTCAACCCAAGCTTGAAAGAAAATTAGCTACTCATAATTGAACTAGGGGTAAAATAGAAATTTATTAAAATACGTAAAAAATACAAGATGGAGAAAGAATTACAAAAAATGGAGTCCAAAAATGGATTCAGAGATGCCAAATTAGGGGGGGAGAGCCCCTTTTTTATAGATACATTGAGTAAATCATGGCCATCGGATCAAAAACATTTCGGACGCTCAGGATTGCGCCACGTCATCAGTCAACCGTACGCGGTTTGAGCACGTGGTTTGAACAGTAACACGGTTTGACCTGGCTTGAACAGTGATATGGTTTGGTTGAAAATAATCCTATGTAATGCATGTACCGTACGCGAGATTTTTGGTCCATTGATATGCTGCCACGTCATCGATCAACAGTACATAAGAATTTTAGTCCAACAGGATTGTGACACCTCATCAGTCAATGCCACATCATCGGTCAATATCACGTCATCATTCCGTCTATGTGAACAGTGTCGTGAACACTAACATAAACAATACCGTACATGTGAATAGTACCGTACATGTGAACAATGACATTTTCCTTTTATGCTCCTCCTAAGGTTTTCGACTGTCCTGAGTTCAAAAGTGATGTCTGTTTTGCCGTCTGATTTCTCGTTCATTGTGAAATAACCATGATGCCCCTAAAATACATAAAATATTTAATTATAATACAACACACATAATTACATAAAAGTAAGGGTGTTAGTAAAACTTGAAGTGTAAAATGACGATTTTCTTCTTTATAAATATACATTTTCTAACACTCAGCAGTGAGCAAAATGTGGAGATCTAAACATGATCTTCTGAGCTTGTGGCATAGTGGCATGGTGGATGTTTCGCAACCTGATGAAGCTCGTTAGGGTCTCGTATGGTATGGGTCTTAGAATTTGAGCAATGTTGTTAGGATTTCCCATGGCATGGACCCTTGAATTTTAGGGCTCGAAGGGGAATTTTTTAGAGGTACGAAGAAGAAGAAGGATCTTGCCATAGAGATGAGGCGGCTGGCCATAGAATTAGAAGTTAGGGAATTTTATGTTTATGTTGATTTTAGGGTTTTTTCTTTTGCTTTATATTGTTGTTATTTTAATATGATAATTTGAACATTTTCAACATAAACTAAAATACAAATTTGGCTTGGTGGTTTGTTGTTTGAACATAAACCACTTTAGTTTTGAGGTCTTAGGTTCGAGTAGCAACTAAAACAAAAATAGACTTTTTTTTTGTTGTTTCTGATACCTTAGTGTCGATAATCTCTGATGTTTAATCTACAAACACCATAAAATTAGTAATTTGTGACACTTGTCTATTAAACACAGAAAATGACCCAAATATATGTAACTACTGATACTTTGTAGAAAAGTGTCAGAAGACGAGTGATAGTAAAAGGCATTTTTCTAGTAGTGATATTTATTCAAATATTGTGCTGATCAGATTATTAGGAGATGTGTTCCAGAAAATGAAATTCAAAGTGTCATCTCTTTTTGCCACGAACAAGCTTGTGGAGGTCATTTTGTGCTAAAAAGACAGCAACAAAAATTTTACAGTGTGGTTTTTATTGGTCTACTCTTTTTCATGACGCTTATGTTTTCTATTCTTTGTGTGATAGGTGCCAACGCATGGGTAGCATTTCAAAGAGGAATATGATGCCAACTCAATCATATTCTGGTGGTTGAGATCTTCGATGTATGGGGTATTGATTTCATGGGACCTTTTCCTCAATCTTTTAGTTATCAGTATATATTGGTTGCAGTGGACTATGTGTCGAAGTGGGTTGAAGCTATTCCATGCAAAACCAATGATCATAGAATTGTAGTGAAATTCTTGAAAAGTAATATTCTATCTCGTTTTGGTTTCCCTAGAGCAATCATTAGTGATGGCGGTACCCATTTTTGCAATAAACCTTTCAAAACTCTTTTGAACAAATATTCCATTACACATAAGGTTGCCACCCCATACCATCCTCAAACCAGTGGCCAAGTAGAAATTTCTAATAGAGAGATCAAGCAAATTCTGGAAAAAATAGTTAGGTCAGATAGAAAGGATTGGTCTTTGAGACTTGATGATGCATTATGGGCATATAGGACTGCTTTCAAAACACCAATTAGGATGTCGCCTTATAGACTTGTGTATGGAAAAGTGTGTTACCTGCCAGTAAAGTTAGAGCATCGTGCATATTAGGCTATCAAGAAATTTAATTTTCATATGCAGCAAGCTGGTTCCAAGAGAAGATTACAACTAGCAGAACTTGAAGAGATCAGGAATGATGCATATGAGAATACCAAGATTTACAAGCAATGAATGAAAGTATTTCATGACAAGCACATTTTGAGAAAATCATTTACACCAGGTCAGAAAGTACTTTTATACAATTCCCGATTGCATCTTTTTCTAGGTAAGTTATGTTCTCGATGGTCTGGTTCTTTTATAGTTCGTACTGTCTTTCCTTATGGAGCAATTGAGATTGAAAATCCTCAAAATGGTGATTTATTTAAGGTCAATGGTCAAAGATTAAAACCATTTTTAGAGTTAAGAACACCAGAAGTCGAGGAGATACTTTTAAATGATCTTGTTTATCAGGATTAGTTAATTTCATTTTTACATTCTTGTTTTATTTAAAGAGTAGGTTTTCTTTTCTTTGTTTTTTTTTCTTTTCTAGTATTTTTCTTTTCTATCGTTTTCTTTTTATTTATCATTTTCTTTTAAGCTTTTCCAGCCCACCCAGGTGTGCTCTCTCTAACTTTTTCTTTTATTATTTATGTTTTTATTTATTTATTTTCTCATCTTTTTGCATGCATATCTTTTGTTTGTGAAACATTGAGGATAATGTTCCGAATAAGTTTGGGAGTGGGAATAGTGTGTGCTTTGTTTATTAAAAAAAACCAAAAAAAAATCAAAAAATTCAAAAATTCAAAAAAAATTATTTTTTTTGTTTTTATGTGAAAAGCCAGTGATAAGAACTTGATGACAATGAATATAGTTCTTAGAAAGGGTTGAATATTGTCTTAGTTTATACTTGATTCTTGTGTTAATTCATCTTGATTGAGATTCTTTAATCATGAGTACTAATATTAATTCTTTCGTAATTTTGACTTGAAATTTGAGATTGACGCAGTCTGAGTTGAGAATTTTAGATAGAGTAAATGATTGTTTGTCTTGATTCTTATCTCGACAATACAAAATAGTATACACAGACACCAAAGTCAGAAATAGCTATCTATAACCCTTAAGAGTGAAGCTATCCTTGAGTAATTTGGGCCTATGTACCACCAATATGTAGAGGATAATTTACCATGAGAAGAAGACTACCTTAAGGGGTAAAGTGAAAGCTCATGACTATGGTTAAAAAAAAGAAAGAAAGAAAGGAAAAAAATAGAAAAAAAATCAAGTGCATGTGCTAAAAAAAATGCACATAAAAGCCTGTGAAAAAAAAATTGGAGATTAAGATGATAAGATTAATTTGACTTACTCTTTTCTTTGTTTGAGGCGAAGGCTGTTGATATTGATGATTTTGGGAATGGATTTGATTGAATTGATTCCACACACACACTACAAGAATCGAAAGAGAGATGGGATTGACTATTGAATTAAAGTTAGAACTTTGCCAATATTTGACATTTTCTTTGAGCTATATAATTTATGCTATCTTTGAGGCTATTTTCATATTTTATTTAAAGTTTTTTTTGTTTTTTTGTTCTTTTTATTTATTTATTTAAATGATGTTTGTGGGTATTATCACTGAAGTCCTCATGAGACTATAACTCGTCCACTAGGGCCGCCTAGGGGTTTAAAGGTTTGTTGCATACGCTAAATGCAATCGCGATTACCTGCGAAAGTAGTTTAGTTAGGATTTATTTTTTTCGTTACTTTTATTTTTGTTTTTAGTTTTAGTTTTGCTGGAGAACTAGCAAAATCTAAGTTTGGGGGTATTTGATGAGCATAATATATATATATATATAATGTTGTTGTCTCTGCTGAAAGCTCATCCTCCCAAATTGTGCTTTCTCAGCCAACACCTTCAAAGAAAACCTCCGATTGGTTTGATAAAACCCATTTTCAAAATATCCTTTCAATGGAAGATGGATTTTACCATACTGATCCTTTTCAAAGCATTTCAAAGTTTTTTCCCAAAGGCTGGTTTTTCAAACCATGGGATTTAACAAAACCCTAGTCTTATTATCAAAGCATTTTGGAGATAACTGAATCAGTTAAATTCAAACACTTTTTCCTTGACAAAGCCCATCCAGAACCGGCTTATTCCACGGCCACAATCCTAAAAGTATTGAGCCCAAATCAGTGGGGTGACCTACTCCACAATTTTAAAACCTTCCCTTTAAATTTTGAGACCCGTTTACCACATTGTCGGACTTTTTCCTATTGGGATTACCAACAAGCATGGTATAACACCTTGGAAGGAAATAGGATCGAAGGATGGATGTGCTTTCAGCAGAGACAACAACATTTTGGGAAGAGGGTTTTGTAATTTCAATTTAACACTTTTTAAACCAAAGAAAAGAAATCCAACAATCTTATTATGAATTTGTGAATCTTCATAAAGTTCATATATTATTTTTTGATTGGTTCGAGATATATTCCTCTAATAACAACATCTCTTACCCCTTCAAAGAGTCAAATCGGTACATACACAGTACCAGATCCGGATCCCGGAAATGGTGCTGTGTATGTACCCAAACCTTTAAAAGAACCTAATCGTCTCTTTGCCTCAGAGGAATGTAGAATTTATATGGCAGATCTGTCCAAAATCTTGTCCGGGAATTTATCCGCAAACAAAAGTGACCTTTCTATAGGAGTGATGGTTCCTTTAGAAATATGATGTCCTAAAAATCGGACTTTTGTTTGAAATAAAGAAATTTTTGAACTAGAAAGAGCTAACCCAGCCTTTCTTGTAACAAGATGAAAAGTCTTTAAATGTTTGAAGTGTTGATCAATTGAATTTGAAAATATTAATACATCATCAATATAAACAATACAAAAATCACCGTGGTCAACGGTTATACTAGAAGAGTCTCATCTCTTTTTGCTTTCTGGCTTTACAAATTTTCAAATCTTTCCAGAAGGGAAGATTGAAAGACGGGAAGATTGAAGGTAAAGAACTAGTCTGATCACCCAAAGCTCTTGTGATAGAACTATTGTGTAAGCAGAAAACTGAAAGCCAATCTTTGATCATGTTAACAGTCAGTTTGGACTGTTCATCAAATTTTGGGCTCAATACTTTTAGGATTGTGGCCGTGGAATAGAATGGGCTTAATATATTATCCCAGTACTGGAACTGGGGCCCGCACCCTTGTGGTGACTCCTGTAAGGCCGATGTGGGGTCACGATGTCGTGGCATAACGTGGAGACGTTACCTGGCTTGGTCCGGGTGGTGCTTAAGTATAAAGTAGCGCCTTCTCCTAACAGCTTAAGCTTTTAGGGCGAGTGGTAAGCGCCTTAAGATATATATCCTTAATTACATAATTACTAGTTATTTTTATTTGTTATTTTTAATTAATTGAATTTTTTATTGATTATGGAATTAATTGGAGATTATGAATGAAAAGTGCATAAGGAATAATAATTGGACAGCATTGAAGATCAAATCAATTTGTGGAAGCCATTGATGAAAGGGAGCTTAAAAAGGAAATAAATTAGATTTTATGGAAATAATTGCCGCTTGTGAAGAATAAAAGAAAAGAGGAAAAAAGATGCTTAAAGGAGAAAAATTGGTTTTCTAAGTGTGCATCTCACGTGAATAGTTGGAAAAGCATTGACCATTGATTTCAAGTGGGCTTCACATGCATGGGCTTAAAGTTGGTTGTGCTTGGCTTGTTTTAAAATCCTTTTGATTTGAGGATTTTGTGGTGGCGTTACAATATAAAAAGAATTAAGGGGTAGCCGCCAAGAAAAAAGAAGAGAAGACGGAAAGCAGTCGCCAGAGGAAGGAAAAAAAAAAAAGCAGATGCGATTCGGGAGAAAACCAGCTGCAGCAGTTCGGCTTTCCATGGCTGATTTTATTTCTTTTGTTGCTCCTAATTCAAGTATGTCTAACTAATTTTCTTATACCGAAGTTAAGGATGAAACCTTATTCAATGAAATAATTATTTTTTTATTTAATTAATTCGCTATATATGTTCTTTGATAATTATGGTTTTTGTTTCACATGATTAATTGGGTGTTATTAAATATTTTCACCAATTCTGTCATGCATTATTGATTGTTATGATTGATTTTCGATTAAATCTATGCTTGGATATATAAAATTTATACATGATTATATTTGATTATGTCTTTCATTAAATTGTTTACACATAGTACTTAGGAAAACTTTAACTCTTTGTTATTCAATATGTTTACATAAGATTCTTAAATATCATACTATTAAGCAGAAAAAGAACCTACAAAAGATTAATTTTAATTGGGCTTAATTGTTATATTTATGAGATGACATAGATTGATTTCGAGTTGTCACTCTAAAATTGGGGATTAATTAATAATTAAATAATTACTAGTTGAGTAGTGGTGGATTATGAAACCTTGGTAATTTTTGTCTTATTGATTTCTCATTTGCTTTAATTATTTTCTTAGTTTAATTAGTTTAATTTCCCTTAAAAATTCAATTTGCTCAATTAGGTTAGAATTAATATTAATTTTAGATTTAAATTAGACTTTTCAATTTATAACAATCCATGTGGGTTCGACCTCGTTACCATTATTCTATTTCTAGATTCGTGTGCTTGTAAGTATATTAAAATTTTTCACAACATGGAACCTCACTAGAACACTCAAGTGGAAGCTCTCTCAAATTCTCTCAAAGAGTTCACTTGCAATTGCTCTCTACTTCTCACAAATTGGGATGCTTTACAAATGCATTCAACTTCTCTATTTATAGGCAAAGCTTACAATATGAATACATGAAAAAAGCTTTGGCCATTTTCAATTTTAATGGCTTTGGTGTGACTTTTGGTGAAGAGATCATATACAGGTGGGGCTCCAGCGCTTTACTAATAGAATATCAAGCAAGTAAAGGGGCTTGAAAGCTTACTTTATTATTAAGGAAATGAGGGAGGAGGAATAGGCCCCCGCGGAGGGAAACGTTACTCGCCTTTGCTTAGCTTTTCATGTAGTTCCGTCAAGGTCCTTGAGAGATGAAGACAGAGAGAGATCGGTTGAGTTGATTCCCCTCCAAGGCTAGTGACGAGGATATGGGACTTTGCCAGGTATTCCTTCTCTTGATAGCAGAATCTAATTAATAGAATTTTTGCTTCTTGTTCACTTTCCTCCCCCAAGCGTTTGATGCTCAGTCCATCTGCGAGGACATTGATTAGTGGATCAGGCGAAAGGAGGAGCCTCTACTGAATTCCGCTCACCCAGGTCCTTAGTAGCGTTGACTTTGTCAACCTTTGGATGTTGTTATGATGCTTTGGTTAGGCTGAGCGAGTTCTCGCGAATCAAAGAAGGATCTAGAAGCGCCTTAGGTAGATGATTGGATTCTTTTTTTTCATACGGAATAGCTCAGCTCATAAAGAGCAAGGCAGATTGGTGGATAAACGGTAGATCTCTCTTCGCAACGCAATAAACAAGTCTAATAGTTTCTCTTGGCATCTGTCTTGATTTTCTTTTACTTCTCGAAGTTGGATTTATGGTCGGGCTGCTACTACTACCAGGTGCGTATCACGGAAGGAGACGAGCCAAATACGACTTGTGTAACAAGCAAGCAACCTTACTAATAAAGGGGCATTTGATTGTTGCCTTTTAGACTCACATCTTCTTTCTCACTCACTATTTCTTTTTTATTTAGAAAATCATCATATAGACATCCTATTTTGATTTTTGCTTGAACAATATAGATGTAGAATAGACTGACATGCGTATTTTTTTTCCTCTCTCTTTCTCTTCCGCAGGTAGTGCCTTTTCTTGTTTTGATATGCCCAAAGGTTAGGTGCAATAAGTTTCAAAATCTCAAAAACATTTAGCGTGGTTTTTCTCTAAAAATTCGAAGGGTTCTGCCAGAAAGAGTTTGGGGAACAACAAGCCATGAATGGGGCGGGGAGAGCGGAGCTCGATAGAAAGCAGAGGCGAGACAGTGGTTTGTTTACAACCAGTCGTGATCAAAGCTCTTTCAAGCGAAAAGGGGCATGGGTTCCACGTTTTTCTAGAAGATTCCATATTTCCTCTATAACGAGCCTTGCTTCGCTTCCACGACTCCAACGAACGCGCTGAGAAAAAGTACTTCTTGTCACATGACTTCTACTTTTTTTCTAGGAACAACAACAAGAGAAGCTGGTCACGAGGGAAGAAAGAGGCGAATCCACAAGAGTCTGAGAAGCCTTAAAAATAAAGAAAATAAGTCTCCCTGACAGGTAGAGGAAGGAAGGCCAGTACAGCGTACTTTCATAAAGCGCAAGGATCCATCAGGTTGGGTTTGCTATTAATGGCTACTAAGGTGTAAGTATAGTTTGAAGGGCTTCGTCAGGAAAGAAACCCACTTCATCAAAGACTTAACAAACGCCATTGGTACGCACCACCTTCCAAGACTGAATCAATGGGTTGATTAGATAGCAAAAGAAAAGTACATATGGTAGTTAGGGTAGCGTATGAGATAACAGACTACTAAAGGTACATATGTAACTCACCACTCGTTGGTAAAAGAGAAGAGAGAAAGAACCAATTGAGGGCCCCGGGGCCGGAATGCGGTAGGGTCTTCAAGCCTCGCGCTCGATTCTAGGTAAGAAAGAATAGACGACCTACTAAAGACAGATCGTCAAATGGTGACGTATATAAAGAAGTGCTTCGATAATAGGGCTAGATAGTTGTATTGAATCAGGTACATGGTGAATTGATCACTCTCCTCATCGTCAGGTGTTGATAGATGCTCGACCAAGGAAGTAATAGAAGGTGATGGCAAAAGAATCAGAATTGGGATATGATATCACGGAACCTGGGTATTTAGATAAGGTATGGGTTAGCTAAAGATCTTCCTGCATATCCATACAAGACCCAAGTAGGCGGGTTGAGGTCCTACGAGGTACCCACTACTCGGAGTACCCTCTCAAAAGGAAAAAAATAGCGTGGTGTGTTTGAACACACCTATACCACGGGTAGGTGTATCGGAGTAGATTATTTATGTAACCAAGGCATTATCTGGAGAAAGATTTCATTGCGAAAGCTTGTCCTTCTTCAGGCCCAGGTCATCTAGTCGGGGTCGACCACAATTCCCTAAGAAAGAAATAAATAGAATTTCACTAATTGAAAGTTAAAGGAGGTGAACGGAACTTGAACAACTAGAGTTCCAATCTTGTTGGGGATAGTAACTTTTTAGAAAAGCAAGGACAGGACTCGTTTTCAAGCGGAATTCTAAGATTAGTCTTTCTCGCCTGGGGGGCAATCACTTTTAGATCATGGCTTGTAAAGGTTACGATAGCAAGCCTCTCTCCGGCTAGAGAGCCTCTACGACAAAGAGTAAGAAAATGGATGCTCAAATGCCGTTAAGTTTAAAGCGCAGCTTTAAAGCGTATAAGTTGCGGTGCTTTAAGCAAGAAATACGGAGCGACAGCTTTGGCAAGTCACATAGGCGTTATGAAAAGGTGTAAAATATATCAGATGCTTGCTCATTTCATGAATCTATCATAGGGTAAGAAAGGGTTTAGTTAATGGAGATATTAACTCTTCCGGCAACCAGTAACACGCAAACCATATCAAACCAATCCCAATGGACAAACCCTCGATCCACTCCTAGCTCTATAATCCACTCATCTCCCCCAGTCCCAAAGAGCCCTCCTCTCCTGGGCCTAAGTAAAACATCTTCCTTTCAGTCGAGTCAATTGCATAGAACCTGCTTCGTACTTTCCAGCCTCTTTCACTCCCTCTCTTGCTATTAGTTTGGGAAAAGCCCCAACTAATAATAGATAGAAATAGCAAAAAGGGGATGCTAGTTGTAACGTGATAGTGTAGCGCCAGCAAAGTGCTCTACAAAGGATGCTCAACCCCTCTTATCAATTATTTTTTAGTATTTTTATTTTTAGAAACTTTTTTATTATTTTTCCGCCAGTGGCTCGACAGGCATTCACCGTCAACAAAATGGAATATGTTCTAGTATACTTAAACCAAGAATGTGGCACGCCCCTATTTGTATTATCATGTTTCACACTATGCCTGGTTCTTTTGCGCAGTGTCATAGTATGGATAGAATACTTAGTTAGACTAAGACTGGGCTGCCCCTGCTCAATCATTACCGAAATAGCAGAAATGTCATCTACCTTTCCAATGGAATCTTTGACCGGCTTTGTTTCCGCTCCGCTCGTGCGTGGCACTCCTTACTCGCGGAGCGGCATACCGAAAAAAGAAAGGTTTTGGAAGCCCTGATTCACTCACACCATCTAGAGGTGAAACCAAACTATTGCAGCATCCTCAATATATCATAAGATATCAAATTGGATATCTCTTCCCTCACTTTCGGTGACCCTTATACTTTCTCGAGATGCAAGCAGAGGTCAAGAGAGGCGTGGTAGCACAAAAGAAGTCCTATATAATAATGAAACCTAGTATGCTGCTTGCTTGTCATGAGCGGCGGGGAGGTAGGCGAAGGTAGCTTGCTTCTCTTTTCCTAGGCTACCCGCACATGTTATTCGCGAAGAAAAAGCAGCGAGCGGTTATTCGCTTAGTAGAGCTACCGACCACCGGACGATGATCGCTTATTCAGTTTGTTATCCATTTCACCGAGAGTGAGGCTTTCCCATGGTAATGGAAAGGTCAGCGGAATGCGTAAAGGAATGCGCAATCAAGCATGCCTTAACTGGATAAATTCATTTATTTTACACAATTTTTTTAATTATGTCTTTTCTTCCTCTACACTTGCTCGGTCGGAGATAGCTGCTACTTACCTATGATTACTCGGTGGCCTCAGAGACCGAACTGATCTATTAACACCTACCTTATCTATGGGGTCTCAATCTCGAACTCAAACTGATGCCTAACTGCCTGAATCTCTGCTTCCTTCTACTACCAGTGAGCTAGCCTTAGTTATATTCAAAAAGGAAAAGGCGCTACTATACAATACATTAGTAGGGTAGGCTTTGCTAACTCAGCCGCTTACTTGTACTAATGGAGAACACCTCTTCCCGGGCTTCTGGCTTTAGTTTACAAACCTACCTGTCTTTCTTTTTCTTCCTTGACATTCATAAGTAAGATCTTGTGGTAGACTGCCCTCTTGGGAGGCACTTGGCAACTCACTCGTGCAGGGAGGGAAAGGGCTTTTCTTTCTATAGGAATATAGACCTGTCTTATTTCCACTCATTTCCTTTAAGTGATCTTATTTCGGGGATTGATCAGCCTACGCCACAAAGACGATTGTAGAAAGATACCAGGATTATACTCAAAAGACTTGCTTTTGTTGTTCCTATTCCTTATCATAGAACCTATTATCTTTTTTAGGAGTGTCGATTGAGAATACTCTTGCTCATCTTCCAACTCCTTTAATCCCGCAACACTTCCATATAGAGAACAAAGATAGGCTTACCATGTTCCATCAATAGCACCTAACCTATGCCGATTTTGGCGGACCGTGCTCAACCCCGGTGAACTCATGCGGTTCCGCTTGGGGCGGGCTCAACTATCTCACTTGAAGAAAGATAAACTAGAGAATATAAATAGAAGATCATCATGGTACAATTTATCATAAGAAAACGCAAGTTTCCGGCCCTTCCGACAATGATTGTTTAAGTTGCGGTACAAGATGAGTTCCCGTTTGAAAAATCCTTTATCTATTAGGTACGTTGCCCTTCGGGCCCTCAAAGAGGAACCATCACTATCTTTTTGTTAGGAATTTTTTCTATTTTATTCTTTCTTCGGGATTCAACGGCAAAAAGTCGACGTGAGGAGGGGCTATATGGGATATCTATCTACGGGGGCCTGCACTTTATTATAGGGAAAGAGGGGAAAGATGAACTTCATTCGGTAGCAGCATTCTTGAAGATTTTCCCCGCTCTAGAACAATAATAAGTAGTCAGTATAGCCAGTAGTTGGCCTTAAGCCTAGCTGTGTTACGGAATCGTGAGGCTTAGACGTGCATCCACTATACTGTACGGGTTGTCTATATGCGAAGCTTGTCTATGACTCTAGGGACATCGTGGTACCACCGTAGGCCACGTTGTGCTATCGTGAGCATGAGCTTGGGTTCCGCTATGCTTGCGACCATAATAGCTATAAGGTGGTGTTTGGTTTTAAGAAAGGGGAGGAGAGGAAAAGAGTGGAATGGAGGGGAAAGGAGAAGAGAGGAGTGAAAGAGAATAGTGAAATTAAATTTCATTATTGGGTTTGACATAAAATTTAATAGGGAAAGGAATTTTAATTTTTTTTGGACAAATTTATCCTTTGCCTTAAATATTAAATTATCTATATTAATAATAAAATATAATTTAATATTAATACCAAACTTTTTTAATTTCAAACAGTTCTAAAACAATTCATGATTTATATTTAATATAAAATATAAAATAATTTAATATCTTAAACTATTTAATATAATTTAATATAAATAAAAGCCAGTCAATATAAGTCAACGTAGGTCAACATAAGTCAGCGCCGGTCAACGTCGACCAGCTATTTTCCAACGGAAGTCCGGCGAGTTCCGGCGGAGATTTGGTGTGTCAGCGGTGGTCTGGCAAAAATCCGGCGATGGTCCGGCGAAGTTCCGGCAGAAATCCGGTGAAGGCACGGCGATAGTTAATTATATTTATATTTTTTCATATTAAATAAATAAATAAGTTTATTTATTTTATTAATTTTTTTAAATCATTCATTGAATTTGATTAATATAAAATTATTTATAATATTAAATTGATAAAATAAAATTATAAATAATTATTATTATTAATAACATTAAACAAGTTGAAATGTTGAAGGGCAATTTTGAAAACTTGTGTTTTCAACATAAGAGGAATTTAAATTCTTCACTTTTTGGTGTGGAATTTAAAGTCTACATTATAAGGGATATTAAATTTTAATAGAAATTAAATTCTTATATATTTTGTGCAACCAAACAATGAAAATAAAAATAAAATTTAAATTACTTTTCTCTCCTCCATTCTCGCCCCCCAACCAAACATCACCTAAGTATACGAAAGAACCCCTTTTTTGTAATTCCTATAATGCAATTGGAGTTTATCAGCATAAAAGAATCAATTTAGAGCAGTCTTTCTATCCTTTTTTTGGGGTTGCATGCCTAAGGCAATGTTTTTCATTTTTGCAGATTGAGATGGATTGATCTTCGCTATCGTGCCTCTTCCTTGTACCAGTGGATGCTGCGGCAGTGCCTAATAAGCATGTAGTAAATGACTCTTGGTTCCTCGCCAAGGGTGTAATAAAGATTCAGTCCACAAGGGTTGTTGGGAAAATATGCTCTTTAAAAGCATATGTGTTTATTTAATTGTAATAAACATTTTTTCTGATTAATAAAATAATGAGGTATTTTATGCAAATATCTTAATTGCATTAATATTTTTATTAAAGTCCATTTAATCATATTATATGTATTTATGTGATCACCATGTGGATTCACAGAAGACATAAATACAAGTTATCTTATGATTAAATAAATTTAGTTCGCAGTTGATAAATAAAGTTGGGCACTTTATTTAGGTATAGACTGTAATAAATTCATTGAATGATTTATCTTAATCATGTATGAATTTATTGATGTAGTACGACTACATTGAATAGGATCACATATGAGATTTAATTAACTTTGTAATAACTGTCAGACTTATTAAATCTCATAGGCGTTGATTTTACTGTAATCTTAATCTTGAGTTAATTATGATTTCATGATTGTAATTGTTATTTCATTTGAGTTACCAATGGGCACGACACATCCTTGTGGTCAAGATTACCCGGTATCTTGGTGGGAGCAATTATGAGTATTGGAGTTATGGATTAATAATATAGAATTTGTACAACATATCTCTTGATGGGTTTTCGGCACTTGATGATAGAATTCTCTGGCCAGAGTGTGTCAACATATTTAGTATGTTGAAAATGATCATTAGAGAAAACCAGTAAGGATCAAGGAATAAGATGTTATTAAATTGATTGGACAGTTGAGATATCAATTTGATTAACGAAGTGGTATAAAGGATTGTGCAGTAAAGAAATCAATGTGGCTTGGGACGAATTATTATTCGAGCATACAATTATGGAAGTCAGTTCCAATCTTTTAGTGGAGTAGATTTGGAATTAAATAATTGGGCTAGTTTAATTACAGGTCTAATTATTGTAGCCACTATTGTATGTTCCCAAATGATCCCCGGGTTAGCTTATTTAATTGACTGCACCACTACTGGACTAATAAGTAAGATAACTAGCTATTTGGGTCAAAAGCCTAAATTTATCATTTAGTGGGAGGCTCCATTTAATTAGCTTTTGTGTAAGGGGCCTTATGTTATTTTACAAGGTGGGTCCCCTATAGAAAAAGCAAATAACGTGAGTTTTGTTTTTTGATTATTTGGAGCCTAGGGTTTTCACTAAAGGGTGATATAAAAGGCTTATTTTTCTCTAAAGAAAAGAAAAAAAGCCACTTTATACAGATAAGAGAAAAAGATTTTTCTCTCTATTGTTGAGAGAAAAATTTTCTCGTGCTAGTTGCTTTGGTAGTGATAAAGGCGCCCACACGTCAAGTGCAGATCGAACCTGAGTCATAACCTGAAAGATCATTGGTGCCAGTTCGTGTTCTAACAAGCGTGGTGGTGACGGATCGTGATCTAACAGGAGTGGTGGTGACGGATCATGATCTAGGAGCC
Source organism: Citrus sinensis (assembly GCF_022201045.2). NCBI lineage: Eukaryota > Viridiplantae > Streptophyta > Magnoliopsida > Sapindales > Rutaceae > Citrus > Citrus sinensis. The sequence goes on along the minus strand of NC_068558.1, from coordinate 25,463,675 downwards.
TAAATCACTTCAACGGAAAAAGCCAAATCAGATTTTCAAGGTACGATTTCTAGATTACAAATTCTTATATATTATATGAGAGCGATCTTCAAAAGGTTTTATAAAAAATTTAAAAACCTGATTTTTCTCCAACAATTGGTATCAGAGCCTCCTCATATTAATATATAAGAATTTCGTATGAAATCATTCTTGAAATTTATGTATTAGAGTGGCATAATTTATTCAGATATATATTATTTGTTTAATATATGAATAAAGCATGTTTTGGTTTGTCTTAATTCATGGTTAGATTTTCTACTGTATTTTTCGTTTGGATCTGTAATAAGAGGGGTGGTTTTTTAATCACCATGTTTCCCTCTTGATTTAATTTACTGTTATAGAATTTTGTAAGCCAAAATTGGCCTAGGAAATTTGTAAATCAATCACGGATGACAGATCAAAGCGACGGAGGCCGAAAATTTCGACATCGACCACCGACCAGTGCACTCGCTATAGCCAACGAGCGGCACACGCTGCAAGCGCATGCTGGCAGTGCGCGCAGCAAGCAGCACACGTGCCAGCAGCATGCGCGGCCAGCCTGGCCAACAGCAGAGTGCGCAGGGTTGTTTTGCTTCCGGCGTATCGACGACGGCAAACTCGATGTTGATAACGGTTGTCCGGTGAGATTGGCCTGAACAGTGGCCGTTTGTGGATATGGCGGCTAGGGAAGAAGAAAGAAAGAAAAATATGAATTTAGGGTTTCATGGTTTTTATCATGGAGGTCCCTATGGTTCCATAATGTTTCATTTGGGCAGAAAATTTTTAATTTTTTGCGTTTAAGTCCAAAAATAGTTTTGGGTTTGATGAATCCTAGTTTTAGGCTCAATTCAATTGGGCTTAATAGATTAAAATGCATAGATAAAATTGAATGTATTAAATTTATTTTTGGTCCAAAATTTTTATTTTAATAATAAATTTTAATCATTTATTTATTTCCTTTCAAAAATTAAAATTGGACCAATTATAAATTTAAAAGCTCAATTTCCCCTAGTCCATTAACAAAGACAAGCTTATGGAAGATGGACATTGACAAGAAGCCCAATGAAGATGAGGCTTAGGGTTAATGTATTTTTCATTATTAGGAAAGCCATGAATTAAGATTAATTAATTATTTTTCTATATGTTATGTTTTGGATGATAACATGCCATGATAACATGTCATATAGAATAGGTAGTGCCACTCTATGTATAATGATACATGTCATTCATTAATTATGAATTTCATTATATTGTTTGAAATTTGCCTATGCTTAATAATATTGGATATCATCTAGATAATATTATAGGAAGCATGCAATTAACAATATGTATATTTTAAAAAGGAAAAATCAATTTTAAAATATTCAGTGGGAGAAGGAAAATTCAAGATAATTTTTCCCACGGGCTCCATTGTTAGTTCAATAATAAAATTATATATATACCTCGACTTCATGATACGGTGATGCTCCCTACGGAGGGTATATATATTAGATATTTTATTTGATGAACTTCTTCAAAGATAAAATTGAAATATTTTTTAATCGATTGTTCGCCCCAACGGTGACTATTGATATAAAAAATATGTAGATTGAAACAATGGTTATACACTCAACTAAAATTTGTTATTAACCTTCCCAACGAAGCTCTGTTAACAAATTTAGGCCCAAAAAGGATAACGATAATTATTTATCATGTCTCTACATGAAAGTAAATAATCTAATGGATAATTGGGTCTAGTAAGTGTAGACATGACTTCCCCAACGGATAGCTTGTCAAAGCGGTACTAGATTATCGTTACAATAAATTAAAATGCATTTATGATTTTTTGCATTTTTGTCATTTATTGTGAATATTGTTTCAAAGTATTTATGCATGTCTATTTTGTTTTTTCAGAAAATGTCTTCCATAAACCCATTATTAATTATCCTTGTTAAAAATGAACTCACTGGCGAAAATTATTTAGATTGGAAACGCAATCTATTTAATATTCTCACTGCTAAGGGCTGCAAATATGTGTTGACCCAGCCTTGCCCTCCTGAACCATCCTTATACGATTATAGAAATCAGAGGGAGCCTTATGAGAAATGGTACGAAGCTAACAAAATGACTAAACGCTATATATTGGCTTCGATTTCTGTGGAACTGCATAAGAAACATCGGAGCATGGAAACAACCACTGAAATAATGGCTTGTCTTCATAAGATGTTTGGGCAAAATACTCATTTTGCTAGAGAAGCAGCATTAAAACGTATTACGGATACTAAGATGGAAGAGGGCACAAAAGTTCGTGATCATGTCCTCAAAATGATGGACTATTTGAATGAGGTAGAGATTCATGGTGTTCAAATCAATGATAAATCAAAGATTAACATTGTGATTGAATCTTTACCTGATACATTTAAAGAGTTTAAGGTCAGCTATATCTTAAACAATAAAGATATGACCTTAATTGAATTAATGCACGAACTACATGCTATAGAAGAATTTTATCATAGCAGAAAACTTCCTGAAAAAGGATTCTCTTCAAGGCTTAAGTCGAAAGACAAGAATGAGCAAGCAAGAGTTGGGATCGACAAACTGTCCACTAAAAGAAGTGGCAAGCCAAAAGGCAAGTGTTACAAATGTGGACAGAAGGGTCACTGGAAGAAAGATTGTCCTAAGATTATTAAAATCAGGTATATGAAATTTTTAAGCTTCCTAATTAGTTCAGATTTCTATTGATTCATACAATAATGAATTCTGAGATAACTAATCTTATTTATAATTCATTTATTTGGTTTTCAGGAAACCAAAAGATTAAGTGAAGAAAGCTTCAAACAGCAGTTGAGGACATGCTAGTTTATATCAATTGAAAGACTAGATCAATTTTACAAGACTTTAGTTTTGATATTTGTCTTTATTTTTCCAAATATTAGAGGAATTTAATTTCGGTGGCTTGTTTTAATAAACAGAAGTACACTGTTATTTTTGGATCCTCTATTTATTACTTATTTTGGTTATTTATAAAGACAATTTATATCATAGAAGTACATTGATCTATTCAAATTAAGATATAATGATAAAAAGTATATGCATTTATCTAAGAAAAGAAATGTTTCTTCTAACCAAAAATCACCTCTGATATTTATGCTTAAGTCATATAAACTATAATAAGATTTTAAGAAAATGATTAATGATAGACTTGCTAGCCTATTAAGATTGATCATTGTAACTCTATAAATCTTATTTAGAAAAGTAATATGACAAGGATGCTCTTTTTGAGCTAAAAGCATAACATTGTATTTGATGATTTAGCGCATACAAATGTATACGAACTAATCAATATACATGTTATAAGAGGTTATGAGTATTCTATCAATCTTGTTGATGAATATTCATTTTATTTATGTTTGTCTAAATGCGTCATGATTCCATTGCTTTTGAAATTCAAAAGAGTACATGGATAAGACAGAAGCAATTAGACAGGAACATAAAAGAACTTCGATATGATCGAAACAAAGAATATCTCTATGGAGAATTCAAGCACTATTTGGTTGTCAATGAACACTATGATACAATAGTGTAATTAAATAGAGAAACAAGATTCTTTTGGATAAGACAAGATATATACTAAGTGATTTATCATTTACCTTTTTGATTCCAGATACTAGTATTTGAAACTACAAAGTTTATTGAACTTAGTTTCATCTATCTCGGTGTCTACTACTCCAAGCTATTATGAAAAAGTCACAAACATGGCTTGAGACACATTCGTATTTGGAGTTTACTAGTATTTCTACTAGAATCAGAGATAGAGAAGATGGATTCGTGTTCAGAAGCTTGCATGTTTTAGGTATCTTAAAGGAATAGGGAAAGTCTGAATTGTAGTCCTCAAGATAGGAATGTATTTATAGAAATATTCTTTACTTTCTTTGAGGAAGACTATATAATGACTTATAACCTAAGAGTAAGGTAAAACTAGAGAAATAAAAGAGATCAGGTTGATGCTCAGCTTTCAACACCTGTTATAGAACATAAAGAACAGCAACAACAAGCTGATCAGCACAGGATTATCCTTGAACAACCATCACTTTTAGAACCTCGTCGTAGTGGGAGGGTAACTAGGTTACCTGCGAGATACATGCTTTTGTGAGAAACCTATATGGCTATTTCAGATGAACATGTACAAGATCCCACTAGTTACAACGAAGCTCTAATAGATAGAGATGTTGAATTTTGAAAAAGGCCATGAATCAAGAAATGGAATCTATGTATTCCAATAAAGTCTGGGAACTTGTAGAGGCACCAAATGGGGTAAAACCTATAGGGTGCAAGTGGATCTACAAGAGAAAAAGAGGAGTAGAAGGAAGGGTGGAAACATTTAAAGCAAGATTAGTAGCCGAAGGGTTTACTCAGAAAGAAGGAATCGATTATGAGGAAACCTTTTCTCCGGTTGCTATGCTTAAATCCATCAGGATTCTGCTCTCCATTGCCGCAGTGCTAGATTATGAAATTTGGCAAATAGATGTCAAGATTGCCTTTCTTAACGGGCATCTTGAAGAAAACATCTACATGCAGCAACCAGATGGATTTATACAAAAAGGCTAAGAACACATGGTATGTAAGTTGCAGAGATCCATTTATGGATTGAAGCAAGCATCCTGGTCATGGAACATCAGATTTGATCAAGCAATTAAATCGCTTGGATTCATTCAGAACATTGATGAACCATGTGTGTACAAGAAAATTCAGGGAAAATTTGTAGCCTTCCTAGTTCTTTGTGTAGACAATATTCTCCTGATTGGAAACGATATAGGAGTATTGACTACAATAAAGATTTGGTTAGCAAAACAATTTGATATGAAAGACTTGGGAGAGACAAGTTATATTCTTGGTATCAAGTTACTACGAGACCGGAAGAATAAAACTTTAGCCTTGTCTCAAGCGGTCTATATCGATAAGATATTGGCTAGATTTAGCATGGAAAAATTCCAAGAGTGGTTTATTACCATTCAGACATGGAATTACATTCTCTAAGGATCAATCACCTAAAACATCTGAAGAGATAGAGAGAATGAGACGAGTTCCCTGTGCAGAAGCTGTGGGAAGTCTCATGTATGCCATGCTTTGCACTAGGCCAGACATCTGTTTTGCGGTAGGGATGGTTAGCAGATATCAATTTAATCCTGGACCTCAATACTGGACTGCAGTCAAGCATATTATAAAGTATCTGAAAAGAACTAAAAATTATATGCTTGTGTATTCTGGTGATGAACTTATTCTAGTGGGTTATACTAATTCTGATTTTTTGTCAGATAAGGATTTTAGAAAATCAACTTCCAGCTATGTGTTTATATTAGGAAGTGGAGCTATTAGTTGGATGAGTGTGAAGTAATCTTGTATCACAGACTCCACAACTGAAGTTGAATATGTGGCTACATCTGAAGCTGCAAAAGAAGCTATATAGGCTCCACAAGTTCCTACAAAATCTTGAGGTGGTACCTGTTGTAACTACACCCCTTAAACTATTTTGTGATAATGGTGGTGCAGTAGCTCAATCTAAGGAACCACAAGAAACAAAACATACTGACAGGAAGTATCATCTTATAAGGGAATAGTGTAGAAAGGTTATATGACAGTACCCCAAATGGCATTAGATGCTAAATGACAGATCTTATTACAATGGCCATTAGTGGGAAACCTTTATAACCTGCACTTAGAGCCCTAGAGCATGTGCAATATGTCAGATATACTTTGAGAGCTAGTGGGAGATTGTTAGGAAAATATGCTCTTTAAAAGCATATGTCTTTATTTAATTGTAATAAACATTTTTTCTGATTAATAAAAATAATGAGGTATTTTATGCAAATATCTTAATTGCATTAATATTTTTATTAAAATCCATTTAATCATATTATATGTATTTATGTGATCACCATGTGGATTCACAGAAGACATAAATACAAGTTATCTTATGATTAAATAAATTTAGTTCGCAGTTGATAAATAAAGTTGGGCACTTTATTTAGGTATAGACTGTAATAAATTCATTGAATGATTTGTCTTAATCATGTATGAATTTATTGATGTAGAACGACTACATTGAATAGGATCACATATGAGATTTAATTAACTTTGTAATAACTGTCAGACTTATTAAATCTCATAGGCGTTGATTTTACTGTAATCTTAATCTTGAGTTAATTATGATTTCATGATTGTAATTGTTATTCCATTTGAGTTACCAATGGGCACGACACATCCTTGTGGTCAAGATTACCCGGTATCTTGGTGGGAGCAATTATGAGTATTGGAGTTATGGATTAACAATATAGAATTTGTACAACACATCTCTTGATGGGTTTTCGGCACTTGATCATAGAATTCTCTGGCCAGAGTGTGTCAACATATTTAGTATGTTGAAAATGATCATTAGAGAAAACCAGTAAGGATCAAGGAATAAGATGTTATTAAATTGATTGGACAGTTGAGATATCAATTTAATTAACGAAGTGGTATAAAGGATTGTGCAGTAAAGAAATCAATGTGGCTTGGGACGAATTATTATTCGAGCATACAATTATGGAAGTCAATTCCAATCTTTTAGTGGAGTAGATTTGGAATTAAATAATTGGACTAGTTTAATTACATGCCTAATTATTGTAGCCACTATTGTATGTTCCCAAATGATCCCCGGGTTAGCTCATTTAATTGACTGCACCACTACTGGACTAATAAGTAAGATAACTAGCTATTTGGGTCAAAAGCCTAAATTTATCATTTAGTGGGAGGCTCCATTTAATTAGCTTTTGTTTAAGGGGCCTTATGTTATTTTACAAGGTGGGTCCCCTATAGAAAAAGCAAATAACGTGAGTTTTATTTTTTGATTATTTGGAGCCCAGGGTTTTCACTAAAGGGTGATATAAAAGGCTTATTTTTCTCTAAAAAAAAGAAAAAAAGCCACTTTATACAGATTAGAGAAAAAGATTTTTCTCTCTATTGTTGAGAGAAAAATTTTCTCGTGCTAGTTGCTTTGGTAGTGATAAAGGCACCCACACGTCAAGTGCTGATCGAACCTGAGTCATAACCTGGAAGATCATTGGTGCCAGTTCGTGTTCTAACAAGCGTGGTGGTGACGGATCGTGATCTAACAAGAGTGGTGGTGACGGATCGTGATCTAGGAGCCTAAATCACTTCAACGGAAAAAGCCAAATCGGATTTTCAAGGTACGATTTCTAGATTACAAATTCTTATATATTATATGATAGCGATCTTCAAAAGGTTTTATAAAAAATTTAAAAACCTGATTTTTCTCCAACAAGGGTTGCATTCTATATACGCTTTCCAAACTGTTTGGGTCGTTGCGTGGCCTCAAAGAATTGTTCCTCCGGTGTGAAACCAGTTGGTTCTGTTATAAAATGTGGTGCGGGTTCATCTCTCTCGACCAGTTCAGGTTCAAGGGAAGGGTGCTCGAGGGGACCCAGACTTGAAATCTCTTAAAGAAAGAAAGCTTTCGATTCACTTAGAAAACACTGATCCCTCACCTTGATACTAAACTGGATCGAGCCCGGGATCTTCTTGAAAATGGGAAGATCTAGGATAGGCTGTTCTTTATCTTTAAGTTCATTCACTGTAGGTTCTCTTACTTGCTCTAGTGGCTGACAAACGCCAACCGGGAGGGGAGGCTCAGGAATCGACAGGTAAGATAGATAGTTGACCTTTTGAGGTAAGGAATTGGCCTGTTCAGGTCAAATCATCCATGAACCCTAAGTAGCACATGCAATTGGATCACGCTAGCTCAATATTGGTGTGCTTGAAATTTGCATGCAAGGAATTTGTCTTCAAATTTACCTCGTCAAAGCTGAATGCATGCATGTGTATTTGAATTTCAATTTTGAATTTTTCAACAGATGGCGTGTAAGGATCGCCTTAAGCTTGCGGTCCAATATCCGGTGAAATATCCGCCATTTCCATGAGCAAATATTGACAAATCATGAATGAATTGCGGATCGACCATTCATAATGGCCAAAGACCATTCAACTTCTTCAATGATCCCCAACCTCACCATTTGGCATTTAATTGCATGAACAAAATTGTCAAAGAATTTTGCTATTTCATTATCACGCTTTTACCGAGCAATTATTTTGCCCTATTTTCTTTAATGTTTTCCCACATTCAAGTCAAATTTTCAACGTGTAGAAAATTTAGCACTTGTTGGTCGGGTAAGACTTCTTTTTATCGCGGTTTAAAAAAATTCAAATATTTTAATAATAAATTTAGCTATTGAAAATTATATTTAAATAAATTTTTTTCAGGGAACAATAATGGAATTAAAATTTATGTGGTTAACAATATTGATTATTGATGAAAATTAAAAAATAATGGTTTAAGTGAAACAACTTTTTCAAGAAAACAAATTTACCAGATTCCATGTGTATAAATTTGTTGAAACAGATAGTGAAAATATATAAGATTTTCTTATTTTCCCAAGCCTTTTGGTTTTCAAGCATCTATATTTGGCTAGTCACCCGAATGTAAATCTTGAGGGAGATAGAAGTGTTATAATAAGCTCACATTATTTTCAAAAAATAGAGATAAACAAAGAGATTGGGCAATTAATCAATTAATTCTTATGTATTTTTTTCACTTATGTTTGTTTAGCCATATTTGCTATTAAGGTTGGTTTAAGATAAATTTTATTTCAATGTTTTACCCAAGATACATAAAATGACCAAATTATCCAAAGATAATGTGATAATGTTCCTATATCTAACAATCTAAGTATTTAGTTTTGTGACTTACAACATGACATCCAATAAATTACATGAGTCTTATGCCATAAAAATATTTTGTTAGTTTAACTAAATCTTAATAATCATTCTAATAAATTTGTTTTGATACATTTTTTAGAAATTATAAATTTTGTATAAAATTCAAAAACTCTGAACTTAAAGTAAATTTTTTGGTATTTTGCTACTTTTACCTTATAAGAGTAAATAATCAATTTAAAATTATGACAAAGCAATCTTTTTAGTCAAATATGATAAAAAAAATTAAAGTCACAAAACAAATCAAGGTAGATTTAATTAATTACTTCTCAAACTTCTTCTTTATTTGAATTTTCTTAAAAATAATGTGAATTTATTATAATTATTTTCTTGAAGTAGGGTGGGTTTACAAAAATTGTGGTATGAAAATATCAGCACTGTAAATGAAAAAAAATGAGAAAAAAATGGTCACATTTCGTCATTTAACAAAATGATTATATAGATACTTTTGGAATAATTACGCCTAGATAAAAATAATTCGATCACTACAATAAAAGACATAGTTGTCGTAGGAAGAGACGATGTCACTATTTTTTAAAACAACTATATATATTTATAAAAATTGTACAAGACCACGTAAGTGCTTTAATTTCCCCTTAAAACAATTTAAAAAAATCAATTGAAGATTCGGATCCCTTTTTTTTTTTTTTTGCAATAGTACAATTGGAAGAAAAATATATCTACAAAGCTCACAAAAGACCCGTCATCCTTTTATCAATCAACCATTGTATTATATATTCATGTGAGAATCTGAATACTCACAAAAATTGCTCGTGGCATAGAGCAATAGTCACCATTCATTTCGCATAGAAAACGTCGTCATTTTGTTTATAAACCAAAAACTTATTATCACTTATTTGTTGCCGGCCTAATGAGTGGTTTTCAAATAGTATTATTTGGTTGGTTCCGAGTTTGAGTCCTAAAACTAAAGGAAATAAGGAATTAATTTGAACTTTGTCTATTATTCTATCATTTAAAGAAAAATAAATAAAATATATATTATCACAAATTTAAATTATCCATTTATAAGGGGAAACATAAGAATCGTGGCTGATTTTGTCAATTTATGTGTAAACAGTCAAAGACGCTGAGATAAAATTACTAAGTAAAAAATTATAAATTTCTCACACTAAAAGATGTTATCAATTTATCACTCAGAAATAAGGAGACAATTTTCGGATTTTGAACTGCTGAAATAGCTCCATTGATTTTAACATCTATAGCGTACAACATTATTGCACGGAAACACCACAAATTGAGTCCCCCACATGAACGGTCGAGTCTCACATTTTCAACAAAAATCATAAACATTAAAGCACACGTATAAGAAATTAATTAAATAAAAAAATAATTATTTCATTAAATATGATTTCATCATTAATCTTAATATAAGAAAATTAGTTAGACATACTTAAATAAGGAGCAACAAAATAAATAAAATCAGTCATGGAGAATTAAATTACTGCTGCTGCCACTATTCTTCTTCTCCTTTTCTGCCTTGCGTCTGCCTTTTTTTTTCCTCTTTGGCGGCTCCCTCTCCTCTAGGGGTGGGCAAAAAAAGTTAATTAATCAAAAATCGAACCGAACCGATCGGTTCGGTTCGGTTTTTGTGCGGTTTTTTTACTTCTAAAAAACCAAAATAATAATATCATACAAATAGTAAAATTAATCGGTTCGGTTTTCGATTTTTTTAAAAAAACCGAAAAACCGAACCGGAATCTCAAATAAATCGATTGTAAAAAAACCCTAAAGCTTAAATCTAAACACTTCTGACTTCTGTCTCCCGCTGGCCGCTGCTCTGCTCGTCGTGACTTCTTCTGTTCGCTGGCCGTTGCTCGTCGTGATTTCTTCTATTCCCGCTGGCCGCTGTTCGTCGTGACCTTCAGCCACACTTCTGTCTTCTTCTGTCCCCTCTGCTCGTCGCCACCGCTGCAAGCTCGTTGCCGCCGCTGCTCGTCAGTCATCACTGCTGCTGCTGCCACTGTCACCTGCCGTGTGAACTGTGAAGATTGGTATTTGTTTTCTGGAAGTTTATCTCTCAGCAACCTTAAGAAGTTCTCCTTTCCTTCACTCTCGATCGCCTTCACAAGGTAAACAAAAAAAAAAGTTTTGATTTCAATCGAAGTTCTTCAGTGATGGAAACGGAATGATATTGTTATTTCTTGTAATTGAAAGGAACCAGAACTTGTTTAAGTAAATGCAAGATTTTGTGATATTTAATTTTTGTGATTTTGTAATTGAAAGGAACCGCTGCTGAAATATTTCATGTTTGTACCTGTGTTACGGAAATGGAGAATTTAGATAACCATCAAATCATGAGTGGTAATAATGGAGAATTTAGACAGTTCTCCAATTAACTCTGTCTTTGGCATTTCCAATTAACTCTGTCTCTCTCTGCACCTTTTGCCTTGACTTACTGTCTTCTTCCCTTTTGTTTCTGCTTTCACTTAAACTTTCAGCTTCCATGATCATTATGGTGCCCAGAAAATGCTTTACTTTCTATGAAAATTTGCCTGTTGGGTTGGCCATTTATATTTGTACATGGCTAGTCGAAGAATTGCAGGTCCTCGGGTTCTTTACATTTAATTAGTTACAATTTTTAATTTAATTGCAAGACTTGAAGTACTTATATAAGTCAATCAAGTCATATTATTGTTGCATGTTGCCATGTTGATGGGATTCTCACTTTCTCAGTCTGGAAGGCTGCTTAAATGGAAATCCAATTGATGAATTTGTGTCCTGTTGGATTAACATTTTCTTCCTCAAAACATTTTATCCTCTTAGAAATTAATATTGTAGCAAGCTTTATTTTATTTTATTTTACAATTTTTGTTTGTTAACTTTTTATGTTTATGGTAGATTTATTAGTTTAAGGCTTTAAATTTAAAAAAACTCAAAATAGATCCAATAGGTCCATAATCGAAATAATCGAACCGAACCGAATCGAATTATTTCGATTAATCGAGTATTTGATTATTTTGGTGATTTGATTAATCGCGATTATGATTTTAAAATAATCGTAATCGAACGATTATGAAAAATTTAGTAAAAAACCGAACCGAACCGAACCGCGCCCACCCCTACTCTCCTCTTCGTCCAAAACCCAAAAGCTTACTTATAGAATCTTCAAAATGGGCCCCACCTTTTCAATTCTAAAGCCGAAAGGCTTTGGCCTTTTATTTGTTTTTGCTCTCACCACTTGGTATTTAATTGCATGAACAAAATTGTCAAGGAATTTTGCTATTTCATTATCACTCTTTTGCGGAGCAATTATTTGGATTAATATCCTTAGTCTGAACACTCTTGATCTTTTATAGATCTTATGTCACTTGTATTTTAGTGTTAGTATAAGATTAAGATTTAACTATTTTTTTTTAATTTATTAACCACTAATTGTGTTAATAAAATTTACTCATATAAAGACCAGATCAAGAGAGAATTATGATTTCAATTATTTTGTCCTATTGTCTTTAATGTTTTCCCACATTCAAGTCAAATTTTCAACATGTAGAAAATTAAGCACTTGTTGGTCGGATTAGACTTCTTTTTATCGTGGTTGAAAAAATTCAAATATTTTAATAATACATTTAGCTATTGAAATTTATAATTAAATATTTTTTTTTTTCGGGGAACAATAATGGAGATAAAATTTATGTGGTTAAGAATATTGATTATTGATGAAAATTAAAAAATAATAGTTTAGGTGAAGCAACTTTTTCAAGAAACACAAATTTACCAGATTCTGTGTGTATAACATTTTCAACACTAAAAATGTGAGTTCCTGATATCATATATAAATATGTAAAAAGGGAAGGGAGGATGAAAGATAAATTGAAGTGAAAGGAAGAAATGGAAGGTGAGAACACAAAACCAAAGATACTAATCTTTGGGGGTACTGGATACCTCGGTAAGTATATGGTGAAAGCAAGTGTTGCTTCTGGTCACAAAACTTTTGTTTATGCTCGACCTGTTACACAAAATTCAAGAACCTCCAAGGTTGAAATCCACAAGGAATTTCAGGGTATTGGCGTCACCATTATTGAGGTTACTTCATTAGTCAATTATCTCGATCTCCTTGGGTTTTGTTTATTTATTTATTTTTTTGCTCTTTTTTTCCCTCTTTAAATGCACGCCCGAAATTCGAGCCTCAAACCTCTTATACTTCTTTTTATGAGATTAATTTTGTGTTGATGTAATTGGAACCCTTCGATATTATTTGTAATAATACTGTTGAAATTAAAATAGGGAGAGCTAGACGAGCACGAGAAAATTGTATCTGTACTTAAGGAAGTAGATGTGGTGATATCTACTGTAGCTTATCCTCAGTTTCTTGATCAACTGAAAATTGTTGATGCCATCAAAGTTGCTGGTAACATCAAGGTATTTGATTGAGCTCTTTCTTTTTTAAAAATAAAATAAATCGCTTGTTGTCCTTTTGTTTTTTTCGGAGAAATTGAAATATAGTTTGTTTATTAATTGAAAAATATTAGAAACTTTTAAATGTGGATGTCCGCACTATGTAAATGTAGATTTAGGTGAGGCAATTGTAGTTAGCTATAGGCTACTTAATTAGCAAAATATATAAGATCACAAACTCTAATTTAATATTTGCATCTTTTTACCATTCTAGTGTCTTTTTACAATTCAGTGCTGCACTGCTTCAAATTTGTTTATATAGAACAGATCTTAAAGACACTATGTATTGGTTGCTAGAGGTTTCTTCCATCTGAGTTTGGATGTGAAGAGGACAGGGTGAGGCCTCTGCCCCCTTTTGAAGCTTGCTTGGAGACAAAAAGAATAGTAAGAAGGGCAATAGAAGCAGCTCAAATTCCCTACACCTTTGTCTCAGCAAATCTCTGTGGTGCTTACTTTGCGAATGTCTTGCTTCGTCCATCTGAATCACATGATGATGTTGTTGTTTATGGAAGTGGTGAAGCAAAAGGTACGTATACCTTCCCAATGCAGAAGTCCACGCATATTAAAATAAAATTTACACTAAAAGTTCATTTTTTTAATATCTTTTTTATGTTCTATCATCTATTTATCTATTTCAGCTGTCTTTAATTACGAGGAAGATATAGCTAAATGTACAATCAAAGTGATAAATGATCCAAGGACATGCAATCGAATTGTGATTTATTGACCGCAAGCAAGCATTATATCACAACTTGAATTGATCTCCCTTTGGGAACAAAAGACTGGATGGAATTTCAAAAGAGTTCACATTTCTGAGGAAGAACTAGTAAAGCTATCTGAGAGTAAGAATTTTGATTTTTTATTTAATTTTTTTAATAAAATTATTTACTTTTATATAAAGTCATAAAAGGATAAAATCACTACAAGCAGAATCAGAATGATGTTCTATTCCATTGGGCCAAAGTGTAAATCTAGTGGGTCAATACGTGAATTGTTTTGGTTAAATTTCAAAGCAGACCCTCATCATTTATAATTTTTTTACCATAACCAAATATGTTTCTTGTGTAAGATATTTATCACTAATTTGAATGTTAATTGTTTGAAGTTAGTATTTAACTAAGGGTACCATAACCCACAGTCTGAGCATTATTAGATAATTAAAAAATCAAGAAAATGAAATAAAAACTATCTAATTATACCAGTTTGGGTATGATGTCACAATAGGATAATTTTTCTTATTAAATGAAGTTAATTAATTGTGTGTTTCCCAAACCTAAAAGTATTTATTTAATGTTAGGGTGATTTAACAGCTTTAATTTTAAAATTTTTTAAAAATAAAGAAAAATTAGTTAGCCCATTCTAAGAAAAATTCTTATCTTCACCTATGCTTAATTCCACCCTTGACTATAAGATTTCAGAGGTCTCAATTTCTTTGACATCTCATTTATTTTTAAACTCAATTAATACTGTTCATTACAACCTATCCATTTTCAATTGTTGCAGCCTTACCACCTCCAGAAGACATACCAATATCCATTATACACAGCGCACTTGCTAAGGGTGACTTGATGAACTTTGAACTTGGAGAGGATGACATTGAAGCTTCAATGCTGTACCCTGATTTTAAATTCACCACAATCGATCAACTTCTTGACATTTTTCTAATTGACCCCCCAAAGCCTGCACGTACGGCTTTTGAATAAGCAGCTTAATTTATGTAATTTTCGACTTTAATTAATTATGTTTCCAAAACTAGTCCTATCCTTGTTTTGTGTCAATAAATCAAAAGAAAGAATAACAGAACATGCATGGAACTCCATGCATATTTTTAAGCATTTATATATTTTTACTATATAGAAAAATGCTGTGATGTTAAAATAATGATAATAATAAGCAGAAAACATAACTAATCACGATATAGTTTATAGTGAGAATGATACATTATCAAAGAAATATTGAAAAAATAATTCATTTTCAAAAGAAACTTATCATACTGATCTTCCATTTTGATCTTTCCCCCTTTAAATTCAATGATATAAAAATTTTTAGATTCGGTTCCCAAAAATTGAGGGAGTAGAAGGCAGGTGTTGGAGCAGGGGTAGATAGTGGGCTAAAATAATTAAAGTGGAAACTATTTTTGATCAATAATATTTGATCAAAGATAAAGGGAAGTGGAAAGGATTTTACTAGTGGAAGATTTTGTTGTTCTTAACTTCCTTGCTTGAATTGGATACACGGCCATGTCTTTATAGGCCTTACAAACACTAGGTGACCACACATTTAGCATTTTTCGTTGTGGCTAATTTTTAACAACTTTTGCATAGATATTTCTACCTGTCTAAAAGAAATTTATTAGATGCTTAGATATTTCTAGCATTCATAAATTTGTTTCTTCAATTATATCCGTTCGTTTGCAGCAATTATATCCGCATGAACTGTCGAGTCTCACATTTTCAACATATAAATGTGTAAAAAGGGAAGGGAATATGAAAAGATAAATTGAAATGAAAGGAAGAAATGGAAGGTGAGAACACAAAACCAAAGAAACTTATCTTTGGGGTACTGGATACCTCGGTAAGTATATGGTGAAAGCAAGTGTTTCTTCTGGTCACAAAACTTTTGTTTATGCTCGACCTGTTACACAAAATTCAAGACCCTCCAAGCTTGAAATCCACAAGGAATTTCAGGGTATTGGCGTCACCATTATTGAGGTTACTTCATTACTCAATTATCTCGATCTCCTTTGGTTTTGTTTCTTTTTTTTTTTTTCCTCTTTTTTCCCCCTTTAAATGCACGCGCGAAATTCGAACCTCAGACCTCTTATACTTCTTTTTATGAGATTAATTTTGTGTTGATCTAATTGGAGCCCTTCGATATTATTTGTAATAATAGTGTTGAAATTAAAACAGGGAGAGCTGGACGAGCACAAGAAAATTGTATCTATACTTAAGGAAGTAGATGTGGTGATATCTACTGTAGCTTATCCTCAGTTTCTTGATCAACTGGAAATTGTTCATGCCATCAAAGTTGCGGGTAACATCAAGGTATTTGATTGAGCTCTTTCTTTTTAAAAAAATAAACCAAATCGTGTTTTTTTTTTTTTTGGGGGAGAAATTGAAATATAGTTTGTTTGCTAATTGAAAAATATTAGAAACTTTTAAGTGTAGACGTCCGCATTTTGTAAATGTAGATTTAAACTACGCAATAGTAGTTAGTTATAAAAGACATAAAAATATATACCAGCACTACTTAATTAGCAAAATACCTAAAATCACAAACTTTAATTTCGTATTTGTGTCTTGGTAACATTTTAGTGTCTTTTTACAATTCAGTGCTGCATTGCTTCAATTTGTTTATATAGAACAAATCTTAAACACACTATGTTTTGGTTGCTAGAGGTTTCTTCCATCTGAGTTTGGATGTGAAGAGGACAAGGTGAGGCCTCTGCCCCCTTTTGAAGCTTACTTGGAGAAAAAACGAATAGTAAGAAGGGCAATAGAAGCAGCTCAAATTCCCTACACCTTTGTCTCAGCAAATCTCTGTGGTGCTTACTTTGTGAATGTCTTGCTTCGTCCATTTGAATCACATGATGATGTTGTTGTTTATGGAAGTGGTGAAGCAAAAGGTACGTATACCTTCCCAATGCAGAAGTCCACGCATATTAAAATAAAATTTACACTAAAATTTCATTTTTTGAATATCTTTTTGATGTTCTATCATCTATTTATCTATTTCAGTTGTCTTTAATTACGAGGAAGATATAGCTAAATGTACAATAAAAGTGATAAATGATCCAAGGACATGCAATCGAATTGCGATTTATTGACCGCAAACAAACATTTTATCACATCTTGAATTGATCTCCCTTTAGGAACAGAAGATTGGACAGAGTTTTAAAAGAATTCAAGTTTCTGAGGAAGAGCTAGTAAAGCTATCTCATAGTAAGAATTTTGATTTTTGATTTAATTTTTTGTTTAATAAAATTATTCACTTTTATATAAAGTCATAAAAGATAAAATCAATGCAAGCAGGAGCGGAACCGGAATGATGTTCCATTCTATGGGCCCAAAGTATAATCTAGTAGGGTCAATACGTAAATTTGTTTTTTGGTTAAATTTCAAAGCAGGCGCTCATCTTTTATAAATTTTTGCCATAACCTAATATGTTTCTCGTGTATGATATTTATCACTCATTTGACTGTTGATTGTTTGAAGTTAGTATCTAACTAAGCGTACAATACCCCACAATCCGAGTATTATTAGATAATTAAAAAGTTTAAGAAAGTCAATAAAATAAAAACTATTTAATTGTGCCAAATTGGGTATGGTGTACATAGGATAATTTTTCTTGTTAAATGAAGTCAATTAATAAAGTATTTCTCAAACCTGAAAGTACTTATTTAATGTTAGGGTGATGTAACAGCTTTTATTTTAGATTTTTTTAAATTGAAAAAATTTTAGTTAACTCATTCTAAGAAAAATTCATATCTTCGTCTCTGCCTAGTTCCACCCCTAACTATAAGATTTCATAAGCTTCGATCTCTTTGACATCTCATTCATTTTTACACTTAATTGATATTGTTTATTACAACCTATTAATTTTTCAATTGTTGCAGCCTTACCACCTCCAGAAGACATACCAATATCCATCATGCACAGCCTACTTGCAAAGGGTGACTCGATGAACTTTGAACTTGGAGAGGATGACATTGAAGCTTCAAAGCTGTATCCAGATTTTAAATTCACCACAATCGATCAACTTCTTGACATTTTTCTCATTGACCCCCCAAAACCAGCACGTACGGCTTTTGAATAAGAAGCTTAATTTATGTAATTTTCAACTTTAAGTTGTCTCTGAAACTAGTTCTATCCTTGTTTTGTGTCAATAAATCGAAAGACGGAATAACAGAATATGCATGGAACTCCATGCCTATTTTGAAGCTTTTATATATTTTTACTCTAGAAAAATGCTGTAGTAACCAAAGATATAAAATAAAATAAGCAAACAACATAAAATAATCACAATATAGTTTATAGTGAGAATGATACGTTATCAAAGAAATGTTGAAAAAATAATTCATTTTTCAAAAGAAACTTATCATACTCTTTCATTTTGATCTTTCCTCCTTTAATTCCATGATATAAAATATTTTTAAGATTCGATTCCCAAGAATTAAGGAAGTGGAAGGCATAGGAGTTGGAGCAGGGGTAGATAGTAGGCTAAAATAATTAAAGTGGAAATATTTTTTATTAGGAATATTTGATTAGTGGAAAGTATTTTACTAGTGAAAAATTTAGTTATTCTTAACTTCATTGCTTCAGTCGGAGACATGGCCATGTATTTATAGGCCTTACAAATTCTAGGTGACCACACATTTAAGTGTTTTTAGCTTTCTTTATCGAATGCTAGACCATGAATGAAATTTTTATGTTATAATATATTTACATTTAATTTTAATAAGTCTCGTTTTAAGTCTTATATCTTTTTTATTTAATTTTTAATTTTAATTTTAATTTGACATTCAAATTTTCAACTTGATCAACCCAACCCAACCTGATGATTTAAGGGTCAGGTTGGATTGGATTGAGCATATTTATTGGGTTGGATTGAATTGATTTTATATCAACCCATTCAATAGTGGTTTAGATTGAGTATTCACAAATCTTATCCAACCAATGCGTGACCACCCCTAAAATTATGTGCTTCTCAAATGAGCTTATTTATGCTGCCAACTTCAGATTCTATCTTTATTTCACAAAATATGCAGGGGAAAAGCAGACAAATCCTATGATAAAATTGGAGAAAACAATAGAATCACTTTCAAATGGTCAGCAAGAAGTGAACAACCATATGATAAAATTGTTTAGTAAACTTAGCGCTAGAATGGATTCAATATGATGGTAGTTTCGAAAGTAAAAGTGAAATAATCCATCTAGCATTCAACATTAAATGTTAAGTTATTCTTTTTCACACTTAATTTTATTCAAACTTATTTGATAAATTTTCGGTGTTAATTTAAAAACAAAAAAAATTGAAAATAGCTGGATCTAGTTTCAATATTAAGTGAAAAAACAAACAACACCGAACCCTTGATTTTGGCATTTTCCTTGTATGAAGTTATTTAATCAAATAAAAAATTGTTTTCTTATTGGAATTGCGCATCGGTGTTTGTCTCATACCATTTATATTCATATCATATTTTTCTTCTTTTTAATCTCTTTTTAAATTTTATTGTATTCGTAAAATTTTCTTTACACAGAAAACAAAAAATTTTACTAATAAAGGGTTCATCTCACTTAGCGCCCTATTTGTTACACAAGTAGTTTCAATATTATTTTGTTAATGAGTTTGAAGGGTCCAGTTATGGTACCACAGTAGTACCATACCACAGCTGGATCCAGCCATTGGATTTAGTTTTGGTGACAACTATAGGCTGGATCCAATGGCTGAATCTAGCTGTGGTATGGTACTACTGTGGTACCATAGTTTTGCCCGAGTTTGAAAGCATTCAAATTCAATTGTTTCCATTTTTTTAGTTCATTTTATAAAATGCATTGATGAAATTTGAGATCATTTTAGTAATCGAGGTTCATTGGACATAAGGTCGTACTTTTGATAAAAGTACAGAAATTTTATTACTAGTTGATAAAGTGACCAAATTAAATATGGATAATTGCATTAAAATCTTATTTAGGGGTGTCAAAAATATCCGCGCAATCGGACTTGGACAGAACTTACGCGATATGGGCCAAGTAATATCTAGTCAAGGGATGAGGTCAGGCCATAGCCCCGGACAATCAATAGTGTCCAAAATTCTAATTTTGATAAGAAAATTATAAAAAATATATTATTTTAAATAATTATATTTATTCGGCCAATCTATTACATACGTTAAAATTTTTGAACATTTAAATTCATATTTCATGCCTAATTTCATTGAAAAAAATAAAAAATAAAAAATATATAAATCTAAACATATACATACTTAATATTATAAAATATAAAATCCAAGGCTTTTGAAGCTCGAACAAAATGCCTAGCCTAGGTGTTCAAAAAACATGTCCGTGTCGGAGCTAGGATTTGCCATTCCTGGGCCCAACCCCAGGTTTTGTCATCCCTGGCCTTACTATATATATAATTCCATGAAATCTGATTCGTCATCTATTGTTCATAGTTTCTTGTCAAATTTATTTCAATTTTAAACAATATCAGATATAAATACCATTTCACCCTTGAAAAATTAAATCTAATTCCAACAAAAATAACAACATGAGAGCACAAAAACTAATTGAGTAATTGGTTTAATCTATAGGGATTGAAAGAACATTTACCTTATTTATTATTTATAACTATTTATTTAGATCATTGCAAAATGCTAACAAATAAAGAAAAAAAATTGATCATTACACTTACAGTAATACTAGACATTCTTTCCTCCTCTTGCTCATCTAATGTCTCAACATCCTCTCATGAATTAAGACTTTCTGAAAACCTACAATTATGCACTTATTTTTAGCACAAATTACTTTGATTCAAGCAAAACTTATTAAGACTCAACTAAAATGAATGTTTATGCAAAATGTAACCAAAATGTAATAAAAACACCTTATTTGTTCTCTAAATGATCTTGATTTAAGTCTAGAATTGATGTAACAACTCTGATTTCCTAGAGTTATCACACCCTCAAACTTAAACCATTACTTGCCCTCAAGTAATGACACATACTAACACTTCCGACAAACAAGCATGCACGTAATTTTAGCTCTTTTATCAAATTTGCAAGGATTTTTCCACCTTCAGATCACAATCCCAATCATGCAAAATGACCATAGTAAATCAGTTCTAGACTTAAGCTTCTTTCTGTCCATAGTGTGTGTGTGCTCCTTTGATTGAATTCCAGAGATGCTATAACATCACCAAGGGACTACATGAATTTCAGCAGTGATAACACTTCATTCATAAATGGGGTAACACAAGTTTCACATACTCAAACTGTGATGATTTTAATATTGATAAACTGGGGAGTAATCAACCTCCTCACTGTAACATTTATCTTTCATGTGAATGTCAATCACTTGTAATGAGGACACCCAATTACTCAAACCATGCCCAGATCAGAGTTACTGCAGCAATATTTGCAGTATAATCTTATCTAGAGGTATCTTTTACTCAAGGCTGAATATGGGGCTCATGAACAGCATTGCTCATAACTCTCGCTACCTTTGAACACAATTCTGCATATGGGGTACATACTCAGATCTGGTTACTCAGCAACTTGAGCCATTGGAACAAAGTTTATTTCATAGATATCACAGTCAATCAAACTTGCTTCTCCCCCCAAACTTAAGCTCTTTTCTATTCTTTTAGCTCTGCTCTAGCAGTCTCATACAATTCAACCAAAGTCTAAGTGTCGGGACAGAATTTCACTTCCATCTATAACTATCTCTACTTGGCATTCTCATAAATACTGAATAACACTCAATTTATCTTCATTAGGTTTTCAAATCCATACACAAATATTAGATAACATAGCTTCACACAACAGAAACATAAACACATGCATTCGGAAACACGACCCCCCCAAACTTGAGAGTTGTTGTGTCCTCACAAGCATACATAACAAGGGCACACGAACTGACAAGGATATGAAAGACCTTAGAAAATACCACACAAATTCACAAATAGAAGGAAAAAATGTTTTTTTTTTAATGAAGTGAACTAGCAAGGAAAGAATACTCCCCTGTGGTGGGGACTGCAGCACATGACGGGATGCTATCAGCGCTTCTTGGATGCACTGCGCAGCTTATACTTTGGTAAAGCTTGTGGGGAAGTAGCTGGCAATGTCTTTGTCTTTTTCTTCACGGGGCTTGTGAGAGGAGTTGTGGCTGGGGTTGCTGTAGCAGTGCCTTTAGACGTACTGCCTTTTCTTTTGCTGTATTGTTGCGGACTGGTACGAACAGGCTGGCTAGGAGTTTGCTGTGGAGGAATTGGAGTTGATGCATCAGCTGCCTGGCCCTCAGCTGTGATAGCAAGTAGTTGCTTGGCTTCTGCAGGTGTAGACATAACTCTGGTTACTGCAGCAGCCAGCTCAGCATCAACTTGCTCCATTTCATCGTCAAAGGCTAGAGGTGTTGTCATTTTTGCTTTACCCTTGCCCTTGCCCTTTCCCTTTCCCGCAAAGACTGGAATAGACGGTTCCTCTTCAAGGTCTTCCTCCTCATCTTCTTGAATAATGTGCTTTTTCCTGGTTTTGGACTGAGTTGGGATAGAAGGTTCCTCACGTTCTTTCTCCGAGTTGTCCTCTGCCTCTGTGGGTGAGCTATCAGTCTCAGACTTGTCACCTTCTTCCTCAGATGGTTCAATATCTTTTAATTCTACCTCTACTTATGTTCAGCTGCAGCTTCTTCTGCTGGCTCATCTGTGGCAGTGGCTTCTTCACTGGCTTCTGCTGGAGCACCTGTGGTGTTGCTGTCAAAATTATACTGCTGGAGCAATGAATCAGGGAAGTTCCTGTGAGTGCGTGTCATGTACAGAGCAAATTGGTGTAGTTGGTTGTCCAGGTGCTGTAGACAACTCCAAAACCGATCGTTTTCCCTCTGCTGAGCTTCCGCACATTGAGTTATATTGGTGCTGAGTGCCTGGATAGTCTGTTCTAAGCCAATAGCCCGTCCTGCGCCTGTTACAACAGCTGGTTCAGTGGTTATTCCCGCACTCTCACCAGCAACTCTCTCAATGGTGCGCACCATCGTTCTTGACATGGTCATCTCGTGTGTCAAGACGAACACCGAAAAACTACACAAATGCTGGTGATGAGTGAAGGAAATAGCAAGCCAGCAGTTCAGTGAGACTTAACTGCACAATCCCGGATTTCTTTTGCGATGATGCTACCCACATCTATGAGAAGCCCTCAAACAATGACATATAACAAGACCAACCTCTCTTGTGAAACCGTAGTAGTATGAGTGGTGGGCATAAGCCTAGATTTCAGAAATTTCACGGTTTCGAATCTATCTTATTAACTACACGTCCGTCCTCGTTAGCCCATGATGCCCCTTCGATTGTAAGAGTTGTGAAAATGGTGTTCCACTTTTTCGGGGTCAATTTATCAAGCAACTTGGCATACTCACAATTAATTTCAGCAGGTAAATTATAAAAGCCATTTATAACACGGGAGTCTAATGGAACAAGTGTGTTTCTTACCCAAATGTTGTGCTGATCAGGGCTTACCAAATTGGCGTAAAATTCTTTGACTACTGGTACCACAGGATCCCGAGGGTGGTTGCAAAACTCTAACCATTCTCGCTTTGCTGCAGCATTGTGAATTGTTTGCACAATTCCAGTGAGTTGTTCTGGAAATTGAAACCCTTTTTCTTCCAGAATCTTACACGGCTCTATGAATTCCTCATATTTTTCTTCAGCGTGGTAACTCTGGAAGCGTGACGGATCTTTGAGGCGGCTGGCTGTTTTCTTATACCTCGGCATTGCTGTAGTAGTAACAAATTGAGGCTAATGTCCCTCCATCTGTCATGATTTATTTCCAACGGTAAGTGAGAGGCTCCATCTTTTAATTTACTGTAACGGTAAAATTGGTTGCTGCAGCACCCATTCGCTTACTCTAGCAACGGTTACATACTCCACACTAAAGCCTCTGACACGTGGCTCACCTCTGCACTTAAAGGAGATCAAAGTTGGTTTAAAGTGGCTGTCTCCACAATGGGTTGCCTCCCATGGAGCGCTTGATTTAAGGTCCTTCAGCTTGACATTCTTTCATTGTTCAATAGCTGGGTTCTTTAAGGAGTAACACCTCTTTTGAACAATCGGCCGCTGGATGTATGTAATGCTTAACCCAGTGTTCATTAACTTTGAATTCTTGACTTGTTTGTTCATCTAGAAGATCAACAGCTCCATGAGGATAAAATTTTAACAGCTTAAACGGGCCAGGCCATCGTGACTTAAGCTTTCCCGGAAATAATCTTAGTCTTGTATTGTGTAGCAACACTAATTGACTAGGGTTGAATTGCATGTGTTGAATATGTTTTTCGTGCCAGTGTTTTGTCCTCTCTTGATAGATTCTTGCATTTTCATATGAAAATAGTCGTAATTCATCAAGCTCACAAAGTTGAAGCTTCATTTGCTCTGCTGCAGCATGAATGTCCCAATTTAATTTCTTCAGTGCCCAGTGTGCTTTATGCTCTAGCTCTAGTGGCAAATGACAAGCCTTTCCATAAACAATTCGGTAAGGAGACATGCCGAGTGGAGTTTTGTATGCTGTTATGTAGGCCCATAGAGAGTCATGTAAGTGTAAAGACCAATCCTTCCTCGTTGGGTTCACCACTTTTTCTAAGATCTTTTTCTTTGTTGGACATTTCGGCCTGACCATGGATTGTGGGTGATATGCTGTTGCTACCTTGTGTCTGACTCCATATTTCATCATAGTTGCAGCAAAGACTTTGTTGCAAAAATGTGTACCCTCATCACTAATAATTGCTCTAGGAGTGCCAAACCTGGAAAAAATATTTTTCTGTAGAAAAGTCACCACTGTTTTAACATCATTGGTAGGTAATGCTGAAGCTTCTACTCACTTGGAGATATAATCCACATCAACAAGGATATATAAGTTCCTAAAGGATGGTGGAAAAGGTCCCATAAAATCTATTCCCCAGACATCAAAAACTTCCACTTCTAGAATGTTAGTCAATGACATTTCATGTCTTTTAGTTATGTTTCCTGTCCTTTGGCACCTGTCACAACATTTAACAAATTGATAAGCATCTTTAAAAATAGTAGGCCAGTAGTAACCTGATTGCAGAACTTTAGCAGTTGTTCTATGACCACCAAAATGTCCTTCATATGCTGCAGCATGACATGACTCTAGTATGTGGTGTATTTCTCCTTCGGAAGCACATCTTCGTATTACTTTATCTGAGTATAACTTATATAAATGTGGATCATCCCACTGATAATTTCTAACATCATGAAGAAATTTATTTTTCTCCTGAAACTTCAGCTCAGTTAGTAGCATCCCATTTACTAGGTAGTTAGCAAAATCTGCATACCATGGGGGTCCTGACTGCTGCAGCATCTGTGCTTGCTGTATTGCCAACAGCTGTGATAAGTGGTTTGCCACTTGATTCTCAGTCCCCTTTCTATCTTTAATTTCCAGATCAAATTCTTGAAGCAATAAGATCCATATGATTAATCTTGGTTTGGCATCCTTCTTTGAAATTAAGTATTTGATGGCTGCATGGTCTGTGTAAACAGTTACTTTAGTACCCACCAAGTAAGCTCTGAATTTGTCAAAAGTAAATACTAATGCTAGCAACTCTTTTTCTATAGTGGTGTAATTGATCTGAGTTTGAGTAAAAGTTTTGCTTGCATAGTATATGGAATGAAAAACCTTATCCTTTCTTTGCCCTAATACTGCTCCCACATAATGATCACTAGCATCACACATCAGTTCAAATGGTAAAGTCCAATCTAGAGATATAACTACTGGAGCAGTGATCAGAGCTTTCTTTAATTCTCCAAATGCTTGAAGGCAATCTTTGTCAAAGTGAAAAGGTTTGTCATGTTCAAGCAATGAGCATAGTGGTTTAGCTACTTTGGAAAAAACCTTAATAAATCTTCTGTATAATCCAGCATGACCCAAAAAACTCCTAATACCTTTTACTGAAGTTGGAGGTGGCAGTTTATCTATTACCTCTATCTTGGCTTTGTTTAACTCAATGCCATTCTTTTATACCTTGTGACCCAACACTATTCCTTCTTGCACCATGAAATGACACTTTTCCCAATTGAGTACTAAGTTGGTCATCTCACATCTTTTAAAGACTTCTTCCAAGTTGTGTAAACAATCATTGTATGTTTTTCCAAAAACTGAGAAGTCATCCATGAAAACTTCTAAAGTCTGCTCTACCATATCAGAAAATATAGACATCATGCATCTCTGAAAAGTTGTTGGAGCATTGCATAACCCAAAGGGCATTCTTCTGAAGGCAAATGTTCCATAAGGACAAGTAAATGTAGTATTCTCTTGATCTTTTAAAGCTATAGCAATCTGGTTGTAGCCTAAATACCCATTTAAGAAACAATAGTATTATTTTCCAGCAAGTCTGTCCAGCATCTGATCTATGATGGAAGTGGGAAATGGTCTTTCCTTGTGGCTTTGTTGAGCTTCCTGTAATCCATACATACTCTCCATCCAGTCACTGTCCTTGTAGGAATAAATTCATCATTCTCATTAGCTATTACTGTTATCACTCCTTTCTTTGGAACACATTGAACTGGGCTAACCCATGAACTGTCTGATATTGGGTATATGATTCCAGCATCCAACCATTTGATGATTTCTTTCTTCACTACTTCTTTCATAATAGGGTTCAACCTTCTCTGGTGCTCCACTGAATTGCTGGAGCAATCTTCTAACAGGATTTTGTGCATGCATATTGATGAGCTTATCCCTTTTATATATGCCATGGTCCATCCAATTGCTTTTCTGTATTTTCCAAACAAATCTACTCGACTCTGTTCTTGACCTGCATCCAAAGTAGAAGAAATGATTACAGAGAGTGTGTTGTTTTGACCAAGATAAGCATACTTCAAATGTGAAGGTAACAATTTTAATTCAAGACTAGGAGGTGATTCAATAGATGGTAAAGTTGTTTTTACTTCCCTGTCTGAAAGATTTAGGTGTTTAATAAACCTATTGTGCCTATCAAATTGCTTTTTGTCCATCCAATTTGTCTGAATTGCTGCAACATCTTCCTCTTCTACATCCTCAAAGGTAGTGACTTTGTCGAGTGCATTACTGCAGCATCTGTCCATTTTGTCTGCTCCAACAAAATCCACTACACTTAAGAAATTACAATCTTCTACTTCATCAGGGTTCCTCATAGCCTCTAGTACATTAAATGTGACTTGTTGATCATTTACTCTCATGGTGAGCTCTCTTTTCTACACATTTATCAGAGTCTTTCCAGTTGCTAGAAAAGGTCTTCCAAGTATAATGGGTACCTCTTTATCAGCTTCAAAGTCCAGTACAATGAAATCCACTGGAAAGATGAATTTGTCAACCTTCACTAGTACATCATCTATTTTTCCTTCAGGGTATGCATGAGATCTGTCAGCTAATTGCAGAGTGACTGTTGTTGGTCTGCATTCCCCTACTCCCAGCTGCTTAAATACAGACAATGGCATCAAATTAATACTAGCTCCCAGGTTACAAAGTGCTCTGCCAGCATACCTAGTTCCTATAGAGCAGGGTATTGTAAAACTCCCTGGATCTTTCACTTTTGTAGGAATCTTAATTTGAAGCATATGACTGCTTTCCTGTGTTAAAGCAACAGTTTCAAACTCTCCCATCCTTCTTTTTCATGCCAAGATGTCTTTTAGAAATTTCACATAATTTGGTATTTGCTCCAAAGCTTCCACAAAATGTATATTTATGTGTAATTGCTTCTGCACTTCCAGGAATTTGCTGAACTGCTTATCTTGTTTTTCCTTCTGGAACCTTTATGGGAAAGGTGGTGGATGTCTAAACTGCTTAGTAGCTTCAGGAGGTATCAAACTCTGTTTGTTCGGTTTGGTGTAGGTTGTGGCTACTGGTGTTGCAACCTCTTTTTCAGCATGTTCTAGTTAAATTTCCTCTGCAGTTGCTATAGCTTGGCTCATATAAGCAGTGTCTTGGTGGGGGGCTTGTTGTAACATGCTTCCATTTTGAGGCGGTTTTTGTGCTGAATTGAATTTCATCTCATTTTTTGTCACATCAACTAGGGTATCAACATTCTTTCCAGATCTCAAATTAATTACCTTGCAGTGTTTTTTGCTCTCTCTTCTAGGGTCTTCTGTATTTCTAGGTAAGCTTCTTTGAGTTCTGCTGCTCATTGCTGTGGCTAGTTGCCCCATTTGGTTCTCCAGGTTTCTCAAGGATACAACTTGACTCTGCACAATTGCTTCATTCTTTGCAATGTACTCCTTAATCATTGCTTTCAGTGAAGTGATTGGATCCTAACTGATATGTTTTTGCCCTTGACTCTGCTGATGAAAACCAGGTGGTTGTGGGTTTCTATTTTGTCCATTTAATGCAAGCGCATTTCGATTCTGACTGGTCCATGAGAAATTTGGGTATTGTTTCCAGCCAGGGTTGTAAGTATTTGAATATGAGTTGTTCTGAGGTTGTCGATTGAAATTACCCACAAAGTTTACTAAAGCTGGATTTCTAGAAAAATTATCAAAGTCATGTTCTTCACCACAGTATACACAAGAAAATTCAGCAACTTGCTTTACTGTTGCTGGAGCAGATGTCATGGCCTTTACCATGTTAGTCAATGAGGTTACTTGCGTTGATAAGGCTGTAATTGCATCTATGTTATGTACCCCTGCTGGTCCTCTTGCTGCTGGTTGCCTGGCTGAAGGCCACTGATAATTATTATTGGCAATTCTCTCCAGAATTTCATAAGCTTCAGTGTAAGATTTGAATAACAGGGCTCCATTTGCTGAAATATCCACCATTAACCTCGTACTCAGATTCAACCAATTGTAAAAAGTTTCCAATTGAATGCAACAAGGAATACCATGATGAGGACACCTTCTGAGCAATTCTTTGAATCTTTCCCAAGCCTCGTACAAACTGTCATCTTCAAGTTGATGGAAGGAAGTAATCTCATTCTGCAACTTTGCATTTTTTGTCGGTGGGAAATATTTCATTAGGAATTTATCAGCCAATTCATTCCATGTAGTAATGGAATCAGATGGTAACAAATTTAACCATGCTCTTGCTCGATCTCGTAAGGAATAAGGAAAAAGCCTCAGCCTTAAGGCATCTTGTGTTGCTCCAGCAATCTTGAAAGCATCACTTACTTCCAAGAACAATTTAAGATGGAGATGAGGATCTTCATTTGGCAATCCATTGAATTGACCAACTGTTTGTAACATTTGAAACATCACTGGGTTCAACTCAAAATTTGCAGCTTCTACTTCAGGTCTGATGATACCAAGGTGTACAACTTGAGGGGTTAACACAGCATAATCTTTTATAACTCTGTCTCTGTCATCAGCCATGTAGATAATATTGTTATTGCCTGGCTGTCTCCCATTAGCATGTTCATTCTGCTCTTCTTGAATGTTGACTGGTTGTAAGGGCCCGTGAGGATTCAAATTTCCCGCATCCTGTAAATTATTCATGCTTGAAACAGTGTTTGAATTCCTTTGTTCTCTTCGCAGTCTCCTGACAGTCCTTTCAATCTCAGGATCGAATTGGAATGCCACAGATTTGTCTTTGCGCATGCATGTACCGATCTGCCAATAAATAGAATGAATCAAATCAAATTTGGCGCTATCAAAATTTACTTCACACTTAAAAAATAAACAATCAATCCCCGGCAACGGCGCCAAAAACTTGTTGGTTAATTTTATAAGCAATTACTACCAATGCCAATGTGCAAGTATACACAACAAGTAATAAAGTGATGAGTATTCAAGATCGTCTCCACAGCGATTGATGTTACTCGAAATGCTAAAGCAATCGCAATAGTGCAAAACAACTTAAGACCGAAGCAAACAATTGTGAAGTAATTTATATCGTAATTAATGATTGTGAGAGAATTAAATAAAACAATACCGTAACGAAATAAACTAGGTTAAATGTGTCTAAGTTTCAATTGAGATTATAGTAGTTGAATGATCAAACTCTCCTTATGGGGTGACTGTTGTTTATCAAGTTAGCACCAGTTGTTACAGCAAGTGCTGCAGTACTGGGCAGAATAAATCTGCATCCTCAACTATCGCATATTGGAAGTCTCATACCCTTAAATCTATTAACAATGACCAGTTGCTAATATACTTATGGTATGACATTATAATCTTTAGTCTCTCCACCCTATAAGGTGAACACCTATGTCTAGTGTGAATTTTAAGGTCATGTCCTATTAGTTGCACCGATAACTACCCACTTCTAGGACCTATTTCCAGAGAACTCCAACCACCAAGGCTAACATTCGACCGCCATTGCTTGAACATAGCTTGTACATGTAATTCGAATGCATGTCTCTCATATTTGCGTAGTTTGTCCCCCATGTAATGTGTTGCACATTAGGGGTGGGCAAATCAGATTTCGGTTCGGATTGTTCGGGTTTTGGTTTGGGTTACAACTCGTTCGAGTTGAAGAATTGAACCCAATCGGGTTGAAAATGCTAACCCAAACCAAACCGAACCAAAATTATTTCGGTTTGGTTCGGGTTCACAATTCGGATTGATTCAGTTTGATAATTCGGGTTCATTCGGGTTAAACCTTTTATGCTTCCCTCCTCTCATGTGACATTTGCAACAATTTTTATCCAACTAAAACACAGGCAAAGCTCTCTAGACGTGTGGCATTAGAAAAAAGATGAAGTCTATTTCTTATCCGTGAATACTAAATAATTAAATGAAATTTTCACTTTTTCAGAAAAGCTCCAATCTAAGCCACTTTATGCTATGAAAGACATGCATCAATCAATAATATTTAATACATTTTGCTTCATGACAAACCAATTGAGAGCATGAACCAGGAACATACGGCGATTGTTTATAATAATAATAAATTAATAACAATAATAAAAAAATAATAAGTAACCTACTGGTTGCAAAGATGGATTGGAAACAGTCGGAGGCGATGGCAAAGATAGAAGCGACAACAGCTTGATCGAAAGCGAACGGGCGGTGGAGTGAGAGTGAGTCAGTCGTGAGGTGAGTGAGCCGCAGCATGGGCGTCGGCTGAACATCTGTGGGCTGCGCTAGGAGGAGGGTTGTGCTGCTATTGTGGAAGAAGATGAGAAGAGGGGGATTATTGAAGGCTTAAGCAGTTACTTTAGGGATCTTGAAATTGGAATTGGGCGTGCGTGAATGGTGAGAGAGAGATTTAATTTTTAAGGTCCAACCCGATCAGTTTTTAAATTCGGTTCGGGTTCAACCCGAACAAAATTTAAAACCCGATCAGGTTATAATTTTCAACCCGTTCGGATTTTATATGTTAACCAGAACCGAACCGAACCCGAAATAAATTTCGAGTTCGATTTGGATCTGGTTAACCCGATCCGAATGCCCACCCCTATTGTACATTACCCATTTACGTGCTTCCTTGCACACTTTTATGCCCACTACCTACTAGCATATGCGCTGCCCATACATGCCTTAGCGTTACTACCTTGTGCCATCTCGCATTCTATCCAACTCAGCTTGTGTACTGTGTGCATGCTTTGCGCCTGAACACTTGTAAGATGTGGCGTCCGTGGGCTGCGTGTAATGTCTGGCGCTTCCCACACTTGTCTCATAGCATGCGTTAGCTGTCACGCCTCAGCCTGCGTGCCAATCTTGCCTTGCTTTCTTGTTCATTTACAACCACACCCCCGTTGTTGCCAACGGCTTGGCATGAGTTTAGAAGCCAAGCCATGGCATCGTCCATCATAATCTACGGTAGTGATACCTATCCACTTCAAAGTTTATATCACACTCATAATTTAGAGAACATTCAACGATAACAGTCTATTGGTGAACAAAATATCCTAAATCTCATCTCTATTGTATATTCGGCATTCAATTTTGTCTTTAAGGCCATATGTTAGGGAGATAAATGACAATATATCATCTTAATAAATAAGCAATTGATACTTATATATTACTATTACTTCCTTGGTGAATTGAAAGATACCTTAAAGCCACCACAAAATGAAGTGATGAAGAAAATGACATTATATGCCATTGGTGGAACAACATTATTTTACATTTCTTTATTAACCTGCATGGCTTATGCTGCCATTGGAAATAGTGTTCTAGGAAATGTTCTTAGGGGATTTAATCATCCGTTTTTGCTCACAGATATAACCAACTGATTCAAATTCTCTGATGATATGAAATTTCTGACTTTTTGAAGATTTACTTCATACGTGGCTATTAACAAAATGAATGGCTAAGATTTGTTTATTTGAATTTTATTTAACAACTCTTAAACTCTTATTTTTCTTCCCTAACTCTCAAAAATCTTACGTTCTCTAGTTCACTCTACAGAGCACAACACTTTTGATCAGCTATGATCTCTATCAAAATCAAGTCTTTGCAATTTCTAAAAACAAAAGAAAAATAATGCCGAAGTTATGAAGGTAGGAAGTCGTAGTTTGATTAGGTTCTTGAATGTGAATAATTACTTGGCCAATATTTGATTCAACATCATAAGAATTCTCTTCATGCACGACTAATCTGCTACTCTCAGCTAAAATTAGTTCTTGGGTGTTTGTATCATCCTAAAGTTGGACCTTCGATCTGCCATCTGAAAATAAAATTGCTATAGAGGAGACTTTTATTCCTTAATAGGTTTAATTAAAATAAACTCTTTGGATAATTGTACTTGTTAAAGTACACGCTCAAACGTAGGCTCTTCTTCTTTAATTTTTCTTCTTGCACTGGCTGCCTGCTCTTTCCTTCTTCATTTTTTCTTTCCTTTTTTTGTGTGCAGTGATTAATCGTTGAGGAGAAGATGAGTTATTGATGGAGAGGGAAAAAAAACACTAGGAGCCATGGAATCATGAAGTGCGAGTTTTTTTATTAGTTCATCTCTTAAGAGGCTTGTAATAAATCCTCACCATACAGTTTGATGATTGTCACATATAGATTTTTAAAACATTGGATACCAGAATATGAGAAGATATGAATCCTATTAGGTAATAATTCCTCTATCTCTTTATGTTTTCAATCACAGTTTTTCTTCGTTTTTTTAGCGGATTTGGTAGTTTTTGGATAACAATATAAAATTACTTAAATCCTAACCATATATTCTATACATGCACGTGTATAAAAACAATTATGAAGAGGTGAGAATAGCTCAGTTTTGCGCTAGATCCAAATCATTTTTTTTAACATTAGTGAGTCATTTTTCCTATTAGTGTATAAATGTGGAGAAAAAATTAGGTAAGACAGACCACTAGTGTTTTGCCATGTAGTAAAGCAGTGGTTCAAAAGTGGCACCATTAGTGGGTCCTACTAACTATTTTAATTTAGTGGGGTTCTCTGCTCTGTCATTGTGTGGAGAAAATTTTAATTGAGACAATTTATTGGTGTTCTGTGGTAGAATAGTGAGTTCAAAGATAGGAGCATTAGTGAGTCCCATTGATTTTTTAATTTAATATAACCCTCTACTCTCTCATATGACAGAATATTATTTGACTGTTTACAAAATTTTCTCTATTGTTTGGCCAAAAAGGGCAAATAGCCATTTTCTTTTGGATTTGTTGATGATAAAAATCAGCACCCTAGAGTCTCTTTCATAACGAAAATTTTATACACTTGTTTTAGGTAGCCGCTATGTTTTAGAGCATGTACAACTTCGAGCTACCATAAGTATATGGCTAATTGAGTACGATTATGAATTTATTGAATTATATTATTTCAGTGAAGTCAATTTAGAATTTCAGTACTTACTAAAATTTTTTAAATCATATTGTTGTTTGAACATAACTCCAACTATATTGAATATCTAACTTCGCTGTTATCTGACTTCGCTGTTGCCTAAAGGTTTTGTCCACAATGATACACGGCCAATATTTAGTTGGTATTAAGAATAGTAGATTTATGTACAATATCTTTAGTAACATGCCAATGCCACGCTCATTTATATTCACATGTAAATTAGGTTCATAAGATGCGAGTTGCTGGTAACTTGCTCGGTGACGTATCCAATGTGGTGTTGTGTGCAAAAGTGTCATTTGTTGCAGTTCAATGCCACTTATGCGCAGATGTGCAATCAATAGGCACTAGATAATTTAAAAAAGATAAAGACACTTGTCTTTAACCTGATTTGGCAACGATACCAACATCCAAGGAGGCAAAGAGAGAATAATTATTTTATTAACAATTAATAGAGTATAAATTTGAGTAATTAAACCTTATTTTCCAAATACTTAAATACATTTAGTACTCTCAACGCTCTTGAAGGAAACAATCTACCGAAGGAAACAATCTCTCACATCCCTACAAATAATATAGATCTCAACTGAACACTCAAGAGGACACTCCCCAAACTTTTTAAGAACTCACTTGTTAGTACTCCGTTTCTCTACACTCTCTATCAAAGAGTTAAATCTTAAGCTCTCTACATTTTGGGATGCTTTACTCTCTCTCTCTCTCTCTCTCTCTTCGTTAATAGTGTAAGGATGGTGTTGCAGAATTGCGAGGTTGAACAATTACCAATATTACGATGACTGTAACTTTTGGAGAAATATAAATGTGACAAACAAATGCAAAGAAAATAGAACACAATAATTTACGTGGTTCGGCGTAATGCCTACGTCCACGGGCAAAGACTGAAAGATAATTTTACTAATAATAAGAATTTACAAAAGTAGGAAAAACTCACAAAACCCACAACCCCAATACACCCAAATGGAATGATGAGCATATAATATATACATATTTTATCCTTAATTACATAATTGCTAGTTATTTTTATTTGTTATTTTTAATTAATTGAATTTTTTTATTGACTAGGGAATTAATTGGAGATTATGGATGAAAAGTGCATAAGGAATAATAATTGGACAGCAATAAAGATCAAATCAATTTGTGGAAGCCATTGATGAAAGGGAGCTTAAAAAGGAAACTAATTAGAGTTTATGGAAATAATTGCCGCTTGTGCAGAATAAAAGAAAAGAGGAAAAAGGATGCTTAAAGGAGAATAATTGAGTTTCTAAGTGTGCATCTCACGTGAATAGTTGGAAAAGCATTGACCATTGATTTCAAGTGGGTTTCACATGCATGGGCTTAAAGTTGGTTGTGCTTGGCTTGTTTTAAAATCCTTTTGATTTGAGGATTTTGTGGTGGCGTTATAGTATAAAACGAATTAGGGGGTAGCCGCCAGGAAAAAAGAAGAGAACACTGAAAGTAGTCGCCATAGGAAGGAAAAAAAAAGCAGACGCGATTCGGGAGAAAACCGGCTACAGCAGTTCGGCTTCCCATGGCTGATTTTATTTCTTTTGTTGCTCCTAATTCAAGTATATCCAGCTAATTTTCTTATGTTGAGGTTAAGGATGAAACCCTATTCAATGAAATAATTATTTTTTTCATTTAATTAATTCCCTATATATGTTCAATGGGCCGTGCCGGCAACTGTCGGCCCACAAGGGCTCGTGGGCCGGCAAGGCTGTGCCCATATTTTTTTCAGTTGAGCCCAGTACGGCCCACGGCACGAGCGGGCTCGTATCGTGCCGTGGGCCGTGCCCAAAAAAAGTCTACCAACTTTTTTTTTAACGTGCCTAAAAAAACCCACGTACTTGGCGTGTTTTTTTAAGCCCACCAACATAATAATAATAATAATAATCATAATCATAATCATAATCATATTAATTTTTATTAAGAGGCAATTAACATTTTATTATTAGTTTATCACAAATTCACAACTATATATTTTATTTCACAATAATCAATCATAACACAACAATACATAAATTTAATTCCATAGATAATAATAATAATTAATTAAAATTAAAAATACAATCCTCGAATAATAATTACAATAAGTCATAACTACGAAATATCAATATAACAAATCATAGGTCACAACTTACAAGTTACAACTACGAAATGCGAACTACGACCAATTGACGAATAACAAGCATGAAAAAAACATTTATTAATCACAACTATGGATACGGGAAATGAGCAAGGTTAATTCTATCTTGGCTAAGGTGGCGAACTAAACAATTTGACACGTGTCGACGTAAACCCAAGGTGCCATGGCTGTCTGAATAAATAACTTCTCGATGACAATAGTTGCACCTCAAGATCATCCGTTTGTATGGACGATGCAAACTATTATCTATTATTTCCTCCCTTATTGTAGCAAAATTTTGAAAAAGCTCATTTAAAGAATGACTTCTGGACTGATTTAGCCTAGCGTTTTGTTGAGGTCCAACTACATCAACATTTTATTCTTGAGAGTGTTGAGGTTCTTCTGCATTCATATTATGTTGCTGCAGATTCATAATGATTTTGGCTTTTAAAATATTGGAAAGTTTGAGAGGAAAAAGAAGAAGAATAAGAATTGTGAAGCATCATAGCATAATGGCGTGTATATATAATATTAGATAGTAATAAAAAGATAAAAATTAATTTTATTTACTTTGTCGGTGGGAGTAAAAAGAGTAAGTAAAAAATATTTAGTGAAATATAAATATTTGTGAATGAATGAATCTTGAGATCTTAATTTTTGTGGAGCCATGAGGCAAGTGCGTGGTTGGCATGTAGGAAAAAGATCTTAAATTATTTAAAAAATAAATGAAAATATTAAAACAAATGCACAATTATCCCAATTTTTTATTATTTAAACATCATTGTCGGTTAACTTTCATAATTTTTCAAATTTTTAATTGATTACACTGCACATAATTTTAAAATTTTACAGTCACGCAATAATAAAATTGACATAACTACTCAATTTTACAACACGCTTGCAAGTTGCAACTTTCACAATTTTCAAATCCTGAAACTTGAATTGACTGCACAGCTGCACTGCAATCTGCACGTCTGCATGTGCACTATATGACAACTACCGTGTTGAAAATTTGAGTTGAGAATTTAAATTCAAAGAAATAAAATACTCTACATAATGAATGCAAGCTCCTCCCGTATTCCTACTATAATATTATCTCATCAACACACTTGTGATAGAATTTATTAACATTGTGATAGTTGCGTGATTCTCTTGTAACAATGAACCATAATTTTTTTTTAATTTAATACGTTGTTTTGAAAAAAAAATTAATTACTAAAATTATTTTAAAAAATAAATAACAATGTTGCACTTAGAAATTAAATTTTTTTAATTATTAAATAACGAAAAAATTCTAAATTAATTTTATTACTCACCCAACGGAAAAGTTTTTTTGAATTAACAATAAAATTGATATGACTACTCAATTGTACAGCATGGGCAGTTGGGCTCCGATTAGTAATTAATGTTTTCTGATTTTTAATGACAAAAAAATTCTAAATTAATTTCATTACTCACCCAAAGGACAAAAAAAAATTCTGAATTAATTAAATTAACAATAAAGTTGATATGTCTTTAAAAAAAACAATAAAGTTGATATGACTAGGTGACTAGTCAATTTCACAACATGGGCACTCAACAATTGGACTTGACTAGCTTACAGAATCTGTGAGCCACAGACTGCAGCATCAGCCGTTGGATGTGGTTGGATGTGGAGTGAGAAACTAAACAATAGACAATCGGATGGTGGGATGACGGGAGATGTTTGTTACAGAATCGGTACCATAGACAGGTCCCTCAACAATTAACTATTTCTGATTTTTAATAACAAAAAAAAATTTAAATTAAATCAATTACTCACCTTACAATTCCAACGGACAAATGAATTATTAAATGCAACAGTTTAATTTGCTGCAGCCTTGCAGAGTTGTAGGAAGCTTTGCAGTTGCAACCTTGCAGGAAGCTTTGCGTGTTTGCCCCTTTTTGACTGTTAATATTTTTACTTTTTTATTCTATTTAAACGATTAAATTATTTTCGAACTTATCTCACTTCTCAATCTCTATCTCTTCGTTATCTCTCTTGTCTCATCAGTCATCTCTAGTCTCTGCTTGCCCAATCTTCTCGAAACTTTGCTACAATTCCAACAATTTCCCTTTGTTACTGAAATCTCAAACAAAAGCAAAACATCATTCAACACCATTTAACACACGAATCTCCATTCTCTTGCTCAATAATTTTTTTCTTTTTTTTCACCCGCACAAATACATTCCATCCGCCTTTATTTACCAAAACGCTAATTATATAAAATGTCTCACTCTCATTTTGAGTTAGATGAGAATTTTAATTTTGTTGAAGAGGGGGAGGAAGTTGCAAATGAAGAAATTGTTGCACCAGAATTTGATCCAAGTAATATATTTATTGTCCCACCGGAACGATCACCTCCTACTTCTCAAGCAAGTCAAAGTGGTTCTACTTCTTCGACTGCCAATCCTACTACTACCTCCAAACGACAAAGAACATCGATTGTTTGGTCATGTTTTACTTTGGAAAAACGTCAAAACAAAAAAGGTGAAATGGTGGATCAAGCAGTGTGCAAATATTGTCAATCCGCTTTAAGTGCCAAAGGCAATGGTGGAACTGGACCTCTTAGATGACATATGGAAACTTGTCAGACAAAACACGCGCCACAAGACCCAACACAAACCCAACTCTCACAATATGGTTCTGGACCTTCCGGTATAACATCATTCAGATATTCACAACAGAACATGCGAGAAGGATTGGCTCGGTATATTGCTGCAGCAGAACAACCTTTAACATTTTCAGAAGATGAACGTCTAATAAATTTTCTGCAAAGGTATGTTCAGCCTCAACTTAAGAAAGTGCCTAGAAATACATTAAAACGTGATTTAACTAAAATTTTTTATGACATGAACAAACTTTTAATTAATACTTTTATCAATTTTAATGGTGTTATTTCAATTTCTTCTGATTGTTGGACTGGTATTAATATGGTTGGTTATTTTGTGTGACTTCGTACTCTATACATGAGATTAATGGTAAATGGAGGTTGGAAAAAAAAATTGCTTGCATTTCATGAATTAGAATATCCTCACACTGGTTCAGTAATTTATGCAGCTCTAATGTCTGTTTTAAGAGAATATGAAATTACTGATAAATTGTTTAGCATATCATTTGATAATGCATCTGCCAATATAGTTGCAATTGATATGTTTTTGCGGAATATTTCTACTCTCACGCCTACACGTGGTTCAAAATTTTTTCATGTGAGATGTGTGTCATATTATTAATTTAATTATTCAAGCTGGTATGACTCATATAAATCATTATTTAGAAAAAATTAGAGCAGCCATTTTATTTATTAGAGCACCTTCAAGACGTCAACAACTTTTGTCTACGTTGAAAATTTTTGGATTGAAAAGGATAAAATTCAACATTGACATGAAAGTTCATTGGAATTCTACGTATTTGATGTTGCTTTCTTGCCAAAACTATTCTGAAGCAATTTCTAGTTTTTACAATGAGAGAATGAATTATGAAGATTATCATATCACTGATTATGATTGGAATGTTGCATTTAAATTTATGGATTTTTTAAAGGTATCTTATGATGCTACTCTTGCATGTTCTACTGTTTATGAGCCTACTTCATGTAGAGTGTTAATGCACTTGTATAATATGAGTTATACTTTTAAGACTTTTAGAGAGAATATTATGTTTAAAAATATTTGTGATGCCATGGAGGAAAAATTCAAAAAATATTGGAAAGATATTCCCCACCTATTTATTTTTGCAACAGTGTTGGATCCTACAATCAAGGAAGTTGGTGCAAAACCTTTAGTTGAGAGTATTAGTGAAAATTTACAAACCGGGCTTGATAGAATTATGTCCTCTATTCATGAACTTTTTAATTTTTATCGAAATAAATTCGAATCAAGCAATACATATTCTAATGTTCAACAAGCATCGACTTTTTATAAAAATCCAGCTCACCTCTTGTTACTCAAAGGTAAGGGTGTTGCCTCTAGTATTGATACTAATCGTAATGAATTGCAAAGATATTGTTCTGTCAATCTTGAAGATTTAGCAACTCCTTCACAATTGCAAAATTTTGATATTTTAGAATTTTGGATGGGTAAGACATCTTTTTTCCCTATATTATCCATTATGGCCCGTGATCTACTAACCCCTCCAGCTTCAACTGTAGCATCAGAATCAGCTTTTAGTACAGGTGGCAGAATTCTAGATGAACGTCGGTCACGATTGTCATCAGAGACATTAGACTATTTGTTATGTTTGAAAGATTGAGAAGATGCTGAACGTCGAGTGCAACAAGATTGGCAAAATGCTTTAATTAAACAAATTGAGAGTTTGGATGTTGATCAAGATGAAGTGGATCCAGATTATGCAGAGTACTGAACATTGAAGCCACTTCCAAAGACTAGAGACTTTTTTTTCTTGTAACTTTTTGAAACAAATTTTATTAGTGAGAAGGTTGTAAATTTGCAAATGATAGATGGTTCAGTAGGTGCCAACCTAGCTGGGATGTACTGTTAACTGTAGTGATGCAAATTACACCTAATTTTGTTTGAATTACTAATATTATAATTGTACTTGAACTTCATTTAATGAAAATGTATTTTTTAATTTATCATAAAAATATTTCGTTCATAAATTTTTCTTGTGTATAAATATGAAAAATATTTCATTCACAAATGAAACATATCTCTATTAAATATTAACTAAGTTATGATTTAATATTAATATGAAAATATTTCATATGAAAAATATTTTATTATTAATGTTGTTAAAATTTTTAATTTTTATTTATCATTTATAAATTTATGACATTTATAATTTTATTTATTAAAATCATGATATTTACTTATTTACTTATTCATTTAATAAATTATAAACATAAATAAATAATTAAATAAATATCATAAATAAAATTAAATATCATAAATAACATTATTCATTTAATAAATATCATAAATAAAATTATGATATTTATAATTTTATTTATTAAAATCATGATATTTACTTATTCATTTAATAAATTATAAACATAAAAAATTAGAATATTTATTTAAACTAAGATTTAATGATTTAAATTAATTTTTAAAAGTCTATGCTAAAAAATATATTAAAACATTTAATTTCAAGATATTTTACTTTAATTTCATAACATTTTATATTTACTTTTTGTTAAAAAAATTTACTTAGATATATTTTGGCCCACGTGCTATTGATGGCCCACAGGCCACGTGCTAGCCCACCAATGAACCGTGCTTATTATATGCTTTTTCGCGTGTCGTGCTTTGGCTCATCTCTAATCGTGCTGTGCTTTAAGGCCCGTGTGCCTAAAATTCTAGGCCCGGCACGGCCCACATGCGTACTGTGTCGTGCCTCGTGCCCCACCGAAACGTGCTCGTGTCATGCCATGTCGTACGGACACGTGCCGTGCCCGTGCCGTGCCACGTGCCGCCCGGCCCATTGGCCATCTCCAGATATCATACTATTAAGAAGAAAAAGAACCTACACAAGATTAATTTTAATTGGGCTTAATTGTTATATTTATGAGATGACATAGATTGATTTCGAGTTGTCACTCTAAAATTTGGGATTAATTAATAATTAGATAATTATTAATTGAATAGTGGTGGATTCTGAAACCTTGGTAATTTTTGTCTTATTGATTTCTCATTTGCTTTAATTGTTTTCTTAGTTTAATTAGTTTAATTTCTCTTAAAAATTCAATTTGCTCAATTAGGTTAGAATTAATATTAATTTTAGATTTAAATGAGACTTTTTAATTTATAACAATCCATGTGGGTTCGACCTCGTTACCACTATTCTATTTCTAGATTCGTGCGCTTGCGAGTATATTAAAATTTTTCACAACAAGTTTTTGGCACTGTTGCTGGGGATTGTGCCAGAAAGTCAGTTTAATTTAGGTTGATTTGATTCTTCCACTAGTTATAATTTAGGTTGTCTTTTATTTAATTAATTTAATTTTTTATTAATTTTTATTTTTATTTTTATTTGTCTTTAAATTCATTGTTTGGTTGTTTGATTTCTTTTATTTTTAAATTTCGTTTATTTTCATTATTGTTGGTTTATTTTATTTTATTGTATTTTATTTTTTCTTTCCTTATCTAGTTAGTTTATGAGTATTTGGGAACGCGATTTAACATATCATTTGGTAAAAAAAAGAGTTAAAAATTGATAGTAGTCGAGATAGTTCTTCAGAAGTGATAGATGACCCTAATAGACTATTGCCAATACTTCCATCAGTGCAAGCAGAGAAAACCTTTAGAGAATATTTTTCACCACTTGCAGCCAACCAACCATCTTGTATTGTGTTGCCACAAACTACAGCAACACACTTTGAACTTAAGCCCTCTGTCATTCAACTTTTACCATCTTTCCATGGGTTAGAGAGAGAGGATCCATATTTGTACATTAAGGAATTTCTTGACATATGCTCTACATTCCGTTTTCAAAATTTTAATGATGAGTCAATTAGACTTCGTATGTTCCCTTTCTCATTAAAAGACAAAGCGAAAGCTTGGTTGAATTCACTTCCTGCTGGGTCTATTACTACGTGGGATGAATTAAGCAACAAGTTCCTCACCAAGTTTTATCCTATGTCTAAAAAAAATGCCCTTAGGAGAGAGATAAATGATATTTATCAAAGAGAGGGTGAGCAATTTTATGAGTGTTGGGAAAGATTTAATGATTTACTCCTCAAGTGTCCCCACCATGGTTTTGAGAAATGGAGACTTATACAATGCTTTTATAACGGTTTAACCATGTCAAATCATCATATGGTAGAGTCTATGAATGGTGGGAGATTTTTTAACCTACATGAAAGGGCTGCATGGGATTTCTTTAATTCACTTTCTGAGAATTCTCAACAGTGGAATTTTTCACATCAAATAGAGAAATCGCCTCAAGTTTCTAGAAAGGGTCTATATGAAGTTGAAGATGATTTTGATGTGAAAGCCACTATATCTACTCTTTCTAGGAAAGTAGATGCCTTACCTCTGAACCAATCAATGAATCATCATCCTAGTGTAGCTAATGAGGTTTGTGCTCTTTGTTCTAACTTGTCTCATACTGCACAGAATTGTCCATCATTACTAGCCTATCAAGAGGCTTATTCTGAGCAGGTACATGCCTTACAATAATATGAGAAAACCTCTAATAATCCATATTCACCCACATATAATCCTAATTGGAGGAATCATCCTAATTTTTCTTGGAAACAAAATCAACCTTTGTCAAACCAAGGAGGACAACAATTTAGCTTGCCCAATCAACAATTTATCCCTCCTAACCAAGTATATCCTCCTACCCAACAGCCTATGTTTCGATTTATTGCACCCCAAAAAAGAAAACCTTCTTTAGAAGATACACTTTAAAGTTTCATTCAGTCAACCCAACAAGCTTTTCAGTCAAACACTCAAGCTATTCTAAAGCTTGAACATCAATTGGGTCAATTAGCAACTATTGTGGCTGAGAGAGAAAAAGGAAAATTCCTAAGTCAACCAGTTCCTAATCCTAAAAGAGTGCATGAAGTTGGATCGAGTTTAAGCCATCAGCATGAAGAAGCAAAATCTATTATGACCTTGAGAAGAGGAAAATTGTTTGATAACAAAGTGGAGGTTCAAATAAGGAAGACATCTGAGCTTACTTCTTCAGATCCAGTTCCATCACAAGACTCATCACCAAATGATCTAGAAGGGAGTGGCCCACAAGCTTACATTCCCAAGGCTCATTTTTCTCAAAGGTTAACAAAGGTAAAGAAAAGGACTTCAACAGGTGAGATTATGGAAATCTTCAAGCAGGTAAGTATAAACATCCCTTTACTCGATGCTATTAAGCAAGTTCCTTCCTAAACATCCTTTTACTCGATGCTATTAAGCAAGTTCCTTCCTATGCCAAGTTTTTGAAAGATTTATGCACTAAAAAGAGAAATTTGCATGTCACCAAAAAAGCATTTTTAACTGAACTAACTAGCAATTTACTTCAATGTAAAATGCCACCAAAATTTAAGGATCCAAGTTCCCTTACTATCTCATGTGTTATAGGGAACTAATTGTTTGATAAAACATTATTGGACTTGGGTGCTAGTGTTAATCTCTTGCCTTATTATGTTTACATGCAGCTTAGACTAAGTGAGTTAAAATCAACTTCTATTATTTTGCAACTTGCTGATAGGTCAATGAAAATACCTTGTGGTATTATAGAGGATGTGTTGATACAGATTGATAATTTTTATTATCATGTTGATTTTATTGTTATTGATACTCAGCATGTACAGGATCCTAAGAAACACACCCCAGTTATTCTAGGTCGTCCTTTCTTAGCTACAGCTGATGCTCTTATTAATTGCAGGAATGGAAACATGCAGCTATCTTTTGGTAATATGACCATGGAATTAAATACTTTTAATGTTACCAAGCAGCCACATGAAGAAGATGAATTTATCGAAGCAAATATGATAGAGGAATTAGTAGAAGATTCATTCATTTCTAACTATACTGATGATCCATTAGAGGCATGTCTAACTCATTCTGATGTATCTTTTAATAATGACAGTGTAATTGCAGAAGTCAACGCCTTACTTGATGCACCTCTAATTATGGACACAACTAAATGGAAGACAAAGGCAGAACCACTGACTCATTTTGAGAAGAAGATTAGCTCATCTGCAGAGACACCACCAAAATTGGAACTCAAAGCACTACCCGACACTCTAGAATATGCATTCTTGGGAGAAT
Source organism: Citrus sinensis (assembly GCF_022201045.2). Lineage (NCBI taxonomy): Eukaryota > Viridiplantae > Streptophyta > Magnoliopsida > Sapindales > Rutaceae > Citrus > Citrus sinensis. The sequence continues at coordinate 25,419,109 of NC_068558.1, read as the reverse complement.
CTGACACTCTACTTGTTATTATTTCTTCCTCCCTCGATCTTGAGCTAAAATGTAAGTTGTTGGGTATTTTAAAAGAGCATAATGAGGCAATAGGTTGGACCATCGCTGATATTAAAGGTATTAATCCAGTAGATTGCATGCATCGTATTCATCTTGAAGAAAATGCTAAACCTATTAGGGAGATGCAACATAGGCTAAATCCTAACATGAAACAAGTGGTAAGAGCTGAAGTAATTAAATTATTAGATGCAGGAATTATTTATCCTATTTCAGATAGCTCTTGGGTTAGCCCTGTGCTAGTCGTTCCTAAGAAATCTGGTGTTACGGCAGTTGCTAATGCTAATAATGAATTAATTCCTACTAGAGTAACTACAGGTTGGCATGTTTGTATTGATTATAGAAAATTAAATTCAGTCACAAGAAAAGATCATTTTTCTCTTTCATTCATTGATCAAATGCTTGATAGACTTACAAGTCATGATTTCTATTATTTTCTAGACTGATATTTAGGTTATAATCACATCCCTATAGCTCTAGAGGACCAAGAGAAACCTATTTTTACTTGTCCCTTTGGAACTTTTGCATATAGGAAAATGCTATTTGGTTTATGCAATGCACCTGCTACCTTTCAAAGATGCATGCTTATATTTTTTCTGATATGGCTGAGAGATTTCTTGAAGTATTCATGGATGATTTTTCTATTTATGGAGATTCTTTTGATGAATGTTTGCAGCATCTAACATTAGTTTTGCAGAGATGTAAAGAAAAGAACTTAGTTCTAAATTGGGAAAAGTGTAACTTCATGATAAAACAAGGTATTGGCCTTCGTCATATAATTTCCAGCAGAGGTATAGAAGTCGACAAAGCTAAGGTGGATTTAATTTCTAATCTTCCACATCCCAAATCCATAAAAAAAGTAAGATTTTTCCTTGGACATGCTGGTTTTTATAGAAGATTCATTAAAGATTTTAATAAAATTTCTAGACCCCTATGCAATTTACTTGTTAAGGATGCACCTTTTATCTTTGATGAATCTTGTCTTGATGCTTTTGCAAAGCTTAAGGAATTGTTGACTTCTTCACCTATCATTCAGCCACCTAATTGGGATTTGCCTTTTGAAATTATGTGTAATGCATCTAATTATGTTGTAGGAGTAGTTTTAGGACAAAGATTAGATCGTGTGCCTTATGTGATTTATTATGCTAGTATGACACTCAATGATGCACAGTTGAACTATTCAACTACAAAAAAAGAAATGCTAGCTATGGTATTTGCACTTGATAAATTCAGATCTTATCTTATATGTTGTAAAGTGATTATTTTTACTAATCATGCTGCTTTAAAAATATTTGCTTACTAAGAAAGATGCTAAAGCAAGATTGATTCGTTGGGTATTGCTTTTACAGGAATTTGACATTGAGTTTAAAGATAAAAAAGGTTCTGAAAATGTTGTGGCGGATCACTTGTCTCGCCTTGATCTTAAATTTATTCTAGAATCTTTACCTTTGAATGAGTCTTTTCCGGATGAGCAACTTATGAGTGTGAATGTTGTACCATGGTTTGCTGATATAGTTAATTACTTTGCCACAAGTCAAATCCCAGCACACAGGACTAAGCAAGATAGAACAAAGTTCTTATCCGAAGTGAAGAATTTCTTTTGGGATGATCCATATTTATTCAAATATTGTGCTGATTAGATTATTAGGAGATGTGTTCTAGAAAATGAAATTCAAAGTGTCATCTCTTTTTGCCACAAACAAGCTTGTGGAGGTCATTTTAGTGCCAAAAAGACAGCAACAAAAATTTTACAGTGTGGTTTTTATTGGCCTACTCTTTTTCATGACGCTTATGTTTTCTGTTCTTTGTGTGATAGGTGCCAACGCATGGGTAGCATTTCAAAGAGGAATATGATGCCACTCAATCATATTCTGGTGGTTGAGATCTTCGATGTATGGGTTATTGATTTCATGGGACCTTTTCCTCAATCTTTTGGTTATCAGTATATATTGGTTGCAGTGGACTATGTGTCGAAGTGGGTTAAAGTTATTCCATGCAAAACCAATGATCATAGAGTTGTAGTGAAATTCTTGAAAAGTAATATTCTATCTCATTTTGGTTTCCCTAGAGCAATCATTAGTGATGGCGGTACCCATTTTTGCAATAAACCTTTCAAAACTCTTTTGAACAAATATTCCATTATACATAAGGTTGCTACCCCATACCATCCTCAAACCAGTGGCCAAGTAGAGATTTCTAATAGAGAAATCAAGCAAATTCTGTAAAAAAAGAGTTAGGTTAGATAGAAAGGATTGGTCTTTGAGACTTGATGATGCATTATGGGCATATAGGACTGCTTTCAAAACACCAATTAGGATGTCGCCTTACAAACTTGTGTATGGAAAAGTGTGTCTTCTGCCAATAGAGTTAGAGCATCGTGCATATTGGGCTATTAAGAAATTCAATTTTGATATGCAGCAGGCTGGTTCCAACAAAATATTACAACTAACAGAACTTGAAGAGATCAAGAATGATGCATATGAGAATGCCAAGATTTACAAGCAACAAATGAAAGTATTTCATAACAAGCACATTTTGAGAAAATCCTTTACACCAGGCCAGAAAGTACTTTTATACAATTCCCGATTACATCTCTTTCCAGGTAAGTTACGTTCTCGATGGTCTGGTCCTTTTATAGTTCGTACTGTCTTTCCTTATGGAGCAATTGAGATTGAAAATCCTCAAAATGGTGATTTATTTAAGGTCAATGGTCAAAGATTAAAACCATTTTTAGAGTTAAGAACACCAGAAGTCGAGGAGATACTTTTAGATGATCTTGTTTATCAGGATTAGTTAATTTCATTTTTACATTCTTGTTTTATTTAAATAGTATGTTTTCTTTTCTTTGTTTGTTTTTCTTTTCTAGTATTTTTCTTTTCTAACGTTTTCTTTTTATTTATCATTTTCTTTTAAGCTTTTCCAGCCCATCTAGGTGTGTTCTCTCTAACTTTTTCTTTTATTATTTATTTATTTTCTCATCTTTTTGCATGCATATCTTTTGTTTGTGAAACATTGAGGACAATGTTCCGAATAAGTTTGGAGGTGGGAATAGTGTGTGCTTTGTTTATTAAAAAAAACCAAAAAAATTTAAAAAATTCAAAAATTCAAAAAACCTCACTAGAACACTGAAGTGGAAGCTCTCTCAAATTCTCTCAAAGAGCTCACTTGCAATTGCTCTCTACTTCTCACAAATTAGGAGGCTTTACAAATGCATTCTACTTCTCTATTTATAGGCAAAGCTTACAATATGAATGCATGAAAAAAACTTTGGCCATTTTCAATTTTAATGGCTTTGGTGTGACTTTTTGTGAAGAGATCATATACAAGGGGGGCTCTAGCGCTTTACTAGTAGAATATCAAGCAAGTAAAGCGGCTTGAAAACTTACCTTATTATTAAGGAAAGGAGAGAGGAGGAATCGGCCCCCGCGGAGGGAAACGTTACTCGCCTTTGCTTAGCTTTTCATGTAGTTCCGTCAGGGTCCTTGAGAGATGAAGACAGAGAGAGATCGGTTGAGTTGATTCCTCTCCAAGGCTAGTGACGAGGATATGGGACTTTGTCGGGTATTCCTTCTCTTGATAGTGGAATCTAATTAATAGAATTTTTGCTTCTTGTTCAGTCTCCTCCCCCAAGCGTTTGATGCTCAGTCCATCTGCGAGGACATTGATCAGTGGATGAAGTGAAATGAGGAGCCTTTACTAAATTCCGCTCACCCCGGTCCTTAGTAGCATTGACTTTGTCAACCTTTGGATGTTGTTGTGACGCTTTGGTTAGGCTGAGCGAGTTCTCGCGAATCAAAGAAGAATCTAGAAGTGACTTAGTTAGACGATTGGATTCCTTTTTTTCATATGGAATAACTCAGCTCATAAAGAGCAGGGCAGATTGGTGGATAAACGGTAGATCTCTCTTCGCAACGCAATAAAGAAGTCTAACAGTTTCTCTCGGCATCTGTCTTGATTTTCTTTTACTTCTCGAAGTTGGATTTACGGCCGGGCTGCTACTACTACCAGGTGCGTATCACGGAAGGAGACGAGCCAAAGACGACATGTGTGACAAGGAAGCAACCTTCCTAATAAAGGGTCGTTTGATTGTTGCCTTTTGGACTCACATCTTCTTTCTCACTCACTATTTCTTTTTTATTTAGAAATTCATCATTTAGACATCCCATTTTAATTTTCGCTTGAACAATATTGATGTAGAATAGATTGACATGCGTACTATTTTTCCTCTCCCTTTCTCTTCCGCAGGTAGTGCCTTTTCTTGTTTTTATATGCCCAAAGGTTAGGTGCAATAAGTTTCAAAATCTCGAAAAAATTTTGCCAGAAAGAGTTTGGGGAACAGCAAGCCATGAATGGGGCGGGGAGAGCGGAGCTCGATAGAAAGCAGAGGCAAGACAGTGGTTTGTTTACAACCAGTCGTGATCAAAGCTCTTTCAAGCGAATAGGGGCATGGGTTCCACTTTTTTTCTAGAGGATTCCATATTTCCTCTATAACGAGCCTTGCTTCGCTTCCACGACTCCAACGAACGCGCTGAGAAAAAGCACTGCTTGTCACATGACTTCTACTTTTTTCTAGGAACAACAACAAGAGAAGCTGGTCACAAGTGAGGGAAGAAAGAGACGAATCCACAAGAGTCTGAGAAGCCTTGCAAATAAAGAAAATAAGTCTCACTGACAACTAGGGGAAGGAAAGCCAGTACAGCGTACTTTCATAAAGCGCAAGGATCCACCAGGTTGGGTTTGCTATTAACGGCTGCTGAGGTGTAAGTATAGTTTGAAGGGCTTCGTCAGGCAAGAAAACCCCTTCATCAAAGACTTAATAAATGCCATTGGTACGCACCACCTTCCAAGACTGAATCAATGGGTTGATTAGATGGCAGAAGAAAAGTACATATGGTAGTTAGGGTAGCGTATGAGATAATAGACTACTAAAGGTACATATGTAACTCACCACTCACTGGTAAAAGAGAAGAGAGAAATGACCAATTGAGAGCCCCGGGGCCGGAATGCGGTAGGGTCTTCAAGCCCTACGCTCGATTCTCGGTAAGAAAGAATAGACGACCTACTAAAGACAGATCGTCAAATGGCGACGTATATAAAGAAGTGCTTCAATAATAGGGCTAGATAGTTGTATTGAATCAGGTACATGGTGAATCGATCACTCTCCTCATCGTCAGGTGTTGATAGATGCTCGACCAAGGAAGTAATAGAAGGTGATGGCAAAAGAATCAGAATTGCGATCTGATATCACATAACCTGGGTATTTAGAGAAGGTAGGGGTTAGCTAAAGATATTCCTGCATATCCATACAAGACCCAAGTAGGCGGGTTGAGGTCCTACAAGGTACCCACTACTCGGAGTACCCTCTCAAAAGGAAAAAAATGGTGTGGTGTGTTTGAACACACCTATACCACGGGTAGGTGTAGCGGAGTAGATTATTTATGTAATCAAGGCATTATTTGGAGAAAGATTTCATTGCGAAAGCCTGTCCTTCTTCAAGTCCAGGTCATCTAGTCGGGGTCGACCACAATTCCCCAAGAAAGAAATAGATAGAATTTCACTAATTGGAAGGAAAATGAGGTGAACGGAACTTGAACAACTAGAGTTCCAATCCTATTGGGGATAGTAACTTCTTAGAAAAATAAGGACGAGACTCGTTTTCAAGTGGAATTCGAAGATTAGTCTTTCTCGCCTAGGGGGCAATCACTTTTAGATCATGGCTTGTAAAGGTTACGATAGCAAGCCTCTCTCCGGCCGGAGAGCGTCCAGGACAAGGAGCAAGAAAACGGATCCTCAAATGCCGTTAAGTTTAAAGCGCAGCTTTAAAGGGTATAAGTTGCGGCACTTTAAGCAAGAAATACGGAGCGACGGCTTTGGCAAGTCACATAGGCGTTAGGAGAAGGTGTAAAATATATCAGATGCTTGCTCATTTCATGAATCTATCCTAGGGTAACAAAGGGTTTAGTTAATGGAGATATTAACTCTTCCAGGAACCAATAACACGTAAACCATATCAAACCAATCCCAATGGACAAACCCTCGATCCACTCCTAGCTCTATAATCCACTCGTCTCCCCCAGTCCCTGAGAGCCCTCCTCTCCTGGGCCTAAGTAAGAAATCTTCTTTTCAGTCGAGCTCAATTGCATAGAACCTGCTTCGTACTTTCCAACCTCTTTCACTCCCTCTCTCGCTATTAGTTAGGGAAAAGCCCTAACTAATAATAGATAAAACTAGCAAAAAGGGGCTGCTAGTTGTAGCATGATAGCGTAGCGCCAGCAAAGTGCTTTACAAAGGATGCTCAACCCCCCTTATCAATTATTTTTTAGTATTTTTTATTTTTAGAAACTTTTTTTATTATTTTTCCGCTAGTGGCTCGACAGGCATTCACCGTCAACAAAATGGAATATGTTCTAGTATACTTAAACCAAGAATGTGGCATGCCCCTATTTGTATTATCACATTTCACACTATGCTTGGTTCTTTTGCGTAGTGTCATAGTATGGATAGAATACTTAGTTAGACTAAGGCTGGGCTGCCCCTGCTCAGGCATTACCGAAACAGCAGAAATGTCATCTACCTTTCCAATGGAATCTTTGACCCGTTTTTTTTTCGCTCCGCTCGTGCGTGGCACTCCTTGCTCGCGGAGCGGCATACCGAAAAAAGAAAGGTTTTGAAAGCCCTGATCCACTCACACCATCTAGAGGTGAAACCAAACTGCTGCAGCAACTTCAATATATCATAAGATATCAAATTAGATATCTCTTCCCTCACCTTCGGCAACCCTTATACTTTCTCGAGATGCAAGCAGAGGTCAAGAGAGGCGTGGTAGCACAAAAGAAGTCCTATATAATAATGAAACCTAGTCTGCTGGTTGCTTGTCATGAGCGGTGGGGAGGTAGGCGAAGGTAGCTTGCTTCTCTTCTCCTGGGCTACCTACACATGTTATTCGCGAAGAAAAGGCAGCGAGCGGTTATTCGCTTAGTAGAGCTACCGACCGCCGGACGACAACCGCTTATTCATATTGTTATCTGTTTCACCGAGAGTGAGGCTTTCCCACGGTAATGGAAAGGTCAGCGGAATGCGTAAAGGAATGCGCAATCAAGCATGCCTCAACTAGATAAATTCATTTATTTTACACAATTTTTTTTGTTATGTCTTTTCTTCCCCTACACCTGCTCGGTCGGAGATAGCTGCTACTTACCTACGATTACTCGGCGGCCTCAGAGACCGAACTGATCTATTAACACCTACCTTATCTATGGGGTCTCGATCTCGAACTCAAACTGATGCCTAACTGCCTGAATCTCTGCTTCCTTCTACTACCAGCAGGCTAGCCTTAGTTATATTCAAAAAGGAAAAGGCGCTACTATACAATACATTAGTAGGGTAGGCTTTGCTAACTCAGCCGCTTACTTCTACTAATGGAGAACACCTCTTCCCGGGCTTCTGGCTTTAGTTTACAAACCTACCTGTCTTTCTTTTTCTTCCTTGACATTCATGAGTAAGATCTTGTGGTAGACTGCCCTCCCGGGAGGCACTTGGCAACTCACTCATGTAGGGAGGGAAAGGGCTTCTCTTTCTATAGGAATATAGACCTGTCTTATTTCCACTCCTTTCCTTTAAGTGATCTTATTTCGGGGATTGATCGGTCTGCACCACAAAGATGATTGTAGAAAGATACCAGGATTATACTCAAAAGACTTGCTTTTGTTGTTCCTATTCCTTATCATATTACCTATTATCTTTTTTAGGAGTGTCGATTGGGAATACTCCTGCTCATCTTCCAACTCCTTTAATCCCACAGCACTTCTATATGGAGAAGAAAGATAGGCTTACCATGTTCCATCAATAGCACCTAACCTATGCCGATTTTGGCTGACCGTGCTCAACCCCGGTGAACTCATGCGGTTCCGCTTGGGGCGGGCTCAACTATCTCACTTGAAGAAAGATAGACTAGGGAATATAAATAGAAGATAATCATGGTACAATCTATCATAAGAAAACGCAAGTTTCCGGCCCTTCCTACGATGATTGTTTAAGTCGCAGTACAAGATGAGTTCCCATTTGAAAAATCCTTTATCTATTAGGTACGTTGCCCTTCGGGCCCTCAAAGAGGAACCATCACTATCTTTTTGTTAGGAATTTTGTCTATTTTATTCTTTCTTCGGGATTCAACGGCAAAAAGTCGACTTGAGGAGGGGCTATATGGGATATCTATCTACGGGGGCCTGCACTTTATTATAGGGAAAGGGGGGAAAGACGAACTTCATTCGGTAGCAGCATTCTTGAAGACTTTCCCTGCTCTAGAACAATAGTAAGTAGTCAGTATAGCCAGTAGTTGGCCTTAAGCCTAGCTGTGTTACGGAATCATGAGGTTTAGATGTGCATCCGCTATACTGTACGGGCTGTCGATATGCGAAGTTTGTCTATGACTCTGGGGACATCGTGGTGCCACCGTAGGCCACGTTGTGCTATCATGAGCATGAGCTTGGGTTCCGCTATGCTTGCGACGATAATAGCTATAAGGTGGTGTTTGGTTTTAAGAAAAGGAAGGAGAGGAAAAGAGTGGAATGGAGGGAAAGGAGAAGAGAGGAGTGGAAGAGAATAGTGAAATTAAATTTCATTATTTGGTTCGACATAAAATTTAATAGGGAAAGGAATTGTAAATTTTTTTGGATAAATTTATCTTTTGCCTTAAATATTAAATTATCTATATTAATAATAAAATATAATTTAATATTAATACCAAACTTTTTTAATTTCAAAAAGTTCTAAAACAATTCATGATTTATATTTAATATAAAATATAAAAAAAATTAATATCTTAAACTATTTAATATAATTAAAGCTGGTCAACATAATTAGCACATGCAATTGGATCACGCTAGCTCAATATTGGTGTGCTTGAAATTTGCATGCAAGGAATTTGTCTTCAAATTTACCTCTTCAAAGTTGAATGCATGCATGTGTATTTGAATTTCAATTTTGAATTTTTCAACAGATGGCGTGTAAGGATCGCCTTAAGCTTGCGGTCCAAAATCCGGTGAAATATCCGCCATTTCCATGAGCAAATATTGAAAAATCATGAATGAATTGCGGATCGACCATTCATAATGGCCAAAGACCATTCAACTTCTTCAATGATCCCCAACCTCACCATTTGGCATTTAATTGCATGAACAAAATTGTCAAAGAATTTTGCTATTTCATTATCACGCTTTTACCGAGCAATTATTTTGCCCTATTTTCTTTAATGTTTTCCCACATTCAAGTCAAATTTTCAACATGTAGAAAATTTAGCACCTGTTGGTCGGGTTAGACTTCTTTTTATCGCGGTTTAAAAAAATTCAAATATTTTAATAATAAATTTAGCTATTGAAAATTATATTTAAATAATTTTTTTTCAGGGAACAATAATGGAATTAAAATTTATGTGGTTAACAATACTGATTATTGATGAAAATTAAAAAATAATGGTTTAATTGAAACAACTTTTTCAAGAAAACAAATTTACCAGATTCCATGTGTATAAATTTGTTGAAACAGATAGTGAAAATATATAAGATTTTCTTATTTCCCCAAGCCTTTTGGTTTTCAAGCATCTATATTTGGCTAGTCACCCGAATGTAAATCTTGAGGGAGATAGAAGTATTATAATAAGCTCACATTATTTTCAAAAAATAGAGATAAACAAAGAGATTGGGCAATTAATCAATTAATTCTTATGTATTTTTTTCACTTATGTTTGTTTAACCATATTTGCTATTAAGGTTGGTTAAGATAAATTTTATTTCAATGTTTTACCCAAGATACATAAAATGACCAAATTATCCAAAGATAATGTGATAATATTCCTATATCTAACAATCTAGGTATTTAGTTTTGTGACTTACAACATGACATCCAATAAATTACATGAGTCTTATGCCATAAAAATATTTTGTTAGTTTAACTAAATCTTAATAATCATTCTAATAAATTTGTTTTGATACATTTTTTAGAAATTATAAATTTTGTATAAAATTCAAAAATTCTGAACTTAAAGTAAATTTTTTGGTATTTTGGTACTTTTACCTTATAAGAGTAAATAATCAATTTAAAATTATGACAAAGCAATCTTTTTAGTCAAATATGATAAAAAAAATTAAAGTCACAAAACAAATCAAGGTAGATTTAATTAATTACTTCTCAAACTTCTTCTTTATTTGAATTTTCTTTAAAATAATGTGAATTTATTATAATTATTTTCTTGAAGTGGGGTGGGTTTACAAAAATTGTGGTATGAAAATATCAGCATTGTAAATGAAAAAAAATGAGAAAAAAATGGTCACATTTCGTCATTTAGCAAAATGATTATATAGATACTTTTTGAATAATTACGCCTAGATAAAAATAATTTGATCGCTACAATAAAAGACATAGTTGTCGTAAGAAGAGACGATGTCACTATTTTTTAAAACAACTATATATATTTATAAAAATTGTACAAAACCACGTAAGTGCTTTAATTTCCCCTTAAAACAATTAAAAAATCAATTGAAGATTCAGATCCTTTTTTTCTTTTTTTTTTTTGATACAAAAAGGGCTAAGTTAAAAACTAAGCAATGACCATTCGTGGATAAGCAGTCCCAGATACATCATGCAGCAGCCACTCTTCAGTTCCGGACGGAGGCGTGGGAAACACATGGACCCCAAGAGGCAAAAGAAGAGCTTGGTTGGCAAGATAATCAGCTGCAAAATTTGTTTCTCTATAGCTGTGAGACAGAGATACCTGCCACTCCATGTTAAGAAGTCTTTTTATACCCTGAATGAGAGAGGAGTTAGCATTGGGATGATTGGACTCTGTGGCTAGGATCACAGTAATGCATCGACTATCAACTTCAGCAAGTAACTGTCTAATCCCAATATTCCAGGCAAGCTGCAACCCTTGAAACAGACCCCAAAGCTCCGCCCCAGTAATAGTACAATTGCCAATATTCATACCAAAGCCGTGAACCCATTCTCCGCAATAATTTCTAATGAGGCCACCTGCACCTGCATTTCCTGCAATTTTCCGAGCACCATCTGTATTTAGTTTAAAAAAAGGCCAAGGTGGGGCCAACCATTTCAACCATTTGACTATCCTTTCATGGCCTGGTCTACAGATATTCTCCATGGAAGCATTAATTTCAGCCGCACGGTGCGTGATGTCAAGCACCAAATTTGCAACACTTGTGCTTGCATCATTGTGGATGAATTGATTTCTCCAATACCAAATCCGCCACAGAGCAACACCAAAAATGCAGGGCCAATTTTCCTCTCTCCTAATCAACCCCATGTTCTTGAGATTATATTGGATCCAACTTGTCAAATCCAAATCAAAAAAATTATTCCATAAAGTACTAGGAACCAGTCTCAACCACACCTGCCGAGCAATGATACAATCTCTCAACACATGAATGGTATCTTCCAGTTGATGGCCGCAACTACAACAGGTAGCATCCATAGTAATGTGCCGTCGAAAAAGCTCCGACTTTGTTTTCAGCCTATTGCTTATGGCAAGCCAAATAAAAGTTCTGATACTTTGAGGTCCCTTCCATTTCCAAGCCAAACTCCACACCGATTTATCAGCCACATTATTGGGTTGGTGCAAAGAGAGGTATGCAGATTTTGCCGTGAAGTGTCCTGTATTAGAGTGAGCCCAGTAACATTGATCCTGACCACTATAATCACAAGGAGCTTTAACTGAAGCAATTTTTAGAATTATGTGGTTGGGCAGCAAATGAGCAAATAAATGCCAATTCCAGTTGCCATTGTTATCTGAAAAATCAGCCACACACAGATTTATCAGCTGATCAGGGATTGGGTTCTGGGCGTATGATTGTAAGTTCTCAGCCTCACTGAGCCATAAATCCCACCAGAATTTCACTCTTTTTCCATCCCCCAGAGCCCAGCGACTTCCCTTCAGCACATGATCCCAAACCTTCCCTACAGCACGCCACAAGTACGACCCGTTCCTCGTTTGTAAACTACCCGGTAGACACATGGTATTAACCTTGTACTTAGACGTTAGAACCCGAACCCAAAAAGTATTTGGAGAGTTGACTAGACCCCACCCCACTTTCATCAGCAAAGCCATATTCATATGAGATAAATCTTTAAGACCAAGGCCTCCACACGACTTGGGTTGGCATAGAGTGTCCCACCGGATTAGATTCAATTTTCTTTTATCTGCATTTCCACTCCAGATAAACTGCTTGCAGCTTTGCTCAATTTTGGTAAGGACCGAAACTGGAATTTTCGTAGACTGCATGGCATAAACTGGGAGGGCTTGAATTACAGATTGTGCCAAAGTTATCCTGCCCGCTAGAGAGAGATGCTTGGCATTCCAGCCTGATAATCGCTGCTGTACTTTATCTAGAATATCTTGATAAGTTGCCTTGGTAACTCGGGAGTGAAGGATTGGCATGCCAAGATATTTACCAAGGTTGTTTGTAACTGAAAATCCGAGTGTAGTCTTTATCTCCCGGGTTGTGCCCTTCTGAACATTTCGAGAGAAAAAAATTTGGGTCTTTTCTCTGCTCACCTTTTCGCCAGAGCTTACACAAAAATTATCCAAGACCTTATTAATCACCTGAGCCTGCGCACTAGTAGCTTCCGCTAGAAGAAGAAGATCATCAGCGAAAAATAAATGCGTAATAGGAATACCTCCACGATTAAGCCTAATTGGTTTCCAGCACCCATTCCCAACTGCTTGACTGATGCCGTGGCTTAGCCTCTCGATGCACATGACAAAAATATACGGGGATAAGGGGTCCCCCTGTCTGATTCCTCTAGATGGGCTAAAACTGTCCGTGAGCTCACCATTCCACAAAAGTTGCATCGAAACCGAAGTTATACACTCCATTATAATACGAATCAAGTCCATCGGCAACCCAATCACCCCCAAGGTTTCATGAATAAAGTCCCAACTCAAACGATCATACGCCTTTTCCAGATCAACCTTGATAGCCATCTGACCAATTTTACCCCCTTTGTTCCTCATGGAGTGGATGATCTCTTGGGCAACAATGACATTTTCTAATATATGTCTCCCCGGAACAAAACTCGTCTGAGCAGGGCCAATGATTTGCGGTAGAATGGTCTTGAGGCGATTAGCCACCATTTTGGTTATAGTCTTGTACACCACTGTGCACAGACTAATAGGTCTAAATAATTTGAGGGAATCTGGATTACTGGTCTTGGGAATCAGCACAAGAAGAGTTTGATTCAATTCCTTGGGCAATTGCTTTCCCGCGAAAAAATCTTTAATAAGCTGACAAACTGAGGACCCCACCACGTGCCATTGAGTTTGGAAGAAAATGGCGTGAAGGCCATCTACTCCCGGGGCTTTCATTGGGCTCATGCTAAAGACAGTATCTCTAATCTCTGCATCATCAACACCTCTGATCAAACTGTTAAGCACAGCATTATCAATTAAAGGGAAATCAAGAGTAACTGGGTATTGAACATGAACACCTCCCTCCTTCGTATACAAATTCCAAAAGTAAGAGATTGCATGGGCTTTAATATCAGCTTCGTCATGGATCCATTGCCCCTCATCATCTTTAATCATACCCACTTTATTTCGTCGGCGTCTCTCGATAGCTTTTTGATGGAAAAACGCCGTGTTCTTATCCCCACAGGCAATCCATTCCCTCCGAGATTTTTGGAACCATAGCACTTCCTCTTGAGTTAACACCTTTTCAAGCTCCCTTTTTAGCTTAGACTCTAGCTTGCTTAAACTCTTAGAATGACGCTTCTCCAGAAAAAGTTGAATACCACCAATTCTAGCCAGCAGCTCCTTTTTCCTTTTAAAAATGTTGCCAAAGATTTCTTTATTCCAGTGTCCCAGCTTGTTGATAAAATCAGCAACAGCATTAGAGTAGTTCAAATTGCACTTCCAGTTATTCTCCACAAAGGGTTGGAACCTCTCGTCAGTCAGCCAGGGAGCCAAAAAACGAAAAGGTTTCACGCCCGTAGGAGCGAAATTGATTTTTCTGCAACGAGCCATCACCGGTCTATGATCGGAATTTAATTTGGGGAGGTGGAAAACTTCAGCCTCATCGTTCATCATCATCCACTCTTCATTACAAATCACACGATCCAACCTTTTCGATAAGTTGCCTCTTGACCAAGTGTATTTGGGACCCTTAAAGACAGGTTCCATGAGATGGTTTCGATGGAACCATCCATTAAAAAGGTCACACACACCACTGATTCTGGTTGACCCACCTTTTTTTTCCGAAACTCTTCGAATTGCATTGAAGTCCCCCCCAATCATCCATGGACCATCCACGAACTTGACAACTTCATCTAACTCAGACCATAAAATTTTTCTTACCATGGGAATCGGACTTGCATAAACTGCCGTGACCCAAGAACTACACCCATTCGACTCAATTATTTTAAAGTGAATAAATTGAGTATGATTGATGATAAACTCCACCTCAAAACTGTCATCCCATAGGATCCAAATGCCACCAGAAAAACCCCTAGCTTCCACCCGGTGAGACCTCTGGAAACCACTTTTTTTAATGAACCCATCAGCCTTTGATCCACTAATGCGAGGCTCGAATAAAGCCACCATATTCAGTTTATAATTACTGACCATAGTCTTAAAAGTCCTGCAAAATCCTGGCGAGAGAGCTCCCTGGCAATTCCAAAACATTATGTTGTACATCATTAAAAATATAAACAAAGGGGTGCGCATGAACCCTTACAAACTAGGCCCTAGAGCCCCTCCTCCATGGACGCTAGGGGTCTCATTAATAATCGTATTTTCATCATCAGACATAATATCTTCCTCTTCATAGCCAACTGCAAGTTGAGGATTACCACCAGAAAACTCCATCGGATTAACAGCTCCATCATCTTTACCATCAGGAGGATCAGCTAATTTTCTTGGGTAGAGTTGCTGATCTGAGTTATCAGTCACTTTTCCACATGAGTAGCCTGGTGGATTACCCACAATCTCATGGTTAGGCATAGGGAAAGTCACGGCAGTATGTTTGTGAGGATCCAGGGTAGTCAATATGAAGGAAGGTTCAACGGGCAAGCTAAGAGGGTGTCCTAAGGAGTTCGGGCTAGGGACATTATTCTTGGTAGAGTGATCTTTAGGAATATTGGGACGAATGTTTGCATGCATGGAAGTAGCTGTTTTGGGATTCTGTTGCTTAGGTCGTGAAAGCGGAGATTTGGCCACTTGTTTAGCTTTGGATAGGTGATTATGAGGCTTTAAAGTGCTAAGGGTTTTCAAGGGATGGTTCCTTCGGTTGTGGAAATGATCGGCAATGGAATTAGCTGGTTGTTGGGGGGGGACAGTGCTAGGGTTCTGAACAGCACAATCCGTCGCGGTATTTGTATCCTGCTCATCAATTAAGGCAGCAAAGCGGGAGGCAGAACTATAATTAAAACGCTGATTCCTCTCCGAATCGGTGATATTCTCCTTGTCCACCACTACTTTAGGTTTCCCTCTACGTGCCACAATCATCCAAGGGCCAAATTTCTCACCAATGTTCTCCACCATAACTGAGACACCATCCTTATCGGCTGTCACATTAGCTGTTGGAACACTCTCAGAACACTCGGTTCTAACCCCATTCGCAGCTTGTTTTGCAAGACACGTAATGCTAGTGTGGCCATATTTACCACACTGGTAACAAATAATTGGCAGCCCTTCGTATTCAACCTTCTGAATTTTTCCATCTAAATTAAATTGAGCCACCAAAGGCTGAGAAAGGGAAACTCGGACAGCAATTCTCGCAAACTTCCCCCTCTCCCGTGATTCGGTATGATAATCAATCTTAATAACTGTGCCCACAAGTTGTCCAACCTTCCTCAGAACCCGCTTGTCGTATAAGTGAAATGCCATGCCAGGTAAACGGATCCAAACAATGGCTGAGGCAATATCAGAAACGGTGCTGTCAAACTGTGGAGTCCAAGGTTGCACTGTCAAATAGTGTCCAAAAATTACCCATGGCCCCTCGGTTAAAGCATAGACTGCATCTTCTGGTGAGTGGAGACGAACTAAATAATAATTATTCTCCAGGTCAATCACAGAGAAGTCATGAATCGTCGGCCACATTACCTTTAGTCGGTTACATAACACCTTATATCCAATGTTTCTCCCCAATAACTTCACTACCACTGAATTTTGCCAAGGTTTAATCAGTTTATCATGGACTCGTTTCGAGAACACGATAGTTGGCATGGTGCCATCTTCTCCAACCATCACATCGCCAGGTTCAAAATCCCAGTCATCTTCCATCTCAGCATCATCAGAGTTTCTATGTAGGCTAGAGGGAACCAGCGCTTCCTTGAAGGATAGCGGCGTTGGATTATCTTCGTCTGTACCATGGCTGCGAAAACGCGCCTTTTTAGTGGACCGATCTTCATTCAGCGGCGGTGGAAACACTTTCAGCAGGTTAGGGTTTTCGTGGAGTTCAGCGTTTTCAGAGCACTCCGACATCTTAGGAGCAATTTTTTTTTTTTATTATTAGATAGATCCTTTTTTTCTTTTTTTTCAATAGTACAAATGGAAGAAAAATATATCTACAAAGCTCACAAAAGACCCGTCATCCTTTTATCAATCAACCATTGTATTATATATTCATGTGAGAATCTGAATAGTCACAAAAATCGCTCGTGGCATAGAGCAATAGTCACCATTCATTTCGCATAGAAAACGTCGTCATTTTGTTTATAAACCAAAAACTTATTATCACTTATTTGTCACCGGCCTAAAGAGTGGTTTTCAAATAGTATTATTTGGTTGGTTCCGAGTTTGAATCCTAAAACTAATGGAAATAAGGAATTAATTTGAACTTTGTCTACTATTCTATCATTTAAAGAAAAATAAATAAAATATATATTATCACAAATTTAAATTATCCATTTATAAGGAGAAACATAAGAATCATGGCTGATTTTGTCAATTTATGTGTAAACAGTCAAAGACGCCGAGATAAAATTACTAAGTAAAAAATTATAAATTTATCACACTAAAAGATGTTATCAATTTATCTCACTCAGAAATAAGGAGACAATTTTCGGATTTTGAACGGCTGAAATAGCTCCATTGATTTTAACATCTAGAGCGTACAACATTATTGCACGGAAACACCACAAATTGAGTCCCCCACATGAACTGTCGAGTCTCACATTTTCAACAAAAATCATAAACATTAAAGCGGAATTAATTAAATAAAAAGATAATTATTTCATTAAATATGATTTCATTCTTAACCTCAGTATAAGAAAATTAGTTAGACATATTTAAATAGGGAGCAACAAAACAAATAAAACCCGTCATGGAGAATTAAGTTACTGCTGCTGCCACTATTCTTCTCCTTTTCTGCCTTGCGTCTGCCTTTTTTCTTCCCCTTTGGCGGCTCCCTCTCCTCTTCGTCCAAAAGCCAAAAGCCAAAAGCCAAAAGGCTGCTTATAGAATCTTCAAAATGGACCCCACCTTTTCAATTCTAAAGCCAAAAAGGCTTTGGCCTTTTATTTGTTTTTGCTCTCACCACTTGCTATTTAGTTGCATGAACAAAATTGTCAAAGAATTTTGCTATTTCATTATCACTCTTTTGCGGAGCAATTATTTGGATTAATATCCATGATCTGAACACTCTTGATCTTTTATAAATCTTATACCATCTGTGTTTTAGTGTTAGTGTAGGATTAAGATTTAATTTTTTTTCTTTTTAATTTATTAACCACTAATTGTGTTAATAAAATCTGTTCATATAAAGACCAGATAAAGAGAGAATCATGATTCCAATTATTTTATCCTATTGTCTTTAATGTTTTCCCACATTCAAGTCAAATTTTCAACATGTACAAAATTTAGCACTTGTTGGTCGGGTTAGACTTCTTTTTATCGCGGTTGAAAAAGTTCAAATATTTTAATAATAAATTTAGCTATTGAAATTTATAATTAAATAATTTTTTTTCAGGGAACAATAATGGCAATAAAATTTATGTGGTTAAGAATATTGATTATTGATGAAAATTAAAAAATAATAGTTTAGGTGAAGCAACTTTTTCAAGAAAACAAATTTACCAGATTCTGTGTGTATAAGATTTTCAACACTAAAAATGTGAGTTCCTGATATCATATATAAATATGTAAAAAGGGAAGGGAAGGTATATGAAAGATAAATTGAAGTGAAAGGAGGAAATGGAAGGTGAGAACACAAAACCAAAGATACTTATCTTTGGGGGTACTGGATACCTCGGTAAGTATATGGTGAAAGCAAGTGTTTCTTCTGGTCACAAAACTTTTGTTTATGCTCGACCTGTTACAAAAAATTCAAGACCCTCCAAGCTGGAAATCCACAAGGAATTTCAGGGTATTGGCGTCACCATTATTGAGGTTACTTCATTACTCAATTATCTCGATCTCCTTTGGTTTTGTTTCTTTTTTTTTTCCTCTTTTTTTCCCCCTTTAAATGCACGCACGAAATTCGAACCTCAAACCTCTTATACTTCTTTTTATGAGATTAATTTTGTGTTGATCTAATTGGAGCCCTTCGATATTATTTGTAATAATACTGTTGAAATTAAAACAGGGAGAGTTGGACGAGCACGAGAAAATTGTATCTATACTTAAGGAAGTAGATGTGGTGATATCTACTGTAGCTTATCCTCAGTTTCTTGATCAACTGAAAATTGTTCATGCCATCAAAGTTGCTGGTAACATCAAGGTATTTGATTGAGCTCTTTCTTTTTTTTAAAAAAAAACAAATCATGTTGTTGTTTTTTTTTTTTTTTGGGGAGAAATTGAAATATAGTTTGTTTGCTAATTGGAAAATATTAGAAACTTTTAAGTGTAGATGTCCACATTTTGTAAATGTAGATTTAAACTAGGCAATAGTAGTTAGTCATAAAAGATGTAAAAATATATACGAGAGCTACTTAATTAGTAAAATACCTAAAATCACAAACTTTAATTTCGTATTTGTGTCTTGGTAACCTTTTAGTGTCTTTTTACAATTCAGTGATGAATTGCTTCAAATTTGTTTATATAGAACAGATCTTAAACACACTATGTTTTGGTTGCTAGAGGTTTCTTCCATCTGAGTTTGGATGTGAAGAGGACAGGGTGAGGCCTCTGCCCCCTTTTGAAGCTTACTTGGAGAAAAAACGAATAGTAAGAAGGGCAATAGAAGCAGTTGAAATTCCCTACACCTTTGTCTCAGCAAACTGTTATGGTGCTTACTTTGTGAATGTCTTGCTTCGTCCCTTTGAGCCACATGATGATGTTGTTGTTTATGGAAATGGTGAAGCAAAAGGCACGTATACTTTCCCAATGCACAAGTACTCCACACATTGAAAAACAATTTACACTTAAAGTTCATTTGTTGAATATCTTTATGATGTTATATCATCTATTTATCTATTTCAGCTGTCTTTAATTACGAGGAAGATATAGCTAAATGTACAATCAAAGTGATAAATGATCCAAGGACATGCAATCGAATTGTGATTTATCGACCGCAAACAAACATTATATCACAGCTTGAATTGATCTCCCTTTGGGAACAAAAGACTGGACGGAGTTTCAAAAGAGTTCACATTTCTGAGGAAGAACTAGTAAAGCTATCTCAGAGTAAGAATTTTGATTTTTTATTTAATTGTTTTTATAAAATTATTTAGTTTTATAAAAAGTCATAAAAGGATAAAATCACTACAAGCAGGAGCGGAACCAGAATGATGTTCTATTCCATTGGGCCAAAGTGTAAATCTAGTGGGGTCAATACGTGAATTTTTTTTGTTAAATTTCAAAGCAGACCCTCATCGTTTATAAATTTTTTACCATAACCATATATGTTTCTTGTGTTAGATATTTATCACTAATTTGAATGTTAATTGTTTGAAGTTAGTATTTAACTAAGGGTATCATACCCCACAGTCTATTATTAGATAATTAAAAAATTAAGAAAATGAGATAAAAACTATTAAATGTGCCAGTTTGCATATGATGTCACAATAGAATAATTTTTCTTATTAAATGAAGTTAATTCATAAAGTGTTTCTCAAACCTAAAAGTATTTATTTAATGTTAGGGTGATTTAACAGCTTTAATTTTAGAATTTTTTTAAATTAATAAAATTAGTTACCACATTGTAAGAAAAATTACTATCTTCGCCTCTGCCTAATTCCACCCTTGACTATAAGATTTCAGAGGCCTCAATCTTTCTGACATCTCATTTATTTTCAAACTTAATTAATACTGTTCATTACAACCTATCCATTTTCAATTGTTGCAGCCTTATCACCTCCAGAAGACATACCAATATCCATTATACACAGCGCACTTGCGAAGGGTGACTTGATGAACTTTGAACTTGGAGAGGATGACATTGAAGCTTCAATGCTGTACCCTGATTTTAAATTCGCCACAATCGATCAACTTCTTGACATTTTTCTCATTGACCCCCCAAAGCCTGCACGTACGGCTTTTGAATAAGCAGCTTAATTTATGTAATTTTCGACTTTAATTAATTATGTTTCCAAAACTAGTCCTATCCTTGTTTTGTGTCAATAAATCAAAAGAAAGAATAACAGAACATGCATGGAACTCCATGCATATTTTTAAGCATTTATATATTTTTACTCTATAGAAAAATGCCGTGATGTTAAAATAATAATAATAATAAGTAGAAAACATAACTAATCACGATATAGTTTATACTGAAAATAATACATTATCAAAGAAATATTGAAAAAATAATTCATCCTTCAAAAGAAACTTATCATACTCTTCCATTTTGATCTTTCCCCCTTTAAATTCAATGATATAAAATAATTTTAGATTCGGTTCCCAAAAATTGAGGGAGCAGAAGGCAGGTGTTGGAGCAGGGGTAGATAGTGGGCTAAAATAATTAAAGTGGAAACTATTTTTGATCAATAATATTTGATCAAAGATAAAGGGAAGTGGAAAGGATTTTACTAGTGGAAGATTTTATTGTTCTTAACTTCATTGCTTGAATTGGAGACATGGCCATGTCTTTATAGGCCTTACAAACACTAGGTGACCACACATTTAGAATTTTTCGTTGTGGCTAATTTTTAACTACAACTTTTGCCTAGATATTTCTATCTGTTTAAAAGAAATTTATTAGATGCTTAGATATTTCTAGCATTCATAAATTTGTTTTGAAGATATTTTATAAATGCTCAGATATTTTGCTGCTCTAAATTTGTCATATTGTGTAAAAAATAATTGTCAACTGAGAATGTGTTTGGTTTGTCTGGTTGTTATGATTCTTGAAAGATCAGGACACATTCAGAGCAGCGAAAATGCCCATTCATGAACGAATGTTTAGAGGCAAACCTTGTTGCGGAAGCTTGTGGTTGAGCAATTACCAATATTATGGCGACTGCAATTTCTGGAGAAATATAAATTTGGTGAATAAAAAAATACAAAGAAAATATGACACAATAATTTACGTGGTTCGGCGTAATACCTACGTCTACGGGCAAAACCTAGAAGATAATTTTACTAATAAATGAGAATTTACAAAAGTGGAAAAAACTCTTAAAAACCCACAACCTCAATACACCCAATTGAATCCTCCTAGCACTCAAGTAGAAGATCTCTCAAAACTCTCAAATTACTTCACTTGCAATTGCAATTACGCACAAAAGTTGCTCGTGGCATTGAGCAGTAGACACCATTCATTTTGCATAGGAAACGTCGTCATTTTATTTATCAACCAAAAACTTGTTATCACATATTTGTCTCGAGGCTAAAGAGTGATTTTCAAATGGTATTATTTGGTTGGTTCCGAATTTGAATCTTAAAGATAAAAGAAATAAGGAGTTAAAAAGTTAATTTGAACTTTATCTACTACTCTATCATTTAAAGAAAAATAAAAAAATATATACTATCACAAATTTAAATTATCCATTTATAAGGAAAAACATAAGAATCATGGCTGATTTTGTCAATTTATGTGTAAACTATGTAATATACGTTAATCATAAACCAGTTTTATGATTGGGTTCCCTTAAAAAAAGTACACCAAGGAAATTCGGAAAAAAAATTCCTTTCATTTTCTTTTTTCACTCAAATTATTTTTTATATGTGAATTTTATGTTCTTAAAGTTTAGGGTATGTTTGATATGGGATTCAAACATAGCACTGAGAAGTTAAGATTAATTCAAAATTTTGAATCGTATTCTTCTTATTTTTAATATCCGAAAAATTGTTTCATATGAATATGTAAAACTGTTTTCAATAAATAAGAATTCATGAGTGGAAAAATTATGATTCCATTAAGATATAAGCGCAATCAATATGTGAAACAAGTAATATATCAAAGTAAAAAAAGATGGAGAACAAACTCTATCGAGGATGCAAGTACTACTTCAAAAACTTCTCTATCGAGAGGAAAAAAAATCGTACCAGTCAAAGACGATGGGATAGAATTACTATGTAAAAAATTACAAATTTATCACACTAAAAGATGTTATCAATTTATCTCACTCAGAAATAAGGAGATTCAGAAATAAGGAGACAATTTTCGGATTTTTGAACGGCTGAAATAGCTCCATTGATTTTAACATTTAGAACGTACAACATTATTGCAGGGAAACACCATCAATTGAGTCCCCGTCGAGTCTCACATTTTCAACACTAAAAATGTGAGTTCCTGATATCATATATAAATATGTAAAATGGGAAGGGAAGATATATGAAAGATAAATTGAAGTGAAAGGAAGAAATGGAAGGTGAGAACACAAAACCAAAGATACTTATCTTTGGGGGTACTGGATACCTCGGTAAGTATATGGCGAAAGCAAGTGTTTCTTCTGGTCACAATACTTTTGTTTATGCTCGACCAGTTACAAAAAATTCAAGAACCTCCAAGCTTGAAATCCACAAGGAATTTCAGGGTTGGTGTCACCATTATTGAGGTTACTTCATTACTCAATTATCTCGATCTCCTTTGCTTTTATTTTTTTCCTTTAAATGTCCGAGTGAAATTCGAACCTCAGTTTTTTTTTTAATTTTTTTATAAAATTAATTTTGTGTTGATCTAATTGGAACCCTTCGATATTATTTATAAGCTTAAGTGTTAATAATAATACTGTTGAAATTATAACAGGGAGAGCTAGACGAGCACGAGAAAATTATATCTATACTTAAGGAAGTAGGTGTGGTGATATCTACTGTAGCTTATCCCCAACTTCTTGATCAACTGAAAATTGTTGATGCAATCAAAGTTGCTGGTAACATCAAGGTATTTGTTTGAACTTTGAACTCTATACCTTTTGAAAAAGCTTTTGTTGTGTTTTTCCGAAGCATTAGAAAATTTTCATACGTAAATATTGACACTTTATAAATGCAGATTTGAAGCTAAGGAATGATAATTAGCTGCAAAAAACCGAAAACGCGAAGGCTAGTTAGTGTCAATTAGCATAAAATACTTAAAATCACAAACTCTAATTTAGTGGTGAATGGTCTAGAAATTTTCAGGCATACTCCTTTTGGTAAAGAGACCATTTTATCGGACAAATTTCCCGGGTCTAATTATTTCTAAAAATAAAAGGTCTCCATGACCTTTTACTAAAGCATGAAGGTGTTAATGTCCTTTTTCCAAAATTTAGATATAATATTAATAATAAAATGTGTCTCGTTATTAATAATTTTAATATAAAAATTTATAAATATATATTAGGGTAAATACTCGTTTAATCCTTATATTTTAACCTAAGCACCCGTTTAGCTTCTATTTGTTTTTTAAAAAATACCTCAAAACATCATTATAGTTAAAAATGTTACATTACACAATTATTTATAAAAAATTAATTTACCCAATTAATTTGAATCGTAAAATAATAATATAAAAGTTTGTGTAAATGTTTTTGTTACTTTTATGTTTAATTTGATAATTTATTATTTTTTTCTTCTCATTAACATCTCAAAGAATATTGTTCCTACGGTATTATTGTAAAAAGAAAGAAAAGTAAGTGTACTAGTTTATTTAATAGCGGGATTGTCTTGAGATTTTTTTTAAAATATAAAAACTAAATGAACACTTGACTCAAAATATAAAATTAAACAAGTATTTACTCTCTGTTTATTATCTTATTATATTTATTAAAAAAATAAAGTCAATATTTGGGGTTACTATAGTCAAAGATATTATGAAATATTCAGTCAAAGGAAATTCCGTGGACATTTTTCGAAATTAAGAGAATCCATGAGTATATTTGGCCAATTCTTAGGAGTTCTGGGTGTCATATTTTATGAGATTCAAACTTGGACTTGGGTCTTAATATTAAAATTACAGTTCAATGCTGCATTTTATAAAATTTATATTGCACATGATCTTAAAACACACTAAGTTTTGGCCGCTAGAGGTTTCTTCCATCTGAGTTTGGATGTGAAGAGGACAGGGTAATGCCTCTGCCTCCTTTTGAAGCTTACTTGGAGAAAAAACGAATAGTAAGAAGGGCAATAGAAGCAGCTGAAATTCCCTACACCTTTGTCTCAGCAAACTGCTATGGTGCTTACTTTGTGAATGTCTTGCTTTGTCCATCTGAGCCACATGATGATGTTGTTGTTTATGGAAATGGTGAAGCAAAAGGCACGTATACTTTCCCAATGCACAAGTACTCCACACATTGAAAAACAATTTACACTTAAAGTTCATTTGTTGAATATCTTTATGATGTTATATCATCTATTTATCTATTTCAGTTGTCTTCAATTACGAGGAAGATATAGCTAATTGTACAATCAAAGTGATAAATGATCCAAGAACATGCAATCGAATTGTGATTTATCGTCCGCAAACAAATATTATATCACAACTTGAATTGATCTCGGTTTGGGAAGAAAAGACAGGTCGAAGTTTCAAAAGGGTTCATGTTTCTGAGGAAGAACTAGTAAACCTATCTCAGAGTAAGAATTTCTTTTTTTTTTAGCTTTTTTGATAAAAAGATTTAATTCTATACGAAGTTACAAAAAGATAAAATCACTGCAAGCAAGAGCGGAACCATATGGGCTAAAGTGTAAATCTAGTGGGGTCAATAGCTAAATTTTTCAATTAAATTTCAAAGCAGACCCTTATCTTTTATAAATTTTTTCCACATTGATTGGCCAGGCCTGAAGGCCATGACCTACATATCTTTCTCAGTCTCAAATAAAATTATGATGGTAAGATACTTATCACTCATTTGACTTTTAACTGTTTGAAAGTTGGTGTTTAATTAAGGGTATCAAAACCCACACTCAAAATACAGTCGGATAATTAAAAATTTAAGAAAAATCAATAAAATAGAAACCATTTAATGTTAAATGAACTATTTACAAAGTGTTTCTCAATCTTAGAAGTATTAATTTATGTTGTGTTTACTTTCTGGAGTGGGAGTGAGGAGTGTGGATTCCTCCCACTCCAGTGTTTACTTCAACAAATTGGCTTCGGATTGGGAATCCCACTCCGTGAGCCCCACCCATTTTTGGAGTGGGGAGTGGGAGTGGGACTCCCATGGGGAGAGGTGGGAGTGGGAATCCACTCCCACGTCTCCATTTTCTATCCTTTTTAATTTAATTTAATTTAACTTAATTTAATATTTTATATTTAATAAAATAAAATAAATACTATAATATTTATTTGATTAATATTATTATATTTATTTTTAAAATAATAGTACTATATTTATTTAATAATAAATAATAATAAATAGTTTATTATAAGAAAATATTAATTTTGTACTAAATAATATTATATTATTATTTTATATAATAATAAACTTAATATAATTATATAAAATAAAATAAAATAATGTTTCATTTTATATTTACCCTTCTTTTTTACCCTCTTTTTATTAAATTTACTATAATTATATTTAATAAATATTTAAATAATATTATATTTATTTAAATAATATTATTATATTTAACTAAATAATAATTTGGTTTGATTCTAAGTCTAAATTACTTAAAAATAATAATATCATATTAATAGAGAATTAATAATATTACTATATACCATCTTTATTTGAAAATATAATATTATTATATTTATTTAAAAATATTAGTATTATATTTTTTTAATATTAATAATTAATACTAATAAATAGTTTATTCTAAGAAAATATTAATTTCATACTATGTTAATAGTAAAAATATTTCATTTATATTGCCCTTATCAATAATTTTTAATTTATATAATTAAAATTAAAATTAATAAAAAATTGTGATGTTCATAATTAAGAATATTAATAATTTATTATAAATTTACAAACATAATAAAATAAATGTTTATTCATTAAATATATTTTTTATTAACTTTGTAATTAAAAATTATAATTATTTAAATAAGAAAAAAATTGTAATTTGAAACTATTTACTCCCAATCCAAGACAAAGTAAACACATAAATTGAATTCTGATCTCCATTTCATGCTTCCATTTCAATGTAAGTAAACAACCTACTCCCACTCCCACTCACACTCAACACTCCCAATCTTAGGATTCCCACTCCAATCCAAAAAGTAAACGCTACCTTAATGTTAGGGTGATTTAATGGCTTTAATTTTAGAATTTTTTTTTTAAATTGAAAGAAATTGAGTTTAGCCCATTCTAAGAAAAATTCCTATTTTCACCTCTACCTAGTTCTACCCCTGACTAGAAGATTTTATAGCCCCCATCTCTTTGACATCTCATTCATTTTACACTTAAATTAATATTAATGTTCACCACAACCTTTCCATCTTCAATTGTGGCAGCTTTACCACCTCCAGAAGACATACCAATATCCATTATACACAGCATACTTGTAAAGGGTGACTTGATGAACTTTGAACTCGGAGAGGATGGCATTGAAGCTTCAAAGCTGTACCCTGATTTTAAATTCACCACAATTGATCAACTTCTTGACATTTTTCTCATTAATCCCCTAAAGCCTGCACGCACGGCTTTTGAATAAACAGCTTAATTTATGTAATCTTCGACCTTAATTTATGTTTCTGAAACTAGTTCTATCCTTGTTTTTTGTCAATAAATCAACTCCATGCATGTTTTGAAGCTTTATATATTGTTACCATATAGAAAAATGTTGTGGTAGCCAAAAATATAAAATAAAATAAGCAGACAACATAAGCGATCATGATATTGTTTATAATGAAATGATACATCATCTAGGGGTGGGCAAAAAAACCAAGGCCTAGGAAAAATTGAATTGAACCGGTGGATCAGTTCGGGTTCGGATCAGTTTTAATTCTTATAAATATTCGAATATCCAATTTATAAGAAAAAACCGAAATACCGGTGTGGATTTTGTTTTACTTAACTGAACCGAATAACCGAACTAAAGAACTGGAATGTTTTTGTAATTTTACCAAAACATGAAATGTGTTTTATGTTAATTCGCTATGCAAAATGATTACAATAAACCTACTCACACATGATTGTTATTTTTATTTTGTGTTGTACCTATTACTATTTTTATTTTTCTTTACAACTTTAAATTTATTTAGATGGAGCATTGGAGTCTAGATTTGTATTCTTAAATCTTAATATTTCATATTTCATTAGCATTAGTTAGTAAGACAGTTGTGATAAATTTGTTTTGAATACTTTTTGTTTATTGTTAGCATTTATAATGAAACTATAATGAATTGATTACTAAGAAAAATTATTTTATTAATGAGGCCCAACAAACTAAAAATTTGGAATTCAAAATAGGCTCAATAGGCACAAAACTGAAAAAACTGAAACGAACCAAACCATGGATAAGATCATGTTCGGTTTTTTATTGTATTCAGTTCTTATTATAAAATAAACAAATTTAATCTGTTGTACTCAATCTTGATCTGAACTAAACCGAATCGAACCGTGCACACCCCTAAATTGTCTCATTATCAAAGAAATATTGTGGTAGCCATGTTGACTATGCAGCCGTTGAAAGCTCCTGGGGTTGTTGGGCTACATGCCGTCTTCTATCAATCTCAGTGGCATGCGGTGGAGGAGTCAGCGTGCAACCTGGTGAAGAATGTTTTTACTGGGAACAGTGTCCTGAGCGAAGTCAATAAGACGTTGATTGTTCTTATTCCTAAGACTAAGCATCCCAATAGCCTCAAGTTGTATCGCCCTATTAGCCTCTGTATAGTGTTCTACAAAACTATTACTAAGATTGTGGCTAACAGGATTAAAGTCATCCTCCCTGACTTGATCGGCCCCACTCAGGCAAGTTTCGTCGCTAGACGTCATATCACAGAAAATATAGTTGTCGCCCAGGATATCATTCATAACATAAGGATGAAGAAAGGTAAAAGGGGGCAAATGCTTATAAAGGTTGACCTTGAGAAGGCTTATGGCAGATTAAGTTGGGAGTTCATTCATGAGACGTTATGTGAGGCTGGTATTTTGCCTGATCTTATTCGTACTACTATGGATTGTAACCCTTCAGCGACGATGCAAATCTTATGGAATAGTGAATTGTTGGAGAAAAATCAGTTAAAAAAAACTTTCAAGACCGATCTCATCCAATATATAGGAATACGTAATCTAGAAAATCATACCTTAACAATCTGAGAAGATGAACAATTGAAATTAATCCAGGCTTCCCAGATCACGATCTGTCACCACTATGTTGATTAGATCACGATTCGTCACCAATTAATCTTCCGAGTTATGACTCAGGTTTGATCTACACTTGACGTGTGGGCGCCTTTATCACTACTAAAAGCAACTAGTAAGAGAAAATATTCCTCTCAAAATTAGAGAGAAAAAATCTTTTTCTCTTGATCTGTATATTGTGGCTATTTCTGCTTTTGGGAGAAAATAAGTCATTTTATATCTTTATTTGGTGGAAACCCTAGGCTCCATATATTTATATTTTTTAATTCTATTAAATCAAATTTGATTTAAATTAAAAATAATAAAATAAAAAGTAACATTACTTCTTCTTGTTATAGGGGTCCACTTTGTAAAATAACACAAGACCCCTTAGACACAAGCACATTATATGAAGCCTCCCACTAAATAATATATTTAGGCTTTTAACCCAAATAACTAGTTATCTTGCTTATTAATCCAGTAGCGGCGCAGTCAATTAAATGAGCTAATCCGAGGATCATTTGGGTACATACAATAGTGACTACAATAATTAGGCCTGTAATTAAACTAGCCCAATTATTTAATTCCAAATCTACTCCACTAAAAGATTGAAGTTGACCTCCATAATTGTATACTATCCAGGATAGTGTTCTCGAATAATAATTCGACCCATGCCACATTGATTTCTTTACTGAATAATCCTGCATACCACATCGTTAATTAAATTGATATCTCAACTGCCCAATCAATTTAATTACATCTTGTTCCTTGATAAATACTGGTTTTCTCTAATGATCATTTTCAACATACTAAATATGTTGACACACTCTGGCCAGAGAATGCTATGATCAAGTATCGAAAACTCATCAAGAGATGTGTTGTACAAATTCTATATTGTTAATTTATAACTCCAATACTCATAATTGCTGCCACCAAAATACCAGGTAATCTTGACTGCAAGTGTGTGTCGTGCCCATTGGTAACTCAAATGAAATAACAATTACAATCATGAAATTATAACTAACTCAAGATTAAGATTACAATAAAATTAATGCCTATGAGATTTAATAAGTCTGACAGTCATTTCAAGGTTAATTAAATCTCATATGTGATCCAGCTCAATGTAGTCAAACTACATCAGTAAATTCATACATAATTAAGATAAATCATTCAATGAATTTACTACAGTCTAAACATAAATAGAGCGCCCAACTCTATTTATCAACTGCGAACTTAATTTATTTAATCATAAAATAACTTATATTTATGTCTTCTGTGAATCCATATGATGATCACATAAATACATATAATATGATTAAACAGACCTTATTTAATATATTTATGCAATTGAAAATATCTCAAATATTTTATTAATCAAAAAATAAATTATTATGCTTTTAAAAGAGCACATAATCCCAACAATCTCCCACTAACTCTTTAAAGCATATCTGGCATATTGCACATACTCTAGGGGCTCTAAGTGCAGGTTATAAAGGTTTCCCACTAATGACCATTGTAATAAGATATGTCATATAACATCTAATGCCATTTGGGGTATTGTCATATAGCCTTTCTACATTATTCCTTTATAATATGATACTTCCTCTCAATATGTTTTTGTTTCTTGTGGTTCCTTTGTTCCTATCACACCACCATAATCACAAAATAGTTTAAAGGGTGCAGTTACAACAAGTATCACCTTAAGATTTGTAGGAACTTGCGGAGCCATACAGCTTCTTTTACGGCTTTAAATGTAGCCACATATTCAGCTTTAATTGTGGAGTCTGTGATACAAGGTTATTTCACACACCTTCAACTAAAAGCTCCACTTCTTAATGTAAACACGTAGCCAGAAGTTGATTTTCTGGAATCCTTATCTGACATAAAGTCAAAATCAGTATAACCCACTTGAATGAGCTCATCACCAGAATACACAAGCATATAATTCTCAGTTCTTTTCAGATACTTCATTATATACTTGATTGCAGTCCAGTGTTCAGATCCAAGATTAGATTGATATCCGCTAACCATCCCTACCGCAAAATAGATGTCTGGCCTAGTGCGAAGTGTGGCATACATGAGACTTCTCACAACTTCTGCATAGGGAACTCGTCTCATTCTATTTCTTCAAATGTTTTGGGTGATTGATCCTTAGATAATACAATTCCATGTCTGAATGGTAATAAACGAGTCTTGAAATTTTTCATGCTAAATCTAGCTAATATCTTGTCGATATAGACCGCTTGAGACAAGGCTAAAGTTCTATTCTTCCTGTCTCGTAGTAATTTGATACCAAGAATATAAGGTAAAAACTCGTTTAGACCCTATATTTTGAAGTTAGTGTCCGTTTAGTCCTTATATTTTTAAAAATACTTCAAACCATCCCTACCATAAAATTATTGACACTCTTGCCATTATCTTTTGTTCCTTTTACTTATTTTTACAATATTACCCTATTATAATAATTTTTTTTAGAAATTATTAAAAAGAAAAAAAATAAATTACCAGTTTAACACCAAAAAATAAAATAAAAATAAAAAATATATATTAATTTTTGTGGAACACTCTCTTGAGTTAAAATATTAATTTTTCTAAAACAATTGATAATGTAATTTTTTATAATATTATTTTTTTAGACATACGTGAGCTTCCACAAAAATTAATATATACTTTTTTTGTTGTTATTTTATTTTTGAGTTTAATTTGATAATCTAATTTTTTATTAATATCCAAAAAAGAAACATTATTGTAAGAGTGTTATATTGTAAAAGCAAGTTAAAAAGAATAAAAAATAATGGCATGAGTGTTAATATTTAGCAGTAGGGACGTTTTGAGGTGTTTTTAAAAATATTAGGACTAAATGGGCACTAACCTCATAATATAGGGACTAAAAAAGCTTTTACCCCAAGAATATAACTTGCCTCTCTCAAGTCTTTCATATCAAATTGTCTTGTTAACCAACTCTTTATTGTAGTCAATACTCCTATATCATTTTCAATTAGGAGAATATCGTCTACATAAAGAACTAGGAAGGCTACAAATTTTCCCTAAATTTTCTTATACACACATGATTCATCAATGTTCTGAATGAATCCAAACGATTTAATCGCTTGATCAAATCTGATGTTCCATGACCGGGATGCTTGCTTCAATCCATAAATAGATCTCTGCAACTTACATTCCATGTGTTCTTGGTTGATGCAGCGGAAGTTTAATGTTCAAAATATTCTGTTGATTCTAAAGAATACCAGAATAAAAGAACAACTAAATTCACGTTGATTCAAAAGAATACCGCGAACTTAGGGGCTAAGACTCGTTGATTCCACAATATACCGAGAATTAACTGTTCAAATACTCACAAAAAGATTTGAAAATTGAAATATTATTAAACTCAAAATTCTACCTTCAAAGGCTACAAGAGGGAGCTATTTATAGTAGTAATAATTATCCTAATTCATGAAGTAAAAACAAAATCCTAAATTGAAAGGGAAACAAAATTCTAAATTAGAAAGGAATTTAAAAGTCTTAAACTGTAGTTAATAAGGAAACTAATCTTAGTATAATATGGATTCCTACTCTTCATCATTCCCCCCAGGGTGGAGAGAATTCGCCCTCGAATTCGGATTGTCAGCAACAACATCTCCATCATGATCACCTCTGTAAGGAATAAGATGCTTAACATTAAATACATCTGCGGTGCGGATATGACTAGGAAGCTTTAATCTATAGGCATTAGGATTTATCTTCTCTATAATCTCCAAAGGGCCGATTTTCCTGGCAGAAAGCTTGTTGTATTCACCAACTAAAAATCTATCTTTAGTTAGGACAGCCCAAACAAAATCTCCCACTTGAAATTTCAAAGCTCGACGTTTTTTGTCTGCCATAATTTTATAACCTTCGGTCGTCTGCTTCAAAGACTCTTGCGTAGTTTCATGAATCTTCTGAAGCTGCTCAATAAAGTCTTCTACTTTACCGCTTTTGCGAACTAAATCTGGAACTAGAGCCAAGTCGATGGGAGCTCGTGGATTATATCCGTAATTCACTTGAAAAGGGCTTAAACCAGTACTACGCTTAACTGCACGGTTATAAGTAAACTCGACTTGATATAACTTCTTATCCCACATCTTCAAGTTATCGCCAACTAGACTACGTAGATAATTTCCTAAAGAACGGTTGACAACTTTAGTTTGACCATCTGTTTGTGGGTGATAAGCACTACTAAAATTCAGGTGAGTGTTAGTCAACTTCCATAATGTCTTCCAAAAATGGCTAAGAAATCGTGTATCCCGGTCAAATACTATAGAACTTGGTAAACCATGCAATCTATAGACTTCCTTGAAGAATAGGCGAGCAATAGTCAAAGCGTTTGTAGTCTTCTTGCAAGCAATGAAGTGAGCCATTTTCGAGAATCGATCAACAACAACAAATATTAAATCCATACCCCTCTGAGTGCGGGGTAATCCCAAAACAAAATCCATGCTAATGTCAGCCCAAAGTTGTGTTGGAATCGGCAGCGGCATATATAACCCAGCATTAGTTGCTGCGCCCTTGGAAACTTGACAAATGCGACAAGTCTCGACATAGTGATAGACTTCACGCCTCATAGTAGGCCAAAAATAAGTGTTGGCGATTAAAGCCAGAGTTTTGTCACGACCCATGTGCCCTTCGTTATGTAACTCTGAAATGATTTTCAATCTCAAACTTGAGTCAGGAACACACAACTGATTACTCTTGAAAAGGAATTCGTCATGTAAATGATAATCTGAGCGAAACCCTGCAACAACGTCTTCTAATATAGGAGCAAAGTAAGAATCGGAAGCATATAACTCTCGAAATGTGTCAAATCTGAGAACTTGATTATGTATCTGTGTCAATAAAGAAGTTTGTCGACTAAGTGCATCTGCTGCCTGGTTGGATTCACCAGAGGTATGCTTCACCACAAAAGTAAATTGTTGAAGGAATGCTGTCCACGTGGCATGTCTGTGAGAGAGCTTGTCTTGACTATTAAGGTACTTTAACGCGGCATGGTCAGTGTATAAAACAAAGTCTTTATGAATTAGATAATGTCACCAATGTTTTAACGCTTGGATTACTGCATAAAATTCCACGTCATAAGTGTTGTAGTGTGTCTTTGCTCCATTCAACTTCTCACTTAAATAAGCTATAGGCTTACCCTGTTGGCTAAGAATAGCTCCAATACCGACCTTAGAAGCATCATAATGTACCTCAAAAGTGAGCGAAAAATCTGGTAGGGCAAGTACTGGGGCAGTAATCAACTTTTCTTTGATAATCTTGAATGCCTTAGTAGCTGCCTCTGTCCAAGAGAAATGTCCTCCTTTCATGCAATCCGTGATTGGTGCCATAATAGTACTGAAATGAGGAATGAATCGCCTGTAAAAAGAGGTCAATCCATGGAAACTTCTAGTGGCGGATAAAGTAGTTGGCTGAGGCCAATCTCGAATAGCATCCACTTTTGATTGGTCAACAGATATACCATCCTTCGACACCACATATCCCAAAAATAATAATTTCTCTATCAAGAAAATACACTTTTTTACTGCTGTGTATAAACTTGCTGCTCTTAAGGCTGAAAGCTGTTTTCCATTCATCTCCAGGCCCTATTCGAATTTGATGGTAGCCACTTTTCAAATAAAGTTTGGTAAAAATTATTGCTCCACTGAGTTGATCTAACAAGTCATCTAATTGAGGGATTGGAAAACGATATCGAACTGTAATTTTATTGATAGCTCGAATGTCCACGCGCATCCTCCAAGAATCATCTTTCTTTGAAGTCAATAAAGCAGGGACTGCACAGGGACTAAGACTTTCATGGATAAATTCCTTTTCTAGTAGCTCTTCCACTTGGCGCCTTAATTCTTTATGTTCTGTAGGACTCATACGATAATGAGGTCGATTTGGTAATGTAGAACCTGGTACCAAATTAATTTGGTGTTGTATATCCCGAAGAGGTGGTAAACCCTGTGGTGTCTCATTGGGGAACAAATCTTGAAATTCCGCCAGAATAGGTGTCACAGCTTCAGGAATCTTCGAATCACCGTTACTCTCTTTTCCCAATAAAATGTAGACTCTTTTTGTCTCTGCTACAACATCTATAAATTGCTTCTTGCCTAACAAATAATTACCCAAGTCTTGCTGGAGAGTAAACTCCTTTTTAGGTAGGAGAACGATCTTGGTGTTGTTAAACATAAAGCTGTAGGTGTTTTTCTTCCCATCATGTGCTACGTTTCGATCATATTGCCAAGGTCTACCCAGTAATAGATGACAAGCATCCATAGCCACAACATCACACCAAATTTTGTCTTTATAAATTGAACCAATGGATAAGGAAACTAAGCAATGTTTCGATACTGTCACTTGATTTCCCTTCTTCAGCCATGTGAGCTTGTATGGAGTTTGATGAGGTTCTGTCTTTAAATTTAGCTTTGTTATGACTTCTTTCGAAATGACATTCTCGCAACTGCCTGAGTCTATGACCATACGACATACTTTACCCCCAATTGTGCAAGTAGTCTGAAAGATATTTTGTCGTAGCCACTTGTCTTTGTCTTGACCTTTAGGAGTGAAGAATGCGTGGTTCACGATCAACATTGGTCTGCTATCACCATGTTCTTCAATAGATTGAGCGCTACCACTACTATCAAAAGTTCGCTCTACAGTGAACTCTTCAGTTTCTTCATCCTGATAGTCTTCGCTTTCCTCTGTGCCTACGAATAAGCCTTTACCATATTTTCCTCCCTTTTTACATTCTGTCATTCGGTGCCCATTCTCCCCGTAATTAAAACAGCGTAATCCCGAACCCGAGGATTGGGTTTTGCTGTTTTGACTGATTTCACTAGGTTTACTAGTTTTATTTAGAGGATTTGGAGGAATGAAATTACGAAATTGGGAAGTCGGGTTTGAATTATCATGAACAACACTTCGAACACCCCGAAAGCTTGAGTCAATAGTACGTCAACTAAATTGCTTCTCCAACTGCAAGGCTTGTTGGTGTGCCTCTGAAACAAAGTATGGGTCAAGTAAATTTAATTGGTCTTGAAATTAAGATCGCAGGCCTCCAATGTAGCGGGAAACCTGCTGTTCTTTTGTCTTTGTCAAGTCATTGCGTGCCACCAACCAATAGAATTCTGTAGTGTAACCATCCACTGATCGATTACCATGCCTTAAATTCTGTAGCTGTTGGTATAATAGTTTGGCGTAATTATGAGGCAAGAATGCTTTGTTGAGTGTTAGAAAATGCATATTTATAAAGGAGAAAATCGTCATTTTACATTTCAAGTCTCACTAACAACCCTTACTTTTATGTATTTAAGCTTCTTGTAATTTAATTATGTGTGTTTTATTTTAATTAAGTATTTTATGTATTTTAGGGGCATCATGGTCATTTCATAATAAACGAGAGATCAGACGGCAAAACAGACATCACTTTTGAACTCAGGACGGTCGAAAACTTTAGAAGGAGCATAAAAGAAAAAATGGCACTATTCACATGTACGGTACTATTCACGTGTACGGTACTGTCTATGTTACTGTTCATGACACTGTTCACATAGACGGATCGATGACGTGGCATTGACCGATGATGTGGCATTGATTGATGAGGTGTCACGATCCTGTTGGGCTAAAATTTTTATGTACTGTTGATGGTGACGTGGCAACATATCAGTGGACGAAAAATCTCGCGTACGGTACATGCATCACACAGGATTATTTTCAACCAAACCCTGTCACTGTTCAACCCGGGTCAAACCGTGTTACTGTTCATCCGCGTGGTCAAACCGCGTACTGTTGACTGATGATGTGGCGCACTCCTGAGCGTCCAAACTGTTTTTAATCCGATGACCATGATTTACTCAATGTATTTATAAAAAGGTGGCCTCTCCCCCCTAATTTGATATCTTTGAATTCATTTTTGGGATCCATTTTTTGTAATTCCTTCTCCATCTTGTATTTTCTACGTATTTTAATAAATTTTCATTTTGCCCCTAGTTCAATTATGAGTGGCTAATTTTCTTTCAAGCTTTGGTTAAAGGTGAAGTCTCAACATGTGTCATGGGCTTTATTTGGTAAATTTATTTTCTCTTCCCTTCTAGTTTTTGTGGATGTTTTGACTTCTCGTCGACAAATAATAATAAGCTTGTCTAGTACCGCCTTGGTTTCACCGGCCCCCTAGTACAAGGTTATTATTATTTGACACGATAAGCCCTTAGCACCATATTGATTAGAGTGTGGTTCATGAGGTGTGGATTCCCCTCTCATGATTTAATTGGTATTAATAAGGAATATTTAGCCCACGGTGCATGTTGATACGGATCCAGATACCCAAGTACGTCATCTCAATAGATTTCTCTTCAATTTATTCTCGCCATTTCAATTCCAATTTTAGAATTTATTCTCGTCATTTTAATTCCAATTTTAAGATAATCTAAGTCACTTTCACCACAAATCCAACCACTCTCATACAAAATTAATTCTACATATAATTAAAATCCACCTCCTCGTGAGATCGACACTCGTCTCCATTAATCTATTCTACAATAGATTCGTGCACTTGCGAGTTCAGTAAAATTTGCACAACAAGTTTTTGGCGTCGTTGCCGGGGAGGTAAGTAATTTTAATTCATAGAATTAATTTTTGTGAATAATTTCTTTTAAATTGTTTTCTTGTATATATATATTTTTTAAAAAAGTGAATCTGCATTTAGAGGTTAGTATTTCTTTCTTTCTCTATTCTTTACAATTCTGCAATTTAATTTTTAATTTTTTTTTTTTGTAATTTTTTTATCTTATTAATTTATTCTTAGTTAATTTATTTCACGTATTTGTTTTAGTGTGTTTTTATAGAAATATTGTAACAGCGCAATAAGGTTAGTATCGTAATTTCTCTTTTTTCTTTATTTTTATTCGTTTTGTTCCCATTTATTTTTGTATTCCTTGCATGCATGGTCGTAGGTCATTATTTCCTAATCTTGAACCTATAGACCTTGAATTAGAAAAAACACTTCGCACACATAGGCACGTTAAAAATAAATTTAGAATGGATTTACAAGCACCACAGGAGAGGCCATTTAAGGACTACTTCAGTCCCTTAGCTAATTTGAGCACATCATGTATAAGATACCCAAATGTAGCTGCTAGGAGCTTTGAACTAAAACGTAGTATGCTAAATTGTCTTCCCACATTTTATGGCCTAGAAAATGAGGATCCATATAATCATTTGAATGATTTTCATGCTATTTGTCAAACATTTAAATATGAGAATTTTTCAGATGATGATGTTAAACTCAGACTATTCTCATTTTCTTTAAAGGATAGAGCTCGTTCATGGTTAAATACTTTACCTGCTAATAACATTACATCATAGGAACAAATGGTAACGAAATTTTTGAATAAATATTTTCCAGTGCATAAAACCAATGCTATTCGCAGGGAAATTTCAGAGTTTACCCAGAGAGAAGACGAGCAATTTTTCGAAACATGGGAGCGATTCAATGGGCTACTCTTGAAGTGTCCACATCATGGGTACGAGAAATGACACCAATGCCAATACTTTTTGGAGGGATTACTACCAAATGTGCAAGAATGGCTAATGGCAACAAGTGGAGGAGGGCTATTGTCAAAAAGTACATCAGAGATTTGGGAATTCTTCCAGCGACAAGCGGATAATTCCCAACAACGGAGTCGGTCACTCAGGAATACTAGAAGAATTAAGGGAGTAAATGAGGTTCACATTGGCGAATCGAGTTCAGAAATTAAAGAAGTCAAGGAGATGGTTGAAAGTCTTGCTCGACAAATAACATCGTTATCGACTGCTAAATCAACAGAGCCACATAACCCTGACTCATATCCAGATCAAGCCAATGCCATAGGTGTAATGAGAAAACCATCAAATTACAACCCATACTCCAACACATAATCCTAGATGGAGATACCACCCTAATTTTTCATAGTCTCAATGATTCCAACATAATGGACCAGCAGCTCCAGCTCCACCAACGCAACCAATTTCTCAAACTCCTCAAGCCTCTCAACCCCCATTTAGACCATACAATCAGAACCCGAACTACACTCAGCCCAGACAATGGGAGGATTCATTCCAAAATCTTAAAAATCTTACTCACTCCACGATTGAGCAACAGAACCGCACCATTGATGGGCTACGAAATGAGTTGAGAGCAGGTTTCAACTCGCAAGCCCAATCAGTTTCAAGCCTGGAGAAGATGTTGGGACAACTTGCTTCTTCAGTTCAGACCTTGACAATGACCGTTGAGAAAGGTAAATTTTCAAGTCAACTAGTGCCTAATCCTAAAGGAGTACATGAAGCAAGTACCAGTTCACCACAGCAGCATGGAGAGGTCAAAGCAGTCATGACCTTGCGAAAAGGAAAAGAAGTCGACAACAAAATGGAGATGCCAGTGACAAAAGAAAATCAAATTGTACTTGTGAGTGTTGATGACTCATCACCGGAGGAGAGAGAAGAAACCAAACCACGAGAATACGTTCCGAAAGTTCCATTTCGTCAGAGGTTATCGAAAGGAAAGAAGGAAAAATCCACAAGTGAGATTCTTGAAATCTTCAAACAGGTAAGTGTTAACATCCCTTTGCTTGATGCTATTAAACAAGTTCCATCTTACGTCAAGTTTCTTAAAGACCTTTGTACTAAAAAGAGAAACATTCACGTTCAAAAGAAGGCATTTTTAACAGAAAACGTTAGTTCTATACTCCAACATAAAATTCCTCTAAAGTGCAAAGACTCAGGCTCCCCCACTATCTCATGTAGCATAGGGAACTACACAATTGAGAATGCTTTGTTGGATTTAGGAGCTAGTGTAAATCTGTTGCCTTACTCAGTATTTTTGAAACTTGGACTTGGAGAATTACACCCAACTCTAGTGGTGTTACAGCTTGCAGATCGGTCCACGAAAATACCTCGTGGTATTGTAGAGGACGTGCTTATCCAGGTAGACAAGTTTTATTTTGCTGTTGATTTCATTATAATTGACACTCAACTAATACAGAATTCAAAGAAGCACATCCCCATTATTCTAGGCCGACCTTTCTTGGCAACTACGGATGCTCACATTCAATGCAGGACTGGAAATATGCAGTTGTCCTTCGGGAACATGACTATCGAGCTGAACATCTTCAACATTGCCAAACAGCCTCACAGTGCAGATGATGAAATTATTGATGTGGATTTAATTGAAGTATTAGTTGATGACACTTTTGTTTCAAACCTTAGTGATGATCCTTTACAAACATGTTTAACTTACTTTGGTTTTGATTTTGATATTGACATATCAGTCGATGAGGTCAACGCCCTACTTGACTCAGCACCATCCATGAACACTAATAAATGGAAGTCAAGAGTTGAACAACTAACACCATCAGAAAAGAAACTCATCCCATCATCAGAATCACCATCGAAACTCGAGCTCAAACCATTGCCCAACACTCTAGAATATGCATTTTTGGGAGAAGAAAGTATTTTGCCGGTAATCATCTCATCATCCCTAAATGACGAATAAAAAGGTAAGTTGGATGTTTTAAAAGAGTACAAAGGAGCATTAGGATGGACTATAGCAGACATTAAAGGTATAAACCCAGTAGACTGCATACATTACATTCACCTCGATGAAAATGCTAAATCTACTAGGGAAATACAACGTCGGTTAAATCCTAATATTAGACGCAGGTATTATTTACCCAATTTCTGATAGTTCATGGATCAGTCCTGTACAAGTTGTCCCCAAAAAGTCAAGAGTCACAGTAGTTACCAATGCTGATAATGAATTGATACCAACTAGAGTAACTACAGGATGGCATGTATACATTGATTATAGAAAGTTGAATTCTGTCACACGTAAAGACCATTTTCCTTTACCATTTATCGATCAAATGCTTGATAGATTAGCAGGCCATGAATTTTATTGCTTTCTAGATGGCTACTCAGGATACAATCAGATCCCCATAGCACCAAAAGATCAAGAGAAAACTATTTTCACTTGCCCTTTTGGCACATTTGCATATAGGAGAATGCCATGTGGATTATTTAATGCACCTGCTATATTTCAACGATGCATGTTAAGCATTTTTTCTGATATGGTTGAACGATTCCTTGAAGTCTTTATGGATGACTTTTCTGTCTTTGGTGATTCGTTTGATCAATGTTTACATCATCTAACACTAGTTCTGCAGATATGTATCGAGAAGAACTTGGTCTTAAATTGGGAGAAATGCCATTTTATGGTAAAACAAGGTATTGCTCTCGGTCACATCATTTCGAGCAAAGGTATTGAGGTTGACAAAGCCAAGGTGGATCTCATTTATAATCTTCCTCCACCCAAAACAGTCAGAGAAGTAAGATCTTTCCTTGGGCATACTGGTTTCTATAGACGTTTCATTAAAAATTTTAGCAAAGTTTTTAGACCCTTATGCAATTTACTTGCTAAGGATGTACCTTTTATCTTTGATGATTCATGTCTTGTGGCATTTGAAAAACTAAAGCAGTTGTTGACATCATCACCCATCATTCAGCCCCCAAACTGGAGCTTACCATTTGAGCTCATGTGTGATGCATTTAATTATGCAGTAGAAGCAGTATTAGGACAAAGAGTTGATCGAATCCCCCATGTTATTTACTATGCTAATATGACATTGAATGATGCACAGTTGAACTATTCAACTACTGAAAAAGAAATGCTAGCAGTAGTGTTTGCATTAGAGAAATTTCGATCTTATCTCATTGGTTGTAAAATAATTATATTCACAGATCATGCTGCTCTTAAATATCTTCTCACAAAGAAAGATGCAAAAGCTAGACTAATTCGTTGGGTGTTACTTTTGCAAAAATTTGACTTGGAATTCAAAGATAAGAAAGGGACAGAAAATATTGTGGCGGACCATCTCTCTCGTCTCCATTTTGACACAATTATGGAAACATTACCATTGAATGAGTCATTCCTAGATGAACAATTGATGAGTGTGGAAGCATTACCATGGTATGCTGACATCGTGAATTATCTTGTTACAGGTCAACTTCCAGAACATTGGACCAAGCAAGACAAGGCTAAATTCTTTGTAGAAATAAAGAATTTCTTTTGGGATGACCTGTATTTATTCAAGTATTGTGCAGATCAAATTGTTAGACGATGTATCCCAGAAAATAAAATTCATAATATTCTTTCATTCTACCATGAACAAGCTTGTGGAGGGCATTTCAGTGCTAAGAAAATAGCAACTAAAGTTTTACAATGTGGTTTCTATTGGCCAACTATATTTCAAGACGCTTACACTTTCTGTTCTTCATGTGATAGGTGTCAACGAATAGGGAGCATTACACGAAGGAACATGATGCCACTAAATCCAATTTTAGTGGTTGAGATTTTTGATGTTTGAGGTATCGACTTCATGGGTCCCTTTCCCCCTTCTTTTGGCTATCAATACATATTGGTTGCTGTTGACTACGTATCGAAATGGGTAGAAGCAATTCCATGCAGAACCAATGATCACAAGGTGGTGATAGGATTTTTGAAAAGCAACATTGTTTCGCGCTTTGGATTCCCTCGAGCAATAATCAGTGATGGTGGTGCCCACTTTTGTAACAAAGCATTCAAGTCTCTTTTGACAAAGTATTCAATCACTCACAAAGTGGCGACCCCATATCATCCGCAGACCAGTGGCCAAGTTGAGATCTCCAATCGAGAAATAAAGCACATATTAGAAAAGACGGTGAGGCCAGACAGAAAAGATTGATCATTAAGACTTGATGATGCATTATGGGCATATAGAACGGCTTTTAAGACCCCGATTGGGATGTCACCCTACAGGCTAGTGTATGGAAAAACTTGCCACCTACCTATGGAACTCGAGCATCGTGCATATTGGGCTATCAAGAAATTCAACTTTGATATGCAGCAAGCCAGTTCAGAAAGAAGATTACAGCTGGGAGAACTTGAAGAAATTCGCAATGATGCATACGAAAATGCCAAGATTTACAAGCAACGAATAAAAGTCTTCCATGACAAGCAAATTATGAGAAAATCGTTCACTCCAGGTCAGAAAGTGCTTTTATTCAATTCTCGCTTGCACCTATTCTCAAGTAAGTTACGCTCTCGATGGTCTGGCCCCTTTATTGTTCATACTGTTTTTCCACATGGGGCAATTGAAATTAAGGACCCAAAAAACGGTGTCACGTTTAAAGTTAATGGTCAAAGATTAAAGCCATATCTAGAGTACCAACCACATGAAGAAGACACCGAAATAAATTTAAGTGACCCACCAGATTTGAATTGAATTTTTTTTTCTTTTCGGTGATTTGATATTTTTTTTTCTTTCTTTATATTATTCTTTTGCTAATTGAAATTATTTTTGCATAAGTGTGTTTGTTTTACCATTAAGTTTTCTCTTATCATTGTTAATCATGAGTACCATACTTAGACCGTTCCTTCTGAACATTCTTAAACCACTTCAACGTGTTAAAACTCATCTCAAAAGGCAGATTCAATTTTGTAAAACACATCGTATTTGGGCTCTGCAACCACCAGAGTTAGTATCCTATGTTGAGAGTTTAGAAAGCCAACTCAGAGACATTGAGAGAAGTGTTTATAGCATTCAGTTGGAGCTTGAGGTAAATTCAATAAGAGGACGATTTTAATTTTCTTTGTGTGTTTTAATTTGTTTTTCTGTTTGTGTGCTTTAGTTTGTTACCCCGGTGAAGTGGCGGATAATGGTACTCCGTGACAATCAAGTCGGTTACTTCAGTTTCCCATAATAACTGATATTCTGAGGTGAAAGTATGGACAGAAACGACATTCTAGCGAAGCTTCACAAGCGATTCCCTTCACTTCCTCAGAATGCCCTCCTTACGATCTATAAAGCTCGGTCCGAACGCATGCGATTACTCATGAGGAATAACATACCTGCTGACATCCGTTAGTTAATCGAGGCTAAAGTACGATCGGCAGATGAGTTACCTCCAAAATTTATTGCATACATGCCTGGTTGTGGTAAAGGAAATTATGCAAAAAAATGACGGGCTCGAAGAATTTCTGTTGCTTGTCATAAGTGTGCCAGAATGAGTTGCAATAAAAACCCATGTTCTTTAGGAATGGTGTCTGATAATAGGGAAGATAAGATTCAATTCATTAGGGATGGCTTGAATAAGGAGTCATTGGATGATATCCTTTTGTCTCTTGAAACGCATCCCAGTGGATATGCGTAAGGAGCGATTCTCTAGTTATGGCCATTATTCCAGAAAGAGCATGCACGATATAGTCTCGGGAATTTGACTATAAACGACCCTGTTTGCCAGTTTATAAGAAAACTGAATAGGAAGCCTATCCTCGACCAATAGAGGACGTTCAAGCCGTTTCTGGACGTAAAACCAGAGAAAGATGTGAACCACAGTCGCAACTACCTGTAAACTGAATAGGAAGCCTATCCTCGATCAATAGAGGACGTTCAAGCCGTTTTTGGACGTAAAATCAGAGAAAGATGTGAACCACAGTCGCAACTACCTGTAAATATCCTTTTACTTTACTGTTATTTTATTTCACTATTGTTTTATTGTGTGCATTATTGTCTTTAATAATTTTATTACTGTTTTCTTTTTCCTTATTACTGTTTGCTTTTTCCTTTTACTGTTTTCTTTTTGACTTGCGAGCCATGTACTTTACACGTTATTTGACACTGACATGTTACCTCATACACAACTGTGACCCACTGTTACCAAGACTCTTAAATGTGATTCTTTTTTGTCAAGCACTCACAAATTGTTTTTTAGAAGTATCACAATGGCAGCTACTCCCAATAGACA
The DNA here is from genome assembly GCF_022201045.2 of Citrus sinensis. Taxonomy (NCBI): domain Eukaryota; kingdom Viridiplantae; phylum Streptophyta; class Magnoliopsida; order Sapindales; family Rutaceae; genus Citrus; species Citrus sinensis. The sequence continues at coordinate 25,374,625 of NC_068558.1, read as the reverse complement.
ATTCAAGAACATTTGTGTGCTTTCTGGATTTAACAATGGCAAACATAAAGAGTTCGTTGAGGCAGCCATAGATCTTGGTCAAAGCATAGTAGCGCGAAAATTACACTTGGTGTATGGAGGAGGTAATCGAGGGTTATCAAAAATGGTCTCAGAAGCAGCTTTTGTCAGAGGAAGTCAAGTGTTAGGCATCATCCCAAGAGTCCTAAAACCTTTGGGCAGTTTGTTTGACTCATCGACTGGAGAAGAGTTAGTCATCTCAGGTATGCAAGAAAGAATAACTGAAATGCTTAATCATGTTGATGCTTTTATTTTCCTTTCAGGAGATCTTGCAACACTAGAGGTACTTATCACACTAGCATCTTGGGCCCATCTGCACATTCACCAGAAACCATTGGTTTGTTAAATGTCAATAATTTTTATGATGGCTTTATCGCATTTCTTAACCATGCAATAAAAAACTATTTCGTTCCTTCCAATGCCAAAAAGCTTTTTATTTGTTCTCACACTGCTAATGAGCTACTTGATCTGTTACAAGCTTATAGACCGGAGCCAGACCCCTGGACCTTTATGTTGGAGCGTCCAAATAATGATGGTAACAGTAGCCGCAGTAAGAAGTACAAATTAGATTTAACTCTTCGCTTGTAAATATTTTCTTCTATGTTGCACCACCCAGGTGATGTCTTCTAAACTTTACCTTTTTCCTTTAAAACATTGAGGACAATGTTTCGTTCTGGTTGGGGGGAGGGAATAGTTGACAATTGTGGAATCTTGGTTAAGTTTTTACTGATTTTTTGTTGTAAAAATTAACTGTTGCTAACGTTTTGTGTTGAAGATTGCTGAATATGGAGTGTAGTGACTCTAGAAACGCATCTTCATCGTTTGAAAAAAAAATTAAAAAAATAAAAAAATTCAGACGTTTTCTTTTTCTTTATTAAGTTTTTATGTTTATTTGTCTTCTTCTTTCTCCTCTATAAATATACATTTTCAAACTTTTGAGCCTTTAAAAAAAAACCATTCTCTTTTTTTATCATTTTAAGTGTAACTTTTCTAATTAGTTTTTCTGCATCATATTCACATTTCTGCATTCATATTTTCCTTTCATGCTTAGAATAGGTTGGGGGGTAGAATGTTGTTTAAAAAAAAATTTGTGTGATTTGTTTTAACATTGGATGACATGATTAATTTCAAATTTTAGTATTTGTATTATCTTTGGTCTTAAGTGATGTTACGCTATGTTTGCTACTTTACATGTTGATGTCGGAGACAAATATGAGTTGCTTGAAGGAATGAACATGTCATAAATAAGTGCCAAGTGAGTTGTTGAGCCTATCATTTTCTTAGAGAGTAACCCTTTTACCCATTCTCTATACAGCTTAGCAGTTTATTATTTTATACACGATCTCTAGATTTCTTTTGAGTTAACCCTAAAAAAAATTTATAAAATAAAAAAAAAAGTGTGTTGCTACATTGGGAGGCTCATCTAACTAGTAGATATGGATGATTATTTAGAGCCCTAAAAGACGATGGAAAGGCCATCTTTGATCCGTTTGAGCCTTTCTAACCATCCCTTTTATTAAATATCCATAGTTAACCCTTTTGAGCCTTTAAAAAAAAACCTTTTTTTTGTCAACTTATCATCTTGACCCACTCCGATTTGGAGTATTATCCGATGTCTTATAAGTTCCATCACTTATTTATGTTTGAGAAAATGTAAATAATTATTTTGTTTAGTGAAGTTATGCCAAATAAAAGCAAAAACAAAAACAAAAAAACAAAACAAAAGTTGTTGTTTCAAAAGAATAAAAATAACAACAATAGGTGAAATACACCTTGCAACTTCAAAAAAAAAAATTCTTTGCATTTTTCTCAAACATACACTTTATTTTCCTTATTTCCCTTCTGTGTTAACCATGTCCCTAGCCTACGTTACGTCTTAATAAAAGTCCTTGATTTTAGGGAACTATAGTTTGAAGTAGAAGCTAGTTATATGGGCTAAAAAGATGTAGTGGTACATAATAATATAAAAAAAAGGAGATAAATAAAATGGGTTGACTAGCATTTTTGTTTGACTTGAGATCGTATTATTTCTAAGCTGAGGGCATATTTCTTTCATCTTGGTGAGAGCATGTGATATCACTTCTTTATTATTTTCTCTCAATTACCATTCATTGGAGTGACTATTTTTATTGGGTTTAATTTCTTTGTGAGAGTGTCACTACTTCCAGTGAGATTTTGGGGTTTGACATGTCATTCTTGAAAGTAGCTATAACAAAGTCTACTGGGCTGATTCATGTGGATGGTTGATGTGGGTGTAATGTTTCTTTAGACTGGAGATAATACTTATACTTTTATTTGATTGCTATCATTAATCTGATTGAATAAACATGAGTGTTTCTATTAAAAAAAAAATCATTTTGGATTTGAATTTTGTTTTCGCTTTATTTGCTAGGGACTAGCAATAAGCTGGTTGGGGGGTGTGTTGAGTGTTAGAAAATGCATATTTATAAAGGAGAAAATCGTCATTTTACATTTCAAGTCTTACTAACAACCCTTACTTTTATGTATTTAAGCTTCTTGTAATTTAATTATGTGTGTTTTATTTTAATTAAGTATTTTATGTATTTTAGGGGCATCATGGTCATTTCACAATAAACGAGAGATTAGACGGCAAAACGGACATCACTTTTGAACTCAGACGGTCGAAAACCTTAAAAGGAGCATAAAAGAAAAAATGTCACTATTCACGTGTACGGTACTATTCACGTGCACGGTACTGTCTACGTTACTGTTCATGACATGTTCACATAAACGGATCGATGACGTGGCATTGATCGATGATGTGGCATTGACTGATGAGGTGTCACGATCCTGTTGGGCTAAAATTCTTATGTACTGTTGATGGTGACGTGGCAGCATATCAGTGGACGAAAAATCTCGCGTACGGTACATGCATCACACAGGATTATTTTCAACCAAACCGCGTTACTGTTCAACCCGGGTCAAACCGTGTTTCTGTTCATCTGCGTGGTCAAACCGCGTACTGTTGACTGATGATGTGGCGCAATCCTGAGCGTCCAAACTGTTTTTAATCCAATGGCCATGATTTACTCTATGTATCTATAAAAATAGGGCTTCTCCCCCCTAATTTGATATCTCTGAATCCATTTTCTGTAATTCCTTCTCCATCTTGTATTTTCTACATATTTTAATAAATTTTCATTTTGCCCCTAGTTCAATTATGAGTGGCTAATTTTCTTTCAAGCTTGGGTTGAAGGTGAAGTCTCAACATATGTCATGGGTTTTATTTGGTAAATTTATTTCTCTTCCCCTCTAGTTTTTGTGGATGTTTTGACTTCTCGTCGACAAATAATAATAAGCTTGTCTAGTACCGCCTTGGTTTCACCGGCCCCCTAGTACAAGGTTATTATTATTTGGCACGATAAGCCCTTAGCACCATATTGATTAGAGTGTGGTTCATGAGGTGTGGATTCCCCTCTCATGATTTAATTGGTATTAATAAGGAATATTTAGCCCATGGTGCATGTTGATACGGATCCAGATACCCAAGTACGTCATCTCAATAGATTTCTCTTCAATTTATTCTCGCCATTTCAATTCCAATTTTAGAATTTATTCTCGCCATTTCAATTCTAATTTTAAGATAATTTAAGTCACTTTCACCACAAATCCAACCACCCTCATACAAAATTAATTCTACATATAATTAAAATTCACCTCCTCGTGGGATCGACACTCGTCTCCATTAATCTATTCTACAATAGATTCGTGCACTTGCAAGTTCAATAAAATTTGCACAACATGCTCCACGCAAGTGCTTTTTGAACTTTTCCTAAGAATCAATCTTCTTTTTGCCTTGCCTAATCCTTGTGAGCTTAATTTGTTGCCACCAAGCTGCTGCTCTTCCACGAAATAGAGTTGCAACAAGCGAAACTAGTTTATTTTCAGGAACTTCTTTGTATTCGAAAACTTCCTCAATGGCGTTAATCCAATCCAATAATTCTTCAAGTCGACCACTTCCTTGAAATTCAGGAATGTCAATTCTCAACCCAGATTCCTATCTTCTGTCATCAGTAGACTCAGTTCTAGGTCAACGCCCAGAGAATGGGTTAGCAAAACTTCCACTTGATTTTTCTTCACGTTCTGGAGTACGATGGCGTTCGTCAAGTAACTCTGCCATTCGTGCCATTTGTGCAGCTAACATATCAATTCTGGCTGTCATACTAGCCAGGGCTTCATCTTTCGAAACATCTTCTTGATTGTAAGTTGCAATATGAGCATCACGAACTTTTCTTGGGGGCATTTTTTCAAATTCGAGTTTAAAAAGGTAGTGGGGCTAAACTGAAAGTAAATAAAAATTTTAGGCCGAAACTGTAATTAAGCAAAAGTTTTAGATTTCCGATGACGGTGGTCGGAAATCGAGTAAGGATGGGTGGATCTGAAAAATTTTGGGTTGGTAAGTATGATGGTGGTGGTGGTTTGTCTGAAAAAGTGGTGTTTTGGCCGGAAATTGTAGATAAAGCTAGCGGTTTTGAAGGGCTTCAGTTTTCGGTGGTTTGAGCGTCGATCGGCGGTGAGGAATGGTGGGAAAGGTTCAGTTGATGGAGAGGACTATTTGGTAAAGTTATTGAAAGTAATGAGGACTATTTGATTAAAAAAAATTAGCATTTGGCTAGTTATGATAGGAAAAATTTTGAGGGGTCAAATTTAAAAAATCCTAAACTTTTTATAGCTATTTTCATTGATTTCTCAAATTTACATCCTTCAGGTGTGTTCATTAGAATGTACAGTTACTTAGTTGTTACTAAATGGAAAATATAATAAAAAGAAAAAAAGAAAAATAGTTGCAATATTCTTGTGTTTTGGAGAAATAGTTATGAAGGGATTGGAATCCACTACTCAGCTAAATTGTATTCAATTCTTCATAATCTTTTGTCACATGTGCATGTATATATAATTATATATGATTAAGATTTAATTAGTTTTATATTATTATGCAATAACTATCAATTGTTTTTTTTTCTAGAAGGTTAGCAACATTGAATCCAAATATGTTATAAAGATCTTGTTTTCAAAAATAGTTATATAGATTTTTTTTATTAAGTCTGGATAAAATACAATTAGATCATGAAAGTTAAAGAATATAATTATCCTACAAAAAAGATTATGTGACCATCTTTTAAATAAAAATATATCCGTATATTTTTTTCCAGATCAAATGAAGATTTTGATACCTATTTATGAATAAAAATGAAAGAAAAATATATCTAAAAAGCAGACAAGGGACCTATCATCATTTGTGAATAAACCATTGTATTATTCATGTGAGACCATTGCATTATGCGTGCGAGAATCTGAATATGCATAAAAATGACTCATTGCCTTGCTACTTGCTGGATGCATAGAAGAAAAGACACTGTTCATTTTTCATTTATAGGAACTACTTGCTGTTAAGATCATTTATAAGATCTACTTGCTGTTAAGATAATATTGTCATAAATTTGAGATGGTATCATCTAATTGAAATAGTAAAACCTCTTGAATTGAAAATAAGAGTTTTAATGTTTGATGTCTGCTCACATGAATGGAGAAGAGACTGAGTTATCATTAGACTAAGGACTAGTTTGGTATTGTGGCCGTTGATTAAATAAGATACTCTTGCTGTCTAGATATAATAAGTTCTTGATTAAAAAAGCAGTATAGTATTTGATAAACTTTATTGTTGTAGTTGTTGTGAGTTTGAGTTTAAAAAGCAATGTACATGCGTTCAATAAATTTGATTACAGACGTATTGTTTTATTATATAATGACCAAAATAGATATAAGTTTAAATTACCTTTTATTTTTCTGGAGTATATTTAATAATGTTTAGACATATCTTTTTCTTTTTAAAACACATAAAATTACATAAAGAAAAAAAAATCTCAATTAAATAAAATCCAATGAACTTGTTGGGTCAAAATTTTGATACTGAAGAGAATGCACAATAGCTTTATAATTTGTTGTGGTGATAATATGATATTATGGCTTATATATCAGGGTGTATGAAAAAATAAGAGATAGTTATTCTTTTAAATTTTAAGGTTATAATAGGAAATTTAAAAAATTGTGGTAGCTTATATAATAAACTGATTATGAAAGACAACCCGTACCTGCTTTTAAAAGCCACTTTCAAGATGGAGAAATTGTGAAATAAGTAGTTTTTACAAAATTTATCAAATAATATTTTTGCCACCATTATCAAATAAGCAAGTTACTGAATTTCAACCTCAATCTCAAACAAGGCCTAAAAATACTATATATCACATATTTAAATTATTTAAAAAAAACTAAATTATGATTTCACCTGAGAAATATCTCCACAGGCAATATGTCAAACAAGTAATATATTAAAATAAAAAAGATAAGAGAACAAAACTCAATGACATGACACAAGTACTACATGATGGATGCAATTTTCGGATTTTCAACATGCTGAAATAGCTCCATTAATTTTAACATCATGAACATCAACATGATTGCAATGAAAAACTCCATAAACTGTGAAGTCGCACTTATTCTTTTACTAATTATAAATGTTCAATTCATTGCGTTTCTAGTAAAAAAAAGAACAAAAATGCCAATTTTTTTTATTTTTTATTATCATGACAAAAATGCAATGAGCTCTTTTGTGCTATCATATATATAAATGTACGCAACAAGAGAAGGGAATATGAAAGATAAATCGAAGTAAAAGGAAGAAATGGAAGGTGAGAACGCAAAAGCTTTGGGGGTACCGGATACTTCGGCAAATATATGGTGAAAGCAAGTGTATTTTCTGGTCACAAAGCTTATGCTTATGCTCGACCGGTTAAAAAAAAAAAATTCAAGTCCCTCCAAGCTTGAAATCTATAAGGAAACTTCATCACTCAATCATCTCGATCTCCTTTTGTTTTCTTGATCTTTTTTTTTTCTTTTTTAAGTGCGCGTAGAATGATCTCTTATACTTCTTTTTATGAAATTAATTTTGTGTTAATCTAATTAGAATCTTCAATATTATTTGTAAGCTTAAGTATTAACAATAATACTGTTGAAATTAAAACAGGGAGAGCTAGGCGAGCACGAGAAAAAAATTGTATCTATATTTAAAGAAGTAGATGTGGTGATATCAACTGTAGCTTATCCTCAGTTTCGTGATCAACTGAAAATTGATGATGCCATCAAAGTTGCTGGCAACATCAAGGTACTTGATTGAGCTCTTTCTTTCTGAAAAATAAAATAGATCGTTTGTTTTTTTTTTCAGAAATTTTAATATAGTTTGTCTAGTAAATGGAAAATATTATGAACTTTTAAATGTGGATTTCCACACTTTCTAACTGTAGATTTAAGCTAAGTAATTGTAGTTATCTAAAAAAGATGTAAAAATATATACGAGGGCTAGTAAATTAGCAAAATACCTAAAATCACAAACTCTAATTTAGTATTTGCGTCTTTGTAACATTTTAGTGTCTTTTTACAATTCAGTGCTGAATTACTTCAAATTTGTTTATATAGAACAGATCTTAAACATACTATGTTTTGGTTGCTGGAGGTTTCTTCCATCTGAGTTTGGATGTGAAGAGACAGGGTAAGGCCTCTGCCTCCTTTTGAAGCTTACTTGGAGGAAAAAACGAATGGTAAGAAGGGCAGTAGAACTGTAGAAGCAGCTAAAATTCCCTATAACCTTTGTCTCAGCACATCTCTATGGTGCTTACTTTGTGAATGTCTTGCTTCGTCAATCCGAATCACAGGATGAAGTAGTTGTTTATGGAAGTGGTGCAACAAAAGTATTTTATTCTCCAAGATTGAATTCCACATATTATAAAATGCAATTTAGACCAAAACTGATAGCCTTTAATAATAAATCTTCATTGTCTAGGGTTTTGGCTAAAGAATAATCAAAGGAAATTATAGACAAATCATGTCCAAGAGGGGTAATATTCCTTAATTCTGACCATCTAAGTACAAATTAGATTAAGAAATTTAACTGACTATAAAATAATTGGTTGGCTAAAGAAACAAAGTCTTGGTATAGATTTTCTACTATTTTTTCTTTTACAATGTCTATGCTGCCACCAAGGAAGGAAGAAATATGGTGGATTTTTATTAATTATCCTGGTAGGATATGATTAAATAATGTTTCAGTAGTTGTTTTTGTTTTTGGGTTTTTTGGTGATCCAATAGTAGAATATGATATTTATTTGGTAATTTAATATTCTGTCCAATTAACTCTTTATCTTCACTTTCTAATGCAATCATTTTTTGTTTACATTTTTCATTTACACCGTCTAGATGATGTCTAGTATCATTAAGTTTTCTAACTGTGTGTGTCATAATTTCACAATGGTTGCAAATCTGTATAGATGATGATGATAATGATGATGCACTGTCTAAAGAATTATTTAATTATATGTTTGATGATGTTGATGCACTGTTAAAAGGTTAATTAAATATCTAACATTGTATTTGGTCCTATCTTTTGTCTAGCAAATTCTATTTCTTCATGAAATATATAAAAACCTCCATAGTATGGATCAGGATAATTGATTGTTAGATCAACTATCTCTCTCGACTGACTATAAATGCCTAGTTGTCTACCTCTGACTAATACGAAAAATGCAAAACGATTAGTTTCTACATGCTTATTAATCTGTTTAAAGTAATGCAAGAGTGCATTGGCTACTTTAAATTTATCTTTTAGGTTATTACAATTCTACAAATTATCTAAGATGGATTGTTGATTGTCCAATAATTGATATTTACTTCTAAACCTTAAATTTGTTCATGAAGGGACTCTCTAAGTGCCGTTGGACCAAAATTCATATATCACTCCATTCCTATAAAATAATTATTGAATAATTAGTCTTGAAAGAATATCAGCTAAAATATTATATTTTCCTACTATATGTTCAAAGTTTGCTTTATATTCTCTACTTGTTATTTCTTCTAAGAAATATATCCATCTTTTACTAATAAAAGAAATTTTCTTCTCAAAAATTGTTCTTTTGTACTTTTTTTATAAAATTTTATAATATTATTATAATCTGTTCTTATTGTAAATATATCATTTTGTATATACAAATGTAACGAGATTAAAAAATTTATTATTCTTAGAATTTTTAATTATGTACTTGACTTTGTACTTTCTATTTCTATAAAATTTTGACTACTACACATTTTTATTTCTTCTTTCTCTTTTGAGCTATCTTTATTGGGCTTTTGTATTAGTATTCATGTCCATTCTAAACTACTTGCATCAAATTGTATAATTTTATAATAACTGTCTATAGATAATGCTAATGGCTTAAGATTCCTAACTATTCCTTTAAGAGTTTGTACTAATTTTATATCTTCACTGTTAAAATATTTCTCTCCATTTTTACTTAACTTATTATATAAAGGTCTTGTTAGTGTACTAAGGTTCGATATAAATTTCTAACTATAATTTAATAATCCTAAGAATTTTTATAGTTCTTCAGTATCTTCTATTTTAGCAGAAAATTCTAACATTTTACTAAATATATGTGGATGTAATTCTATAGTTCCTCTGTCAATTGTTAGTCCTAAAAAATCTATTTTTTGTTTTAATAATTCAATTTTCTTTTTAGAAATTACTATATAAAATTTTATGTGAGCGAGTTACGTGCATGAACTTATTATGACTAAAAACAAATATCATCTATATAAACTATACAAAATTATGAAAAATGTTTTAATATTTTATCCGTTCTTGCTTGAAAAATTTGAGCTACATTTTTTAATCCAAAAGGCAGCACTAACCGTTCAAAATGTCCTTGTGAACATTTAGCATTTGTATACAGTTTACTAGCTCATCTTTATTAGGTATCTTATAACTATTGTCTAAAGTATAATCGTTGAATCTTTTATAATTAATTACCATTCTACTCTTACCTCTTTTTTGTTATAATTATTTACAATAAATGTTGTACTTCTATGTCTACTTGTACTATTTCTCATTACTTTTAATTCTAATAATTCATTTATGCGCATTTTAAATTCATTTCTATCTTCTAAGCTATAAGCTAAATCCCGTGTTTTTATTGTTATATTCGGAATAATAATCTCTAATTTATATAGTTCTTTTTATATTTCTAATTAGATTCTTGCCTATTATTTCTAATTTTTCTAACTCTTCTACTTTTTTTCTAATGTCTGCAAGCCATTTTTCACATTCTAAACATTCTACTTCTTTTTCTATACTCATAACATCTTCTAAATCGTTGTCTATCTCTTCATCGTATACAATTTCTACTTTAGTACTTTCTAACTTCTTATTCATGTGCATATGTCACTTTCTAATTCTAACTTACTATCGTCTGCTAGCTCTTTAGTACTTTCTACTTTGCTATCTTTTTATTCTTCTAATAAAACATCAAAGAATTCTATATCTACTTCTTTTCCTAGCATTAAAGTCTTCTTTTTCATAGGACAAAATGTGTGTTTCATATTTGGGTTGAATAAATTTTGATTTTTTTAAGAAATTAACTCCATTTTGAGTTATTTATATACTGCTATTATTTCCTGATATAAAGTTTAATCCATTAATAAATGTATATCCTACTTTCCTATTAGAAATAAAAGTTTGTGGTAAAATGTGTGTTTCTCCATTTATTCTAATAGGTATATTTGCTATACATTCTAAGAAACTTATACATCATTCTTTGGTATAAATTCTACAAATTGTAATAAAAATTTTGAATTAGGATATAGAGATATAAACACAAATAAATTCTTTTGTAATAGTTGCAAAGATAAATACCAAGATAAAAAAGCAATAGAAATAAATAGAGTAGGAAGTGAATTAATAAATATAGATGTAGAATTATTATTTAAAAAAGAAACAATTTACACTAAAGCAATGATAGACACGGGAGCAAATAAATGTTATTATACACGATAGTTTAGTACCTAAAGAAAATAGAAATAAGTTAAGAAATCCAGTAAATATTAGACAGTTTAATGGTGAATTAATGCAAATAACAGAATGTATAAATAATGTACCTATTAGAATAAATGGAGAAACACACATTTTACCACAAACTTTTATTTCTAATAGGAAAGTAGGATATACATTTATTAATGGATTAAACTTTATATCAGGAAATAATAGCAGTATATTAATAACTCCAAATGCATTTCATTTCTTAAAAAAATCAACATTTACTCAACCCAAATATGAAACACACATTTTGCCATATGAAAAGAAGACTTTAATGCCAGAAAAAGAAGTAGGTACAAAATTCTTTGATTTTTTTTTATAAGAAGAAGAAAAAGATAGCAAAGTAGAACATACTAAAGAGCTAACAGACAATAGTAAGATAGAATTAGAAAGTGACACATGCACGTGTATAATAAGTTAGAAAGTACTGAAGTAGAAATTTTAGACGATGAAGAGATAGACAAGTATTTAGAAAATGTTACGAGTATAGAAAAAGAAGTAAAATGTTTAAAATGTGAAAAATGGGCTGTAGACATAATAAAAAAAAGTAGAAGAGTAAGAAACATTAAAAATAATAGGCAACAACACAATTAGAAAAGATAATAAAGAAGTATATAAATTCTAAATTATTAATCCAAATATAACAATAAAAACACATAATTTAGCTTATAGCTTAAAGATACAAAATGAATTTAAAATGCATATAAATGAATTATTAGAAATAATAGTAATAAGAAATAATACAAGTAGACATAGAAGTTCAATATTTATTGTAAATAATCATAGTGAACAAAAAAGAGGTAAGAATAGAATGGTAATTAATTATAAAAGATTAAACGACAATACTTTAGACAATAGTTATAAAGTACCTAATAAAGATGAGCTAGTAAATTGTATACCAAATACTAGATATTTTTCTAAATTTGATTGTAAAAGTGGTTTTTGGCAAATATGACTCCATGAAGAATTTGTTCAATGGACAACTTTTAGTTGTTCTAAAGGACACTTTGAACGGTTAGTAATGTCATTTGGATTAAAAAATGCACCACAAGTTTTTTAAGGTAGAATAGATAAAATACTGAAACCCTTTACAAAATTTTGTATAGTTTATATGAATGATATTCTTGTTTTTAGTCATAACAAGTTCTTGCACATAACTCACCTACATAAAAATTTAGATTGTTTTAAGAATAATAATATAGTAATTTCTAAAAAGAAAATTGAATTATTAAAACAAAATAAATTTGGACTAACAATAGATAGAGGAACTATAGAATTACAACCACATATAGTTAGTAAAATATTAGAATTTCCTAATAAAATAGAAGATATTACAGAACTACAAAAATTCTTAGGATTATTAAATTGTAGTAGGAAATTTATACCAAATCTTAATACATTAATAAAACCTTTATATAATAAGTTAAGTAAAAATGGATAGAAATGTTTTACCAGAGAAGATACAAAATTAATAAAAAAACTTAAAAGGAATAGTTAGGAATCTTAAGCCATTAGCATTGCCTATAAACAATAATTATAAAATTATATAAACTAATGCAAGTAGTTTAGAATGGACAAGAATACTAATACAAAAGCCCAATGAAGATAGGTCAAAAGAGAAAGAAGAAATAACAACGTATACTAGTAGAAAATTTACAGAAATAGAAAGTAGAAAGTCATGTACAGAATTGGAGAATCTATGAATAATAAATTCTTTAAACTCATTTCATTTGTATATACAAAGTGACACATTTACAGTAAGAACAGATTGTAATAAAATTATAGAATTTTATAAAAAAAAGTACAAAAGAAGAATTTTGAGAAGAAAAATTGTTTTATTAGTAAAAGATGGATATATTTCTTAGAAGTAATAATAGGTAGAGGATATAAAGAAAAAATTGAACATATTGTAAGAAAAAATAATACTTTAGTGGATATCCATGTTGTTCAACAATTGTAACAGATTCTTTTGTGTTGCACATACTTCGGCCACTGAAGGTTTTGTACACTCTCCTTTTGTTTTGTTCACGAAATCATTCAGTTTCTCGTGCTTTGGACAATCCTTTCCTGACGTGGTCCATTGCAAATGAGGTACCCCAAGCTCTTCTATTCTTGTAGATTTCATGGCTTGACTTTGTTTTTTCTGCCATTCTTCTTCCCACCATCATGCTAAGAATTTTCTTTCTTGCAATCTTTTGATTTCTTAAATTCAGAAGGAGAAGTGTTCATGAATCTAAAATCCACTAAACTATCAATAGCTATAATTGCCATCGACAAGTCCCTCACAGCTTGCTTCCACAATTTTGATTGAGGCCATGGTTGCAGTCTCAATATAAAATTGAAAAGTTTGTCCTCATCTGACATGCTCTTGATGTCCAACATCAATTAAATAAAATCTTTGGCATGCTTCAGCTCTTTAAAGATTTCTGTCTTCATCCAACCAGGATTTCCCATTAGAACTGACCCTTCGATTCTTGCATTAATGTGTCCTATGTTTCGATTACCGATCACTATGTGCTTCGACATCCTCTTGAAGCCTACTCCGCTACCACAACTTAGCATTACCTTCTAAGTGCATGCTCGTGATAGTGACATGCTCCATCTCTGATACTCGAGCAGCTAGAAAGCACTAATCCACATCTCACAGAAAATTCTCCAATTCCCTAGCGTTCTGAGTTCTACTATAAGCCTTAGGTTCTGAAACCTTGACCTTCAAAGGCCCATCTTTAGAATCTGAAGCATTGCCTACTGTGCGTTTCAGTAACCCAGCTTTCTCTTCAAGTTCTATAATATTGATTTTCAGCACCTTCGCTTATGAACAATATTTTTCATCACCTTGTTAAGCGTCTTCATGAAATCATTTCCAAACTCCTTGCAAGTTTTTTGCATACTTGCCATCTTAATTGAGTTGATTTTTGTGTTCTTAGCCAAACTCTACAAGTACGGCTACAAAGTACCCACAATAGCGTCCAATCATCTAAGTCATCCTTTATTGATTCTCCTGCCATGCTGGTTTTAGTCGCTAGTCACACAATTCATGTACCATTGTTAATTTCCCTATAAATTACACAATCTAGCTCATGCATCGTAGCTTCCCTAAAATCACACAATCAATTATCCTTGAACTGATTTTAATCGAGCCTTGAAATCATTTGTCACCAACATTGATGCAACCCTGCTTCGTAATTGTTGCTTTGATACCAAATTGTTCTACCAACTGGAACAAACTATGCTCTGATATTAGTTGTCCAAACAACTAATGCAATCTTTACTCTAACACTAATTGTTCTAACAACTGAAGCAACATTTGCTCTGATACTAGTTGTCACTTGGTTTTGTTTGAAGACATGACAACTTGTGTGATGGTGCTAAGCCCCCACTTAGCCAATCACTCAACAACGTTAATGAAAGCAACCCAAAAGGCCCATAATAGAGGTTATCACAAGAGATAAACCAAACCAACAATAGAAAAAGGAATAAAAATAACAAGAACACACAATATTGCTTTTTATGGAGGCACTGATCCCTAACTTTTCAATTCCTATAATAAGAAAAATTATGAAATAGCTCTAAGCTTTGTGTGCTTAAGGACCACTCATTTTACTAAAATTTAGATCTCCCAAAACACACACGCACTCTCACTATATATACATGTTACATATGACACCACTTTTTGTCAAGGCGAGGTGGCTTGCTGTCCTTATGCCACCTCATTTCCTCCCCCCCAGACTAGGCATTATTAAGCATGATTCTAGGAATCACATCGCTATTCCTTTAAGGATTAGGCAACCGCTGCCCACTACACTAGAAGCAAGGAAATAATGAATAATCGCCACTGTCTACTTCTCTTGTCTACATGGTTTTAGGAATGAATTTGAAGGCCATGTCTTTTGTTCGTTGCACAAAAAATCTCACTCATTTTTGTTTCTAAGACTCATTCTTGGAAATTTTCTAGCCAATATGCTCAGTGTTCGATTGCTATTGCCCAAATATAGGCCACATGTATAATCCAAATGTCTCTCATATTTATATAGTTTGACTCCCATGTATATATCTATATGTTGCACGTTGCGCATTTACGTACTGCCTTGGATGCTTTTGCACCTGCTGCCGACCAACGTACGCGTTGCCTATTTAGCCTGAGCACAACTGCATTGTGCCATCCTGTATTCTGCCCAACTTAGCCTATAGGTGTGCTCTATACATCCCATGCCTCTACATTTATATAGATGGTAGCACACATCCTTGCGAGCACTGTCTCGCACTCCCCGCACTTGTCTTGGAGCATGTGCTTGATGTCGCGCCCTAGTTCGCAGTCCAGTCTAGTGTTACTTTCGTTCACGCCTACAAGTATGCCCATAATGCTGCCAGCGGCTTGGCACAAGGCCACAAGCTAAGTCTTGGCATAAGCCATAATGATTTATAGCAGTGACAAACCTCTTTAACCAGAAAACTTGATGTCCTCGTTGATAAGGTAATAAGTCTACCATAACCTCTCCCTCATATTGCCATAGTAAAGCTTATATTTCCTTCTCTTTGACAAACATCCCTATGTCAACATTTGGCTCACTATGCACCCGATTTGCCATTGTTAAGTCCCTCTAATGTTTTACATATATGGAACTATTTACTACCTATTAAATGATTTTAGACTAATAGTTTCTTCATCTGTTAATCGTAAAAGCTCCTGCTTGCTTTTCTTGGAAATTGCACAATAAAGCTCAACTTTTGTTTCGATTTCGCTAAGAACATCAAAAGTTTTCATAAATTCTAGGGCTACATATGTCTTTATCCACTTCAGGTCACCATACTAAACTTTCTCGCCAAATATTTGACGCTCACTCCACCTAATTGCACACTAATAAATGAGGAACAATGTCGTTACCTCTAATAGGCACCAATAAGAACCAAAAAGCCATCAATGAAACTCTTACTAAATTTTTGCTTGCTGCCTTAAAATGTTCGCCACACTTCTATGCCCTTTTACCGCCATTTTAGCTCGAATGACATTGGTATACCACAGTCGGTACTTTTCTGAAAGTCTTCCACATTCTTGAACACCTTGGTATACCCATCAATTCCCTTCTTAAATTGAAGGTGCTCCATAACTATGGACATGATCACGAAATTCCCTCAATTTACACCAGTTATGGTAAATTGGGATGGTGGTCCCAACTTACTGAAACTTTTAAACTCACATTTGACTGTGCACGACTCTTTCATGCTCCTAATCTAAATGCATAATAAGCGAGATAGTAAATGTACCTCTGAATTGTATAAGAACTCTATTCCGAAAATTCCAACAAATATCGTCGATCATATAATTACAAACCTAGCATCTAGTGCCCAAGTTCCCATACTTAGGTTGGCTACTACTATATCCTCTGGAACTACTTGATTATTAAAAGCAAAACTCACGTCAATGTTAGCTCTAGCAATTTGCAGTCCAAGATGTGGTATCAAATTCGCCTTTACATGTTTCACCATTCCACCCTATGTCTATTATTGCCCTTATTTCTACTCTATTAACCATCATTACTACACAAATCAGTCTACCTAATTAGGATTTACCCATCAAGACACTTTTTAGCTTCTTTTCATTTACAAGTACCTCCTTCACCTTGACATCCATGTTGTTTAATAGTTGTAATGGATTTATGCGTGTTGCGTCTAATTTGGCAGCTGAAAGTTTCAAAGAATCCCCTTCTGTTTCCTTAACCAAAGCATTAAGCATCTCAGGGTTTAGATAATCTTTTGCCCGATGTGGTCAGTCGCAAATGAAGTACCCTGAACCCTTTTTGTCTTGCAGTTCCTTTACTTGGCTTTGATGTGGTTGCCATTCTTCATCCCACTATCACACAAAGTGTTGCCTTTCTTGTTATCTTTGGATTTCTTATATTCAAAAGGATAAGTATTCATGGGTCTAAAATGCACCAAGCTATCAGCAGCTGGAATTGCCGTTGGTAAGTACCTTACAGCCTGCTTCTGTAATTTCGTTTAAGCCTATTAGTGTATACTAATATAAAATTGAAGAGCTTGCCCTCACTTTATATGTTCTTGATGTCCAACATCAATGAAATAAACTCTTTAACGTATTCTCTCACTGAGCCGATGTGCTTTAGCTTTTTCAAGCTCTTCCCTTCAAGCCAAATACCATTCCTGCATAAGAACTGACCATTTACTTCTCCTTTAAGTGTGTCCTATTTTTCAATTGCCAATCGATGTATGCTTCAGTATCCTGTTAAAGCCTACCCCATTGCCACAACTTAGTATCACCCTCTAAGTATATGCTTGTGATAGTGACATGCTTTGTCTATGGTACTCGAATAGCTGGAAAGTGATGTTGTACGTCTTACTAAAAATTCTCCAACTTCTTAGTGTTCTGAGTTCTACTATAAGCCTTAGATTCTAAAACCTTGACCTTTAAAGGCCCATCGTTTGAACGTGAAAGCAATCTCGTTTCAGTTACTTAACTTTCTCTTTAAGGTCTCTATTATTTCTTTTCAGCACGTTCGCCTACGAGCAACTGAATTATATTATTTCAGTAAAGCCAATTTAGAATTTTAGTACTTACTAAAATTTTTTAAATCATATTGTTGTTTGAACATAACTCCAACTATATTGAATATCTAACTACGCTGTTATCTGACTTCGCTGTTGCCTAAAAGTTTTGTGCACAATGATACACGACCAATATTTAGTTGGTATTAAGAATAGTAGATTTATGTACAATATCTTTAGTAACATGCCAATGCCATGCTCATTTATATTCACATGTAAATTAGGTTCATAAGATGCGAGTTGCTGGTAACTTGCTCGGTGACGTATCCAATGTGGTGTTGTGTGCAAAAGTGTCATTTGTTGCAGTTCAATGCCACTTATGCGCAGATGTGCAATCAATAGGCACTAAATAATTTACAAAAGATAAAGACACTTGTCTTTAACCTGATTTGGCAACGATACCAACATCCAAGGAGGCAAAGAGAGAGTAATTATTTTATTAACAATTAATAGAGTATAAATTTGAGTAATTAAACCTTATTTTCCAAATACTTAAATACATTTAGTACTCTCAACGCTCTTGAAGGAAACAATCTCTCGCATCCCTACAAATAATATAGATCTCAACTGAACACTCAAGAGAACACTCTCCAAACTTTTTAAGAACTCACTTGTAAGTACTCCGTTTCTCTGCACTCTCTATCAAAGAGTTAAATCTTAAGCTCTCTACATTTTGGGATACTTTACTCTCTCTCTCTCTCTGTTAATAGTGTAAGGATGGTGTTGCGGAAGTGCGAGGTTGAACAATTACCAATATTACGATGACTGTAACTTTTGGAGAAATATAAATGTGACAAATAAATGTAAAGAAAATAGAACACAATAATTTACGTGGTTCAGTGTAATGCCTACGTGCACGGGAAAAGAATGAAAGATAATTTTACTAATAATGAGAATTTACAAAAGTGGGAAAAACTCACAAAACCCACAACCCCAATACACCCAAATGGAATGATGAGCATATAATATATACATATTTTATCCTTAATTACATAATTACTAGTTATTTTTATTTGTTATTTTTAATTAATTGAATTTTTTTATTGATTAGGGAATTAATTGGAGATTATGGATGAAAAGTGCATAAGGGATAATAATTGGACAGCATTAAAGATCAAATCAATTTGTGGAAGCCATTGATGAAAGGGAGCTTAAAAAGGAAACAAAATAGAGTTTATGGAAATAATTGCTAGCTTGTGAAGAATAAAAGAAAAGAGGAAAAAAGATGCTTAAAGGAGAATAATTGGCTTTCCAAGTGTGCATCTCACGTGAATAGTTGGAAAAGCATTGACCATTGATTTCAAGTGGGCTTCACGTGCATGGGCTTAAAGTTGGTTGTGCTTGGCTTGTTTTAAAATCCTTTTGATTTGAGGATTTTGTGGTGGCGTTACAGTATAAAAAGAATTAGGGGGTAGCCGCCCGGAAAAAAGAAGAGAAGACGGACGACAGCCGCCAGAGGAAGGAAAAAAAAAAAAGCAGACGCGATTCGGGAGAAAACTGGCTGCAGCAGTTCGGCTTCCCATGGCTGATTTTATTTCGTTTGTTGCTCCTAATTCAAGTATTTCTAGCTAATTTTCTTATACTGAGGTTAAGGATGAAATCCTATTCAATGAAATAATTATTTTTTCATTTAATTAATTCCCTATATATGTTCTTTGATGATTATGATTTTTGTTTCACGTGATTAATTGGATGTTATTAAATCTTTTCACCAATTCTATCATGCATTATTGGTTGTTAGGATTGATATTCGATTAAATCTACGCTTGGATCTATAAAATTTATACATGATTATATTTGATTCGGTGTCTTTCATTAAATTGTTTACATATAGTGCCTAGGAAAACTTTGACTCTTTGTTATTCAATATGTTTACTTGAGATTCTTAGATATCATTAACTATGGCCAATGGGCCGTGCCGGCAACTGTCGGCCCACAAGAGCTCGTGGGCCGGCACGGCACGGCCCACCTTTTTTTCAGTTGAGCCCAGCACGGCCCACGGCACGAACCCGTTCGTACCGTGCTCGTAATGTGCCGTGGGCCGTGCCCAAAAAAAGCCCACCAACTTTTTTTTTTTTGCGTGCATAAAAAAGCCTATGTGCCTGGCGTGTTTTTTTAAGCCCACCAATATAATAATAATAATAATAATATTCATAATCATAATCATATTAATTTTTATTAAGAGGCAATTAATATTTTATTATTAGTTTATCACAATTTCACAACTACATATTTTATTTCACAATAATCAATCATAACACAACAATACATAAATTTAATTTAATTTAATTCCATAGATAATAATAATAATTAATTAAAATTAAAAAAACAATCCTCGAATAATAATTACAATAAATCATAACTACGAAATATCAATATAACAAATCATAGGTCACAACTTACAAGTTACAACTACGACCAATTGACAATAACAAGCACGAAAAAAATATTTATTAATCACAACTATGTATACGGGAAACGAGCAAGGTTAATTCTATCTCGGCTAAGGTGGCGAGCTAAACAATTTGACATGTGCCGACGTAAACCCAAGGTGCCATGGCTGTCTGAATAAATAACTTCTCGATGACAATAGTTGCACCTCAAGATCATCCGTTTGTAAGGACGATGCAAACTATTATCTATTATTTCCTCCCTTGTTGTAGTAAAATTTTGAAAAAACTCATTTAAAGAACGACTTCTGGACTGATTTAGCCTAGCGTTTTGTTGAGGTCCAACTACATCCACACTGTATTCTTGAGGGTGTTGAGGTTCTTCTGCATTCATATTATGTTGTTGTGGATTGATAATGATTTTGGTTTTTAGAATATTGGAAAGTTTGAGAGGAAAAAGAAGAAGAATAAGAATTGTGAAGCATCATAGCATAATGGCGTGTATATATAATATTAGATAGTAATAAAAAGACAAAAACTAATTTTATTTACTTTGTAGGTGGGAGTAAAAAGAGTAAGTAAAAAAATATTTAGTGAAATATAAATATTTGTGAATGAATGAATCTTGAGATCTTATTTTTTGTGGAGCCGTGAGGCTTGGGTGGCATGTAGGAAAAAGATCTTAAATTATTTAAAAAATAAATGAAAATATTAAAACAAATGCACAATTATCCCAATTTTTTATTATTTAAACATCATTGTCGGTTAACTTTCATAATTTTTCAAATTTTTAATTGATTACACTGTACATAATTTTAAAATTTTACAATCACGAAATAATAAAATCGACATAACTACTCAAATTTGCAACACGCTTGCAAGTTGCAACTTTCACAATTTTCAAATCTTGAAACTTGAATTGACTGCACAGCTACACTGCAATCTGCACGTCTGCATGTGCACTAAATGACAACTACTGTGTTGAAAATTTGAGTTGAGAATTTAAATTCAAAGAAATAAAATACTCTACATAATGAATGCAAGCTCCTCCCGTATTCCTACTATAATATTATCTCATCAACACACTTGTGATAGGATTTATTAACATTGTGATAGTTGCGTGATTCTCTTGTAACAATGAACCATAATTTTCTTTTTAATTTAATACGTTGTTTTGAAAAAAAAATTAATTACTAAAATTATTTTAAAAAATAAATAACAACGGTGCACTTAAAAATTAATTTTTTCTAATTATTAAATAAAGAAAACAATTCTAAATTAATTTTATTACTCACCCAATGGACAAAAATTTTTGAATGAATAATAGAATTGATATGACTACTCAATTGTACAGCATGGGCAGTTGGGCTCCGATTAGCAATTAATGTTTTCTGATTTTTAATGACAAAAAAAATCTAAATTAATTTCATTACTCACCCAACGGACAAAAAAAATTCTGAATTAATTAAATTAATAATAAAGTTTATATGCCTTTAAAAAAAACAATAAAGTTGATATGACTAGGTGACTAGTCAATTTCACAGCATGGGCACTCAACAATTGGACTTGACTAGCTTACAGAATCTGTGAACTACAGACTACAGCATCAGCCGTTGGATGTGGTTGGATGTGAAGTGAGAAACTAAACAATAGACAATCGGATGGTGGGATGACGGGAGATGTTTGTTACAGAATCGGTACCATAGACAGGTCCCTCAACAATTAACTATTTCTGATTTTTAATAACAATTTTTTTTTAAATTAAATCAATTACTCACCTTACAATTCCAACGGACAAATGAATTATTAAATGCAATAGTTTAATTTGCTGCAGCCTTGCAGAGTTGCAGGAAGCTTTACAGTTGCAGCTTTGCAGGAAGCTTTGCGTGTTTGCCCTGTTTTGACTGTTAATATTTTTACTTTTTATTCTATTTAAACGATTAAATTATTTTCAAACTTATCTCACTTCTCAATCTCTATCTCCTCGTTATCTCTCTTGTCTCATCAGTCATCTCTAGTCTCTGCTTGCCCAATCTTCTCGAAACTTTGCTACAATTCCAGCAACAATTCCAGCAATTTCCCTTTGTTACTGAAATCTCAAACAAAAGCAAAACATCATTCAACACCATTTAACACACGAATCTCCATTCTCTTGCTCAATAAATTTTTTCTTTTTTTTCACCCGCACAAATACATTCCAGCCGCCTTTATTTACCAAAACGCTAATTATATAAAATGTCTCACTCTCATTTCGAGTTAGATGAGAATTTTAATTTTGTTGAAGAGGGGGAGGAAGTTGCAAATGAAGAAATTGATGCACCAGAATTTGATCTAAGTAATATATTTATTGTCCCACCTGAACGATCGCCTCCTACTTCTCAAGCAAGTCAAAGTGGTTATACTTCTTCGACTGTCGATCCTACTACTACCTCCAAATGACAAAGAACATCGATTGTTTGGTCATGTTTTACTTTGGAAAAACGTCAAAACAAAAAAGGTGAAATGGTGGATCAAGCAGTGTGCAAATATTGTCAATTCGCTTTAAGTGCCAAAAGCAATGGTGGAACTGGACATCTTAGATGACATATGGAAACTTGTCAGACAAACACGCGCCACAAGACCCAACACAAACCCAACTCTCAAAATATGGTTCTGGACCTTCCGGTATAACATCATTCAGATATTCACAACAGAACATGCGAGAAGGATTGGCTCGGTATATTGCTGCAGCAGAACAACCTTTAACATTTTCAGAAGATGAACGTCTAATAAATTTTCTGCAAAGGTATGTTCAGCCTCAACTTAAGAAAGTGCCTAGAAATACATTAAAACGTGATTTAACTAAAATTTTTCATGACATGAAAAAACTTTTAATTAATACTTTTATCAATTTTAATGGTGTTATTTCAATTTCTTCTGATTGTTGGACTAGTATTAATATGGTTGGTTATTTTTGTGTGACTTCGCACTCTATACATGAGATTAATGGTAAATGGAGGTTGGAAAAAAAATTGCTTGCATTTCGTGAATTAGAATATCCTCACACTGGTTCAATAATTTATGCAGCTATAATGTCTGTTTTAAGAGAATATGAAATTACTGATAAATTGTTTAGCATATCATTTGATAATGCATCTGCCAATACAGCTGCAATTGATATGTTTTTGCGGAATATTTCTACTCTCACGCCTGCACGTGGTTCAAAATTTTTTCATGTGAGATGTGTGTGTCATATTATTAATTTAATTGTTCAAGCTAGTATGACTCATATAAATCATTATTTAGAAAAAATTAGAGCAGCCATTTTATTTATTAGAGCACCTTCAAGACGTCAACAATTTTTGTCTACGTTGAAAATTTTTGGATTGAAAAGGAGAAAATTCAACATTGACATGAAAGTTCGTTGGAATTCTACGTATTTGATGTTGCTTTCTTGCCAAAACCATTCTGAAGCAATTTCTAGTTTTTACAATGAGAGAATGAATGATGAAGATTATCATATCACTGATTATGATTGGAATATTGCATTTAAATTTATGGATTTTTTAAAGGTATCTTATGATGCTACTCTTGCATGTTCTACTGTTTATGAGCCTACTTCATGTAGAGTGTTGATGCACTTGTATAATATGAGTTATACTTTTAAGACTTTTAGAGAGAATATTATGTTTAAAAATATTTCTGATGCCATGGAGGAAAAATTTCAAAAATATTGAAAAGATATTCCCCACCTATTTATTTTTGCAGCAGTGTTGGATCCTACAATCAAGGAAGTTGATGCAAAACCTTTAGTTGAGGGTATTAGTGAAAATTTACAAACTTGATACAAATTTTGATACAATTATGTCCTCTGTGCATGAACTTTTTTAATTTTTATTGAAATAAATTCGGATCAAGCAATACATATTCTAATGTTCAACAAGCATCGACTTCTTATAAAAATCCAGCTCACCTTTTGTTACTCAAAGGTAAGGGCGTTGCCTCTAGTATTGATACTAATCGTAATGAGTTGCAAAGATATTGTTCTCCAATCTTGAAGATTTAGCAACTCCTTCACAATTGCAAAATTTTGATATTTTAGAATTTTGGATAGGTAAGACATCTTTTTTCCCTATATTATCCATTATGGCCCGTGATCTACTAACCCCTCCAACTTCAACTGTAGCATCCGAATAAGCTTTTAGTACAGGTGGCAGAATTCAAGATGAACGTCGGTCAAGATTGTCATCAGAGACATTAGACTCTTTGTTGTGTTTGAAAGATTGGGAAGCTGCTGAACGTCGAGTGCAACAAGATTGGCAAAATGCTTTAATTAAACAAATTGAGAGTTTGGATGTTGATCAAGATGAAGTGGATCCAGATTATGCAGAGTACTGAACATTAAAGCCACTTCCAAAGACTAGAGACTTTTTTTTCTTTTAACTTTTTGAAACAAACTTTATTAGTCAGAAGGTTGTAAATTTACAAATGATAGATGGTTCAGTAGGTGCCAACCTAGCTGTGATGTACAGTTAACTGTAGTAATGCAAATTACACCTAATTGTATTTGAATTACTAATATTATAATTGTACTTGAACTTCATTTAATGAAAATGTAATTTTTAATTCATCATAAAAATATTTTGTTCATAAATTTTTCTTGTGTATAAATACGAAAAATATTTCATTCACAAATGAAACATATCTCTATTAAATATTAACTAAGTTATGATTTAATATTAATATGAAAAATATTTTATTATTAATGTTGTTAAAATTTTATTTTTTATTTATCATTTATAAATTTATGATATTTATAATTTTATTTATTAAAATCATGATATTTAGTTATTTACTTATTCATTTAATAAATTATAAACATAAATAAATAATTAAATAAATATCATAAATAACATTATTCATTTAATAAATATCATAAATAAAATTATGATATTTATAATTTTATTTATTAAAATCATGATATTTACTTATTCATTTAATAAATTATAAACACAAAAAAATTAGAATATTTATTTAAACTAAGATTTAATGATTTAAATTAATTTTTAAAAGTCTATGCTAAAAAATATATTAAAACATTTAATTCCAAGATATTTTACTTTAATTTCATAACATTTTATATTTACTTTTTATTAAAAAATTTTACTTAGATATATTTTGGCCCACGTGCTATTGATGGCCCACGGGCCGCGTGCTAGGCCACCAATGAACCGTGCATATTACGTGCTTTTTCATGTGCCGTGCTTTGGCTCATCTCTAATCGTGCTGTGCTTTAAGGCCCGCGTGCCTAAAATTATAGGTCGGGCACGGCCCACATGCGTGCCGTGCCGTGCCTTGTGCCCCACCGAAATGTGCTCGTGCCGTACGGACACGTGTCGTGCCCATGCCGTGCCACGTGCCGCCCGGCCCATTGGCCATCTCTAGATATCATACTATTAAAAAGAAAAAGAACCTACACAAGATTAATTTTAATTGGACTTAATTGTTATATTTATGAGATGACATAGATTGATTTCGAGTTATCACTCTAAAATTGGGGATTAATTTATAATTAGATAATTACTATTTGAATAGTGGTGGATTCTGAAATCTTGGTAATTTTTATCTTATTGATTTCTCATTTGCTTTAATTGTTTTCTTAGTTTAATTAGTTTAATTTCTCTTAAAAATTCAATTTACTCAATTAGGTTAGAATTAATATTAATTTTAGATTTAAATTAGACTTTTTAATTTATAACAATCCTTGTGGGTTCGACCTCGTTACCACTATTCTATTTCTAGATTCGTGCACTTGCGAGTATATTAAAATTTTTCACAACAACTTTTTGGCACTGTTGCCGGGGATTGTGCCAGAAAGTCAGTTTAATTTAGGTTGATTTGATTCTTTCACTAGTTATAATTTAGGTTGTCTTTTATTTTATTTATTTAATTTTTTATTAATTTTTATTTTTATTTGTCTTTAAATTCATTGTTTGGTTGTTTGATTTCTTTTATTTTTAAATTTTGTTTATTTTCATTATTGTTGGTTTATTTTATTTTATTGTTTTTTATTTTTTCTTTCCTTATCTAGTTATGAGTATTTGGGAACGCGATTTAACAAATCGTTTGGTAAAAAAAAAGAGTTAAAAATTGATTGTAGTCGAGATAGTTCTTCAGAAGTGATAGATGACCCTAATAGACTATTGCCAATACTTCCACCAGTGCAAGTAGAGAAAACTCTTAGAAAATATTTTTCACCACTTGCAGCCAACCAACCATCTTGTATTGTGTTGCCACAAACTGCAGTAACACACTTTGAACTTAACCCATCTGTCATTCAACTCTTACCATCTTTCCATGGGTTAGAGAGAGAGGATCCATATTTGTACATTAAGGAATTTCTTGACATATGCTCTACATTTCGTTTTCAAAATTTTAATAATGAGTCAATTAGGCTTCGTATGTTCCCTTTCTCATTAAAAGACAAAGCGAAAGCTTGGTTGAATTCACTTCATGCTGGGTCTATTACTACGTGGGATGAATTAAGCAACAAGTTCCTCACCAAGTTTTTTCCTATGTCTAAAACATATGCCCTTAGGAGAGAGATAAGTGATATTTATCAAAGAGCAATTTTATGAGTGTTGGGAAAGATTTAATGATTTACTCCTCAAGTGTCCCCACCATAGTTTTGAGAAATGCAGACTTATACAATGCTTTTATAACAGTTTAACCATGTCAAATCGTCATATGGTAGAGTCTATGAATGGTGGGAGATTTTTTAACCTACATGAAAGGGCTGCATGTGATTTCTTTAATTCACTTTCTGAGAATTCTCAACAGTGGAATTTTTCACATCAAAGAGAGAAATCGCCTCAAGTTTCTAGAAAGGGTTTATATGAAGTTGAAGATGATTTTGATGTGAAAGCCACTCTATCTACTCTTTCTAGGAAAGTAGATGCCTTAGCTCTGAACCAATCAATGAATCATCATCTCAGTGTAGCTAATGAGATTTGTGCTCTTTGTTCTAACTTGTCTCATACAGCACAAAATTGTCCATCATTACCAGCCTATCAAGAGGCTTATCCTGAGCATGTATATGCCTTACAATCATATGAGAAACCTCCAATAATCCATATTCACTCACATATAATCCTAATTGGATGAATCATCCTAATTTTTCTTGGAAAGAAAATCAACCTTTGTCAAACCAAGGAGGACAACAATTTAACTTGCCCAATCAGCAATTTATCCCTCCTAACCAAGTATATCCTCCTGCCCAACAGCCTATGTTTCAATTTGTTGCACCCAACAAAGAAAACCTTCTTTAGAAGATACACTTTAAAGTTTCATCCAATCAACCCAACAGGCCTTTCAGTCAAACACTCAAGCTATTCTAAAGCTTGAACATCAATTGGGTCAATTAGCAACTACTGTGGCTGAGAGAGAAAAAGGAAAATTCCTAAGTCAACTAGTTCCTAGTCCTAAAAGAGTGCATGAAGTTGGATCGAGTTCAAGCCATCAACATGAAGAAGCAAAATCTATTATGACCTTGAGAAGAGGAAAATTGTTTGACAACAAAGTGGAGGTTCAAACAAGGAAGACATCTGAGCCTACTTCTTCAGATCCAGTTCCATTAGAAGACTCATCACTAAATTATCCAGAAGAGAGTGGCCCACCAGCTTACATTCCCAAGGCTTATTTTCCTCAAAGGTTAACAAAGGTAAAGAAATGAACTTCAACAGGTGAGATTATGGAAATCTTCAAGCAGGTAAGTATAAACATCTCTTTACTCGATGCTCTTAAGCAAGTTCCTTCATATGCCAAGTTTTTGAAAGATTTATGCACTAAAAAGAGAAATTTGCATGTCACCAAAAAAGTATTTTTAACTGAACAAACTAGTAATTTACTTCAATGTAAAATGCCACCAAAATTTAAGGATCCAGGTTCCCTTACTATCTCATGTGTTATAGGGAACCAATTGTTTGATAAAACATCATTGGACTTGGGTGCTAGTTTTAATCTCTTGCCTTATTATGTTTACATGCAGCTTGGACTAGGTGAGTTAAAATCAACTTCTATTATTTTGCAACTTGCTGATAGGTCAATGAAAATACCTCGTGGTATTATAGAGGATGTGTTGATACAGATTGATAAATTTTATTATCCTATTGATTTTATTGTTATTGATACTCAGCATGTACAGGATCCTAAAAAACACACCCTAGTTATTCTAGGTCGTCCTTTCTTAGCTACAGCTGATGCTCTTATTAATTACAGGAATGGAAACATGCAGCTATCTTTTGGTAATATAACCATGGAATTTAATATTTTTAATGTTACCAAGTAGCCACAGGAAGAAGATGAATTTATCGAAGCAAATATGATAGAGGAATTAGTAGAAGATTCATTCATTTCTAACTATACTGATGATCCATTAGAGGCATGTCTAACTCATTCTGATGTATCTTTTAATGATGACAGTGTAATTACAGAAGTCAACGCCTTACTTGATGCACCTTCAATTATGGACACAACTAAATGGAAGACAAAGGCAGAACCACTGCCTCATTCTGAGAAGAAGATTAGCTCATCTGCAGAGACACCACCAAAATTGGAACTCAAAGCACTGCCCGACACTCTCAAATATGCATTCTTGGGAGAATCTGACACTCTACTTGTTATTATTTCTTCCTCCCTCGATCTTAAGCAAAAAGGTAAGTTGTTGGGTATTTTAAAAAAGCATAAGGAGGCAATAGGATGGATCATCGTTGATATTAAAGGTATTAATCCAGTAGATTAGATGCATCGTATTCATTTTGAAGAAAATGCTAAACCTATTAGGGAGATGCAACGTAGGCTAAATCCTAACATGAAAGAAGTAGTAAGAGCTGAAGTAATTAAATTATTAGATGCAGGAATTATTTATCATATTTCAGATAGCTCTTGGGTTAGCCCTGTGCAAGTCATTCCTAAGAAATTTGGTGTTACGGCAGTTACTAATGCTAATAATGAATTAATTCCTACTAGAGTAACTACAGGTTGGCGTGTTTGTATTGATTATAGAAAACTGAATTCAGGCACAAGAAAATATTATTTTCCTCTTCTATTTATTGATCAAATGCTTGATAGACTTGCAAGTCATGATTTCTATTGTTTTCTAGATGGATATTCAGGTTAAAATCAGATCCCTATAGCTCTAGAGGACTAAGAGAAAATTACTTTTACTTGTCCCTTTTGAACTTTTGCATATAGGAGAATGCCATTTGGTTTATGCAATGCACCTGCTACCTTTCAAAGATGCATGCTTAGTATTTTTTCTTATATGGTTGAGAGATTTCTTGAAGTATTCATGGATGATTTTTCTGTTTATGGAGATTCATTTGATGAATGTTTGCAACATCTAACATTATTTTTGCAGAGATGTAAAGAAAAGAACTTGGTTC
Organism: Citrus sinensis; assembly: GCF_022201045.2. Lineage (NCBI taxonomy): Eukaryota > Viridiplantae > Streptophyta > Magnoliopsida > Sapindales > Rutaceae > Citrus > Citrus sinensis. The sequence continues at coordinate 25,345,256 of NC_068558.1, read as the reverse complement.
TAAATTGGAAAAAGTGTAACTTCGTGGTAAAACAAGGTATTGTTCTTCGTCATATAATTTCCAGCAGAGGTATAGAAGTCGACAAAGCTAAGGTGGATTTAATTTCTAATCTTCCACATCCCAAATCCATAAAAGAAGTAAGATCTTTCCTTGGACATGCTGGTTTTTATAGAAGATTCATTAAAGATTTTAGTAAAATTTCTAGACCCCTATGTAATTTACTTGTTAAGTATGCACATTTTATCTTTGATGAATCTTGTCTTGATGCTTTTGCAAAGCTTAAGGAATTGCTGACTTCTTCACCTATCATTCAGCCACCTAATTGGGATTTGCCCTTTGAAATTATGTGTGATACATCTGATTATGTTGTAGGAGCAGTTTTAGGACAAAGATTAGATCGTGTGCCTTATGTGATTTATTATGCTAGTATGACACTCAATGATATACAGTTGAACTATTCAACTACAAAAAAAGAAATGCTAGCTGTGGTATTTGCACTTGATAAATTCAGATCTTATCTTATAGGTTGTAAAGTGATTATTTTTACTAATCATGCTGCTTTAAAAATATTTGCTTACTAAGAAATATGCTAAGGCAAGATTGATTCGTTGGGTATTGCTTTTACAGGAATTTGACATTGAATTTAGAGATAAAAAAGGTTCTGAAAATGTTGTGGTGGATCACTTGTCTCGCCTTTATCTTAAATTTATTCCAGAATCTTTACCTTTGAATGAGTCTTTTCTGGATGAGCAACTTATGAGTGTAAATTTTGTACTATGGTTTGCTGATATAGTTAATTACCTTGCCACAGGTCAAATCCTAGAACACAGGACTAAGCAAGATAGAACAAAGTTCTTATCCGAAATGAAGAATTTCTTTTGGGATGATCCATATTTATTCAAATATTGTGCTGATTAGATTATTAGGAGATGTGTTCCAGAAATTGAAATTCAAGGTGTCATCTCTTTTTGCCACGAACAAGCTTGTGGAGGTCATTTTAGTACCAAAAAGACAGCAACAAAAATTTTACAGTGTGGTTTTTATTGGCCTACTCTTTTTCATGACGCTTATGTTTTCTGTTCTTTGTGTGATAGATGCCAACGCATGGGTAGCATTTCAAAGAGGAATATGATGCCACTCAATCATATCCTGGTGGTTGAGATCTTCGATGTATGGGGTATTGATTTCATGGGAGATTTTCCTCAATCTTTTGGTTATCAGTATATATTGGTTGTAGTGGACTATATGTCGAAGTGGGTTGAAGCTATTCCATGCAAAACCAATGATCATAGAGTTGTAGTGAAATTCTTGAAAAGTAATATTCTATCTCGTTTTGGTTTCCCTAGAGCAATCATTGGTAATGGCGGTACCAATTTTTGCAATAAACCTTTCAAAACTTTTTTAAACAAATATTCCATTATACATAAGGTTGACACCCCATACCATCCTCAAACCAGTGGCCAAGTAGAGATTTTTAATAGAGAGATCAAGCAAATTCTGGAAAAAAATAGTTAGGTCAGATGGAAAGGATTGGTCTTTGAGACTTAATGATGCATTATGGGCATATAGGACTGCTTTCAAAACACCAATTGGGATGTTGCCTTACAGACTTGTGTATGGAAAAGTGTGTCATCTGCCGGTAGAGTTGGAGCATCGTGCATATTGGGCTATCAAGAAATTCAATTTTGATATGCAGCAGGCTGGTTCCAAGAGAATATTACAACTAGCAGAACTTGAAGAGATCATGAATTATGCATATGAGAATGCCAAGATTTACAAGCAACGAATGAAAGTATTTCATGACAAGCACATTTTGAAAAAATCCTTTACACCAGGTTAGAAAGTACTTTTATACAATTCTCGATTGCATCTCTTTCCAGGTAAGTTACGTTCTCGATGGTCTGGTCCTTTTATAGTTCGTACTGTCTTTCTTTATGGAGCAATTGAGATTAAAAATCCTCAAAATGGTGATTTATTTAAGGTCAATGGTCAAAGATTAAAACCATTTTTAGAGTTAAGAACACCAGAAGTCAAGGAGATACTTTTAGATGATCTTGTTTATCAGGATTAGTTAATTTCATTTTTACATTCTTGTTTTATTTAAATAGTAGGTTTTCTTTTCTTTGCTTGTTTTTCTTTTCTAACGTTTTCTTTTTATTTATAATTTTCTTTTAAACTTTTCCAGCCCCCTAGGTGTGTTCTCTCTAACTTTTTCTTTTATTATTTATGTTTTTATTTATTTATTTTCTCATCTTTTTGCATGCATATATTTTGTTTGTGAAACATTGAGGACAATGTTCCGAATAAATTTGGGGGTAGGAATAGTTTGTGCTTTGTTTATTAAAAAAATTCAAAACATTCAAAAATTAAAAAAAATTATTTTTTTAATGTGAAAAGCCAATGATAAGAACTTGATTGACAATTAATATAGTTCTTAGAAATGGTTGAATATTGTCTTAGTTTATACTTGATTCTTGTGTTAATTCATCTTGATTGAGATTCTTTAATCATGAGCACTAATATTAATTCTTTCGTAATTTTGACTTGAAATTTGATATTGACGCAGTCTGAGTTGAGAATTTTAGATAGAGTAAATGATTGTTTGTCTTAATTGTTATCTCCACAATATAAAATAGTATACACAGGCACCAAAGTCAGAAATAGCTATCCATAACCCTTAAGAGTAAAGCTATCCTTGAGTAATTTAGGCCTATGTACCACCAGTATGTAGAAGATAATCTACTATGAGAAGAAGGCTACCTTAAGGGGTAGAGTGAAAGCTCGTGACTATGGTTAAAAAAAAGAAAAGAAAGTAAAGAAAAAAATAGAAAACAAATAGAAAACAAATCAAGTGCATGTGTTAAAAAAAAAAAAGAAAATGCACATAAAAGCTTGTGAAAAAAAAAATTTGGAGATTAAGATGATAAGATTAATTTGACTTACTCTTTTCTTTGTTTGAGGCGAAGGCTGTTGATATTGATGATTTTGGGAATGAATTTGATTGAATTGATTCCACACACACACACTATAAGAATCGAAAGAGAGATGGGATTGACTATTGAATTAAAGTTAGAACTTTGCCAAAATTTGAAATTTTCTTTGAGCTATATAATTTATGCGATCTTTGAGGCTATTTTCATATTTTATTTAAATTTTTTTGTTCTTTTTATTTATTTTTTTTTAAATGATGTTTGTGGGTATCATCACTGAAGCCCTCATGAGACTATAACTCGTCCACTAAGGTCGCCTAGGGGTTTAAAGGCTTGTTGCATACGCTAAATGCAATCACGATTACCTGCGAAAATAGTTTAGTTAGGATTTATTTTTTCGTTACTTTTATTTTTGTTTTTAGTTTTAGTTTTGCTCGAGAACTAGCAAAATCTAAGTTTGGGGGTATTTGATGAGCATAGAATATATACATATTTTATCCTTAATTATATAATTGCTAGTTATTTTTATTTGTTATTTTTAAGGGAAATTATCTACCGTCCACCCGTTTTTTCCAACTTTTTCAAAAATATACAATTCTTTTTTTTTCTGGAATCCACCTGAAGTTACATTTCTTTTCACTTTTCCACTTCCGTTTGGAATCCGTTAAGGAAATTAACGGAATATTGCTTAAATGACTTTTTTACCCTCAAATGTAAAAGATAATTTATCCATCGACCACTTGTTTTTTTCATATTTTTTTCAGAAATACACAATTCTTAATTTTTTTTTTTGCTGACCTCCACTCGAAGTTGTATTGTTTTACACCTATCCACCTCTGTGTCATTGTAAAATGACGATTTTACCCTTATGATGTTAGCAAAGTTATAACGGTCTCCAAACGGAAGTGGAAAAGTGAAAAGAAATGTAATTTCAGGTGGATTCCAGCCAAAAAAAAAAAAAGAATTGTGTATTTTTGAAAAACGGTGAAAAAACGGGTGGACGGTGGATAATTTCCCTATTTTTAATTAATTGAATTTTTTTATTGATTAAGGAATTAATTGAAGATTATGGATGAAAAGTGCATAAGGAATAATAATTGGACAGCATTGAAGATCAAATCAATTTGTGGAAGCCATTGATGAAAGGGAGCTTAAAAAGGAAACAAAATAGAGTTTATGGAAATAATTGCTAGCTTGTGAAGAATAAAAGAAAAGAGGAAAAAAGATGCTTAAAGGAGAATAATTGGCTTTCCAAGTGTGCATCTCACGTGAATAGTTGGAAAAGCATTGACCATTGATTTCGAGTGGGCTTCACGTGCATGGGCTTAAAGTTGGTTGTGCTTGGCTTGTTTTAAAATCCTTTTGATTTAAGGATTTTGTGGTGGCGTTACAATATAAAAAGAATTAGGGGTAGCCGCCAGGAAAAAAGAAGAGAAGACGGACGGCAGCCGCCAGAGGAAGGAAAAAAAAAAAGCAGACGCGATTCGGGAGAAAACTGGCTGCAGCAGTTCGGCTTCCCATGGCTGATTTTATTTCGTTTGTTGCTCCTAATTCAAGTATGTTTAACTAATTTTCTTATATTGAGGTTAAGGATGAAATCCTATTCAATGAAATAATTATTTTTTCATTTAATTAATTTCCTATATATGTTCTTTGATGATTATGATTTTTGTTTCACATAATTAATTGGGTGTTATTAAATATTTTCACTAATTCTGTCATGCATTATTAATTGTTATGATTTATATTCGATGAAATCTATGCTTGGATCTATAAAATTTATACATGATTATATTTGATTCTGTCTTTCATTAAATTGTTTACACAGAGTGCTTAGGAAAACTTTGACTCTTTGTTATTCAATATGTTTACATGAGATTCTTAGATATCATACTATTAAGCAGAAAAAGAACCTACACAAGATTAATTTTAATTGGGCTTAATTGTTATATTTATGAGATGACATAGATTGATTTCGAGTTGTCACTTTAAAATTGGGGATTAATTAATAATTAGATAATTACTAGTTGAATAGTGGTAGATTCTGAAACCTTGGTAATTTTTGTCTTATTGATTTTTCATTTGCTTTAATTGTTTTCTTAGTTTAATTAGTTTAATTTCCCTTAAAAATTCAATTTGCTCAATTAGGTTAGAATTAATATTAATTTTAGATTTAAATTAGACTTTTCAATTTATAACAATCCATGTGGGTTCGACCTCGTTACCACTATTCTATTTCTAGATTCGTGCGCTTGCGAGTATATTAAAATTTTTCACAACATTGAACCTCACTAGAACACTCAAGTAGCTCTCTCAAATTGTCCCAAAGAGCTCACTTGCAATTGCTCTCTACTTCTCACAAATTGGGGTGCTTTACAAATGCATTCTACTTCTCTATTTATAGGCAAAGCTTACAATATGAATGCATGAAAAAAACTTTGGCCATTTTCAATTTTAATGGTTTTGGTGTGACTTTTGGTGAAGAGATCATATACAAGGGGGGCTCCAGCGCTTTACTAATAGAATATCAAGCAAGTAAAGGGGCTTGAAAGCTTACCTTATTATTAAGGAAAGGAGGGATAAGGAATAGGCCCCTGCGGAGGGAAACGTTACTCGCCTTTGCTTAGCTTTTCATGTAGTTCCGTCAGGGTTCTTGAGAGATGAAGACATAGAAAGATCGGTTTAGTTGATTCCCCTCCAAGGCCAATGATGAGGATATGGGACTTTGCCGGGTATTCCTTCTCTTGATAGCGGAATCTAATTAATAGAATTTTTGCTTCTTGTTCACTCTCCTTCCCCAAGCATTTGATGCTCAGTCCATCTGCGAGGACATTGATCAATGGATGAAGCGAAAGGAGGAGCCTCTACTGAATTCCGCTCGCCCCGGTCCTTAGTAGCGTTGACTTTGTCAACCTTTGGATGTTGTTGTGACGCTTTGGTTAGGCTGAGTGAGTTCTCGCGAATCAAAGAAGGATCTAGAAGCGGCTTAGGTAGATGATTGGATTCTTTTTTTCATATGCAATAGCTTAGCTCATAAAGAGCTGAGCAGATTGTGGATAAACGGTAGATCTCTCTTCGCAACGCAATAAAGAAGTCTAACAGTTTCTCTCGGCATCTGTCTTGATTTTCTTTTACTTCTCGAAGTTGGATTTACGGCCGGGCTACTACTACTACCAGGTGCATATCGCGGAAGGAGACGAGCCAAAGACGACTTGTGGGACAAGCAGCAACCTTACTAATAAAGGGGCGTTTGATTGTTGCCTTTTGGACTCACATCTTCTTTCTCACTCACTATTTCTTTTTTATTTAGAAATTCATCATATAGACATCCCATTTTGATTTTTGCTTGAACAATATTGATGTAGAATAGACTGACATGTGTACTGTATTTCCTCTCCCTTTCTCTTCCGCATGTAGTGCCTTTTCTTGTTTTGATATGCCCAAAGGTTAGGTGCAATAAGTTTCAAAATCTCAAAAAAAATTAGCGTGGTTTTTCTCTAAAAATTCAGAGGGTTTTGCCAGAAAGAGTTTGGGGAACAGCAAGCCATGAATGGGGCGGGGAGAGCGGAGCTCGATAGAAAGCATAGACGAGACAGTGGTTTGTTTACAACCAGTCGTGATCAAAGCTCTTTCAAGCGAAAAGGCGCATGGGTTCCACTTTTTTCTAGAAGATTCCATATTTCCTCTATAACGAGCCTTGCTTCGCTTCCACGACTCCAACGAACGCGCTAAGAAAAAGCACTGCTTGTCACATGACTTCTACTTTTTTCTAGAAACAACAACAAGAGAAGCTGGTCACAAGCGAGGGAAGAAATAGGCGAATCCACAAGAGTCTGAGAAGCCTTGAAAATAAAGAAAATAAGTCTCACTGACAGCTAGGGGAAGGAAGGCCAGTACAGCGTACTTTCATAAAGCGCAAGGATCCACTAGGTTGGGTTTGCTAGTAACGGCTGCTGAGGTGTAAGTATAGTTTGAAGGGCTTCGTCAGGCAAGAAAACCACTTCATCAAAGACTTAACAAACGCCATTAGTACGCACCACCTTCCAAGACTGAATCAATGGGTTGATTAGATGGCAGAAGAAAAGTACATATGGTAGTTAGGGTAGCGTATGAGATAACAGACTACTAAAGGTACATATGTAACTCACCACTCACTGGTAAAAGAGAAGAGAGAAAGGACCAATTGAGGGCCCCGTGGCCGGAATACGGTAGGGTTTTCAAGCCCCGCGCTCGATTCTCAGTAAGAAAGAATAAACGACCTACTAAAGACAGATCGTCAAATGGCGACGTATATAACGAAGTGCTTCGATAATAGGGCTAGATAGTTGTATTGAATCAGGTACATGGTGAATCGATCACTCTCCTCATCGTCAGGTGTTGATAGATGCTCGACCAAGGAAGTAATAGAAGGTGATGGCAAAAGAATCAGAATTGCGATCTGATATCACGGAACCTGGGTATTTAGAGAAGGTAATGGTTAGCTAAAGATCTTCCTGCATATCCATACAAGACCCAAGTAGGCGGGTCGAGGTCCTACGAGGTACCCACTACTCGGAGTACCCTCCCAAAAGGAAAAAAATGGTGTGGTGTGTTTGAACACACCTATACCACAGGTAGGTGTAGCGGAATAGATTATTTATGTAATCAAGGCATTATCTGGAGAAAGATTTCATTGCAAAAGCCTGTCCTTCTTCAGGCCCAGGTCATTTAGTCGAGGTCGACCACAATTCCCCAAGAAAGAAATAGATAGAATTTCACTAATTGGAAGGAAAATGAGGTGAACGGAACTTGAACAACTAGAGTTCCAATCCTGTTGGGGATAGTAACTTCTTAGAAAAGCAAGGACGGGACTCGTTTTCAAGCGGAATTCGAAGATTAGTCTTTCTCGCCTAAGGGTCAATCACTTTTAGATCATGGCTTGTAAACGTTACGATAGCAAGCCTCTCTCCAGCCGGAGAGCCTCCAGGACAAGGAGCAAGAAAACAGGTGCTCAAATGTGGTTAAGTTTAAAGTGCAGCTTTAAAGAGTATAAGTTGCGACGCTTTAAGCAAGAAATATGAAGCGACGACTTTGGCAAGTCACATAGGCGTTAGGAAAAAGGTGTAAAATATATCAGATGCTTGCTCATTTCATGAATCTATCCTAGAGTAAGAAAGGGTTTAGTTAATGGAGATATTAACTCTTCCGGGAACCAGTAACACATAAACCATATCAAACCAATCCCAATGGACAAACCCTCGATCCACTCCTAGCTCTATAGCCCTCCTCTCCTGGGCCTATGTAAGAAATCTTCCTTTCAGTCGAGCTCAATTGCATAGAACCTGCTTCGTACTTTCCAGCCTCTTTCACTCCCTCTCTCGCTGTTAGTTAGGGAAAAGCCCTAACTAATAATAGATAGAAATAGCAAAAAGGGGCTGCTAGTTGTAGCGTGATAGCGTAGCGCCAGCAAAGTGCTCTACAAAGGATGCTCAACCCCCTTATCAATTATTTTTTAGTATTTTTTATTTTTAGAAACTTTTTTTATTATTTTTCCCCTAGTGGTTCGACAGCCGTTCACGGTCAATAAAATGGAATATGTTCTAGTATACTTAAACCAAGAATGTGGCACGCCCCTATTTGTATTATCATATTTCACACTATGCCTGGTTCTTTTGCGCAGTGTCATAGTAAGGATAGAATACTTAGTTAGACTAAGGCTGGGCTGCCCCTGCTCAGGCATTACCGAAATAGCAGAAATGGCATCTACCTTTCCAATGGAATCTTTGACCGGCTTTGTTTTCGCTTCGCTCGTACGTGGCACTCCTTGCTCGCGGAGCGTCATACCAAAAAAAGAAAGGTTTTGGAAGCCCTGATCCACTCACTCCATCTAGAGGTGAAACCAAACTGCTGCAGCATCCTCAATATATCATAAGATATCAAATTGGATATCTCTTCCCTCACCTTCGGCGACCCTTATACTTTCTTGAGATGCAAGCAGAGGTCAAGAGAGGCGTGGTAACACAAAAGAATTCCTATATAATAATGAAACCTAGTCTGCTGCTCGCTTGTCATGAGCGGCGGGGAGGTAGGCGAAGGTAGCTTGCTTCTCTTCTCCTGGGCTACCACACATGTTTTTTGCGAAGAAAATGCAGCGAGCGGTTATTCGTTTAGTAGAGCTACCGACCGCCGGACGACGACCACTTATTCAGTTTGTTATCCGTTTCACCGAGAGTGAGGCTTTCCCACGGTAATGGAAAGGTCAGCGGAATGCATAAAGGAATGCGCAATCAAGCATGCCTCAACTGGATAAATTCATTTATTTTACACAATTGTTTTGGTTATGTCTTTTCTTCCCCTACACCTGCTCGGTCGGAAATAGTTGCTATTTACCTATGATTACTCGGTGGCCTCAGAGACCGAACTGATCTATTAACACCTACCTTATCTATGGGGTCTCAATCTTGAACTCAACCTGATGCCTAATTGCCTGAATCTCTGCTTCCTTTTACTACCAGCGGGCTAGCCTTAGTTATATTAAAAAAGAAAAAGGCGCTACTATACAATACATTAGTAGGGTAGGCTTTGCTAACTCAGCCGCTTACTTCTACTAATGGAGAACACCTCTTCCCGGGCTTCTGGCTTTAGTTTACAAACCTACTTGTCTTTCTTTTTCTTCCTTGACATTCATGAGTAAGATCTTGTGGTAGACTGCCCTCCTGGGAGGCACTTGGCAACTCACTCGTGCAGGGAGGGAAAGGGCTTCTCTTTCTATAGGAATATAGACCTGTCTTATTTCAACTCTTTTCCTTTAAGTGATCTTATTTCGGGGATTGATCGGTCTGTGCCACAAAGATGATTGTAGAAAGATACCAGGATTATACTCAAAAGACTTGCTTTTGTTGTTCATATTCCTTATCATATTACCTATTATCTTTTTTAGGAGTGTCGATTGAGAATACTCCTGCTCATCTTCCAACTCCTTTAATCCCGCAGCACTTCCATATGGAGAAGAAAGATAGGCTTACCATGTTCCATCAATAGCACCTAACCTATGCCGATTTTGGCGGACCGTGCTCAACCCCGGTGAACTCATGCGGTTCCGCTTGGGGCGGGCTCAACTATCTCACTTGAAGAAAGATAGATTAGAGAATATAAATAGAAGATAATCATGGTACAATCTATCATAAGAAAACGCAAGTTTCTGGCCCTTCCTACGATGATTATTTAAGTCGCAGTACAAGATGAGTTCCCGTTTGAAAAATCCTTTATCTATTAGGTACGTTGCCCTTCGAGCCCTCAAAGAGGAACCATCACTATCTTTTTGTTAGGAATTTTGTCTATTTTATTCTTTCTTCGGGATTCAACGGCAAAAAGTCGACGTGAAGAGGGGGTATATGGGATATCTATCTACGGGGCCTGCACTTTATTATAGGGAAATGGGGGAAAGATGAACTTCATTCGGTAGCAGCATTCTTGAAGACTTTCCCCGCTCTAGAACAATAGTAAGTAGTCAGTATAGCCAGTAGTTGGCCTTAAGCCTAGCTGTGTTACGAAATCGTGAGGCTTAGACGTGCATCCGCTATACTGTACGGGATTTTGATATGCGAAGCTTGTCTATGACTCTGGGGACATCATGGTGCCACCGTAGGCCACGTTGTGCTATCGTGAGCATGAGCTTGGGTTCCGCCATGCTTGCGACGATAATAGCTATAAGGTGGTGTTTGGTTTTAAGAAAGGGGAGGAGATGAAAAGAGTGGAATGGAGGGAAAGGAGAAGAGAGGAGTGGAAGAGAATAGTGAAATTAAATTTCATTATTTGGTTTGACATAAAATTTAATAGGGAAAGGAATTGTAATTTTTTTTTGGACAAATTTATCATTTGCCTTAAATATTAAATTATCTATATTAATAATAAAATATAATTTAATATTAATACCAAACTTTTTTAATTTCAAAAAGTTCTAAAACAATTCATGATTTATATTTAATATAAAATATAAAATAATTTAATATCTTAAACTATTTAATATAATTTAATATTAAATATAATTTAATATAAACAAAAGCCAATCAATATAAGTTAACGTCAGTCAACATAAGTCAGCGCCAGTCAACGCCGGCCGGCTATTTTCCGACAGAAGTCTGGCGAGTTCCGGCGGAGATCCGATGTGCCGGCGGTGGTTCGGCGAAAATCCGGCGAAGTTCCAACGGAAATCCGGTGAAGGTCCGGCGATAGTTAATTTATATTTATATATTTTCATATTAAATAAATAAATAAGTTTATTTATTTTATTAATTTTTTTAAATCATTCATTAAATTTGATTAATATAAAATTATTTATAATATTAAATTGATAAAATAAAATTATAAATAATAATAATTATTAATAACATTAAACAAGTTGAAATGTTGAAGGGCAATTTTGAAAACTTGTGTTTTCAACATAAGAGGAATTTAAATTCTTCACTCTTTGGTGTGGAATTTAAATTCTACATTATAAGGGATATTAAATTTTAATGGAAATTAAATTCTTATATATTTTGTGCAACCAAATAATGAAAATAAAAGTAAATTTTAAATTACTTTCCTCTCCTCAATTCTCTCCCCCCAACCAAACATCACCTAAGTATACGAAAGAACCCCTTTTTTGTAAATCCTATGATGCAATTGGAGCTTATCGGCAGAAAAGAATCAATTTAGAGCAGTCTTTCTATCCTTTTTTTGGGGTTGCATGCCTAAGGCAATGTTTTTCGTTTTTGTAGATTGAGATGGATTGATCTTCGCTATCGTGCCTCTTCCTTGTACCAGTGGATGCTGCGGCAGTGCCTAATAAGCATGTAGTAAATGACTCTTGTTTCCTCGTCAAGGGTGTAATAAAGATTCAGTCCATAAGGGTTGCATTCTATATATGCTTTCCAAATTGTTGGGGTCGTTGCGTGGCCTCAAAGAATTGTTCCTCCGGTGTGAAACCAGTTGGTTCCGTTATAAAATGTGGTGCCGGTTCATCTCTCTCGACCAGTTCAGGTTCGTTCAAGGGAAGGGTGCTCGAGGGGACCCAGACTTGAAATCTCTTAAAGAAAGAAAGCTTCCGATTCACTTAGAAAACACTGATCCCTCACCTTGATACTAAACCGGATCGAGCCCGGGATCTTCTTGAAATGGGAAGATCTAGGATAGGCGGTTCTTTATCTTTAAGTTCATTCACTATAGGTTCTCTTACTTGCTCTAGTGGCTGACAAACGCCAACCGGGAGGGGAGGCTCAGGAATCGACAGGTAAGATAGATAGTTGAGCTTTTGAGGTAAGGAATTGGCTTGTTCAGGTCAAATCATCCATGAACCCAAAGTAGCACATGCAATTGGATCACGCTAGCTCAATATTGGTGTGCTTGAAATTTGCATGCAAGGAATTTGTCTTCAAATTTACCTCTCAATATTGGTGTGCTTGAAATTTGCATGCAAGGAATTTGTCTTCAAATTTACCTCTCAATAGTGGTGTGCTTGAAATTTGCATGCAAGGAATTTGTCTTCAAATTTACCTCTCAATAGTGGTGTGCTTGAAATTTGCATGCAAGGAATTTGTCTTCAAATTTACCTCTTCAAAGTTGAATGCATGCATGTGTATTTGAATTCCAATTTTGAATTTTTCAACAGATGGCGTGTAAGGATCGCCTTAAGCTTGCGGTCCAAAATCCGGTGAAATATCCGCCATTTCCATGAGCAAATATTGACAAATCATGAATGAATTGCGGATCGACCATTCATAATGGCCAAAGACCTTTCAACTTCTTCAATGATCCCCAACCTCACCATTTGGCATTTAATTGCATGAACAAAATTGTCAAAGAATTTTGCTATTTCATTATTACGCTTTTACCGAGCAATTATTTTGCCCTATTTTCTTTAATGTTTTCCCACATTCAAGTCAAATTTTCAACATGTAGAAAATTTAGCACTTGTTGGTCGGGTTAGACTTCTTTTTATCGCGGTTTAAAAAAATTCAAATATTTTAATAATAATTTTAGCTATTGAAAATTATATTTAAATAAATTTTTTTTAGGGAACAATAATGGAATTAAAATTTATGTGGTTAACAATATTGATTATTGATGAAAATTAAAAAATAATGGTTTAAGTGAAACAACTTTTTCAAGAAAACAAATTTACCAGATTCCATGTGTATAAATTGTTGAAACAGATAGTGAAAATATATAAGATTTTCTTATTTTCCCAAGCCTTTTGGTTTTCAAGCATCTATATTTGGCTAGTCACCCGAATGTAAATCTTGAGGGAGATAGAAGTGTTATAATAAGCTCACATTATTTTCAAAAAATAGAGATAAACAAAGAGATTGGGCAATTAATCAATTAATTCTTATGTATTTTTTTCACTTATGTTTGTTTAGCCATATTTGCTATTAAGGTTGGTTTAAGATAAATTTTATTTCAATGTTTTACCCAAGATACATAAAATGACCAAATTATCCAAAGATAATGTGATAATGTTCCTATATCTAACAATCTAAGTATTTAGTTTTGTGACTTACAACATGACATCCAATAAATTACATGAGTCTTATGCCATAAAAATATTTTGTTAGTTTAACTAAATCTTAATAATCATTCTAATAAATTTGTTTTGATAAATTTTTTAGAAATTATAAATTTTGTATAAAATTCAAAAACTCTGAACTTAAAGTAAATTTTTTGGTATTTTGCTACTTTTACCTTATAAGAGTAAATAATCAATTTAAAATTATGACAAAGCAATCTTTTTAGTCAAATATGATAAAAAAATTAAAGTCACAAAACAAATCAAGGTAGATTTAATTAATTACTTCTCAAACTTCTTCTTTATTTGAATTTTCTTAAAAATAATGTGAATTTATTATAATTATTTTCTTGAAGTAGGGTGGGTTTACAAAAATTGTGGTATGAAAATATCAGCACTGTAAATGAAAAAAAATGAGAAAAAAATGGTCACATTTCGTCATTTAACAAAATGATTATATAGATACTTTTGGAATAATTACGCCTAGATAAAAATAATTCGATCACTACAATAAAAGACATAGTTTTCGTAGGAAGAGACGATGTCACTATTTTTTAAAACAACTATATATATTTATAAAAATTGTACAAGACCACGTAAGTGCTTTAATTTCCCCTTAAAACAATTTAAAAAAATCAATTGAAGATTCGGATCCCTTTTTTTTTTTTTTTTTGCAATAGTACAATTGGAAGAAAAATATATCTACAAAGCTCACAAAAGACCCGTCATCCTTTTATCAATCAACCATTGTATTATATATTCATGTGAGAATCTGAATACTCACAAAAATTGCTCGTGGCATAGAGCAATAGTCACCATTCATTTCGCATAGAAAACGTCGTCATTTTGTTTATAAACCAAAAACTTATTATCACTTATTTGTCACCGGCCTAAAGAGTAGTTTTCAAATAGTATTATTTGGTTGGTTCCGAGTTTGAATCCTAAAACTAAAGGAAATAAGGAATTAATTTGAACTTTGTCTACTATTCTATCATTTAAAGAAAAAATAAATAAAATATATATTATCACAAATTTAAATTATCCATTTATAAGGAGAAACATAAGAATCATGGCTGATTTTGTCAATTTATGTGTAAACAGTCAAAGACGCCGAGATAAAATTAGTAAGTGAAAAATTATAAATTTATCACACTAAAAGATGTTATCAATTTATCTCACTCAGAAATAAGGAGACAATTTTCGGATTTTGAACGGCTAAAATAGCTCCATTGATTTTAACATCTAGAGCGTACAACATTATTGCACGGAAACACCACAAATTGAGTCCCCCACATAGAACTGCCGAGTCTCACATTTTCAACAAAAATCATAAACATTAAAGCACACGGAATTAATTAAATAAATAAATAAATATTTTATTAAATATAATTTTATTCTTAACTTCAGTATAAAAAAATTAGTTAGACATATTTAAATAGAAAGTAAGAATTAAATTACTGCTGCTGCCACTATTCTTCTTCTCCTTTTCTGCCTTGCGTCCGCCTTTTTTCTTTCTCTTTGGCGGCTCCCTCACCTCTTCGTCCAAAAGCCAAAAGCCAAAAGCCAAAAGCTTACTTATAGAATCTTCAAAATGGGCCCCACTTTTTCAATTCTAAAGCCAAAAGGCTTTGGCCTTTTATTTGTTTTTGCTCTCACCACTTGGTATTTAATTGCATGAACAAAATTGTCAAAGAATTTTGCTATTTCATTATCACTCTTTTGCGGAGCAATTATTTGGATTAATATCTTTAATCTGAACACTCTTGATCTTTTATAGATCTTATACCACTTGTGTTTTAGTATTAGTGTAGGATTAAGATTTAACTTTTTTTTCTTTTTAATTTATTAACCACCAATTGTGTTAATAAAATTTGCTCATATAAAGACCAGATCAAGAGAGAATCATGATTCCAATTATTTTATCCTATTGTCTTTAATGTTTTCTCACATTCAAGTCAAATTTTCAACATGTAGAAAATTTAGCACTTGGTCGGGTTAGACTTCTTTTTATCGCGGTTGAAAAAATTCAAATATTTTAATAATAAATTTAGCTATTGAAATTTATAATTAAATAATTTTTTTTTCAGGGAAAAATAATGGCAATAAAATTTATGTTGTTAAGAATATTGATTATTGATGAAAATTAAAAATTATAGTTTAGGTGAAGCAACTTTTTCAAGAAAACAAATTTACCAGATTCTGTGTATAACATTTTCAACACTAAAAATGTGAGTTCCTGATATCATATATAAATATGTAAAAAGGGAAGGGAGGATGAAAGATAAATTGAAGTGAAAGGAAGAAATGGAAGGTGAGAACACAAAACCAAAGATACTTATCTTTGGGGGTACTGGATACTTCGGTAAGTATATGGTGAAAGCAAGTGTTTCTTCTGGTCACAAAACTTTTGTTTATGCTCGACCTGTTACACAAAATTCAAGACCCTCCAAGCTTGAAATCCACAAGGAATTTCAGGGTATTGGCGTCACCATTATTGAGGTTACTTCATTACTCAATTATCTCGATCTCGTTTGGTTTTGTTTCTTCTTTTTTTTTCTTCTTTTTTCCCCCTTTAAATGCACGCGTGAAATTCGAACCTCAGCCCTCTTATACTTCTTTTTATGAGATTAATTTTGTGTTGATCTAATTGGAACCCTTCGATATTATTTATAATAATACTGTTGAAATTAAAACAGGGAGAGCTAGATGAGCACGAGAAAATTGTATCTATGCTTAAGGAAGTAGATGTGGTGATATCTACTGTATCTTATCCTCAGTGTCTTGATCAACTGAAAATTGTTCGTGCCATCAAAGTTGCTGGTAACATCAAGGTATTTGATTGAGCTCTTTCTTTTTTAAAAAAAAAAATAAATCGCTTGTTGTCTTTTTTTTTCAGAAATTGAAATATAGTTTTTTTACTAATTGGAAAATATTAGAAACTTTTAAATGTGGACGTCTGCACTTTGTAAATGTAGATTTAAGTTAGGCAATGGTAGTTAGCTATCAAAGACGTAAAAATATATATGAGGGCTAGTTAATTAGCAAAATACCTAAAATTACAAACTTTAAATTCAGTGTCTTTTTAGTGTCTTTTTACAATTCAGTGCTGCATTGCTTCAAATTTGTTTATACAGGACAGATCTTAAAGACACTATGTTTTGGTTGCTAGAGGTTTCTTCCATCTGACTTTGGATGTGAAGAGGACAGGGTGAGGCCTCTGCCCCCTTTTGAAGCTTGCTTGGAGAAAAAAAGAATAGTAAGAAGGGCAATAGAAGCAGCTAAAATTCCCTACACTTTTGTCTCGGCAAATCTCTATGGTGCTTACTTTGTGAATGTCTTGCTTCGTCCATCTGAATCATATGATGATGTTGTTGTTTATGGAAGTGGTGAAGCAAAAGGTAAGTTTGATTCCCAGTGCAGAAGTCCACACATATTAAAATACAATTTACACTAAAAGTTCATTTGTTGAATATTTTTTTGATGTTATACCATCTATTTATCTATTTCAGCTGTCTTTAATTACGAGGAAGATATAGCTAAATGTACAATCAAAGTGATAAATGATCCAAGGACATGCAATCGAATTGTGATTTATCGACCGCAAACAAACATTTTATCACAGCTTGAATTGATCTCCCTTTGGGAACATAAGACTGGACGGAATTTTAAAAGAATTCAAGTTTCTGAGGAAGAGCTAGTAAAGCTATCTCAGAGTAAGAATTTTGATTTTTTATTTAATTTTTTGTTTAATAAAATTATTCACTTTTATATAAAGTCATAAAAAGATAAAATCAATGCAAGCAGGAGCGAACCGGAATGATGTTCCATTCTATGGGCCCAAAGTATAAATCTAGTGGGGTCAAAACGTAAATTTTTTTTTTTGGTTAAATTTCAAAGCAGGTGCTCATCTTTTATAAATGTTTGCCATAACCTAATATGTTTCTCCTGTATGATATTTATCACTCATTTGACTGTTAATTGTTTGAAGTTAGTATCTAACTAAGCGTACAATACCCCACAATCCGAGTTAGATAATTAAAAAGTTTAAGAAAGTAAATAAAATAAAAAATATCTAATTGTGCCAGTTTGGGTATGGTGTACATAGGATAATTTTTCTTGTTAAATGAAGTCAATTAATAAAGTATTTCTCAAACCTAAAAGTACTTATTTAATGTTAGGGTGATGTAACAGCTTTTATTTTAGATTTTTTTAAATTGAAAAAATTTTAGTTAGCTCATTCTAAGAAAAATTCATATATTTGCCTCTGCCTAGTTCCACCCCTAACTATAAGATTTTATAGGCTTCCATCTCTTTGACATCTCATTCATTTTTACACTTAATTGATATTGTTTATTGCAACCTATTAATTTTTCAATTGTTGCAGCCTTACCACCTCCAGAAGACATACCAATATCCATCATGCACAGCCTACTTGTAAAGGGTGACTCGATGAACTTTGAACTTGGAGAGGATGACATTGAAGCTTCAAAGCTGTATCCAGATTTTAAATTCACCACAATCGATCAACTTCTTGACATTTTTCTCATTGACCCCCCAAAACCTGCACGTACGGCTTTTGAATAAGAAGCTTAATTTATGTAATTTTCAACTTTAAATTGTCTCTGAAACTAGTTCTATCCTTGTTTTGTGTCAATAAATCGAAAGACGGAATAACAGAATATGCATGGAACACCATGCCTATTTTGAAGCTTTTATATATTTTTACTCTAGAAAAATGCTGTAGTAACCAAAGATACAAAATAAAATAAGCAGACAACATAAAATAATCACAATATAGTTTATAGTGAGAATGATACGTTATCAAAGAAATGTTGAAAAAATAATTCATTTTTCAAAAGAAATTTATCATACTCTTTCATTTTGATCTTTCCTCCTTTAAATTCCATGATATAAAAAATTTTTAAGATTCGATTCCCAAGAATTAAGGAAGTGGAAGGCATAGGAGTTGGAGCAGGGGTAGATAGTAGGCTAAAATAATTAAAGTGGAAACTAGTTTTGATCAGGAATATTTGATTAGTGGAAAGTATTTTACTAGTGAAAAATTTAGTTATTCTTAACTTCATTGCTTCAGTCGGAGACATGGCTATGTATTTATAGGCCTTACAAATTCTAGGTGACCACACATTTAAGTGTTTTTAGTTTTCTTTATCGAATGCTAGACCATGAATGAAATTTTTATGTTATAATATATTTACATTTAATTTTAATAAGTCTCATTTAAGTCTTATATCTTTTTTATTTAATTTTTAATTTTAATTTTAATTTGACATTCAAATTTTATCAACCCAACCCAACCTGATGATTTAAGGGTCAAGTTGGATTGGATTGAGCATATTTATTAGGTTGGATTGGATTGATTTTATATCAACGCATTCAATAGTGGTTTAGATTGAGTATTCACAAATCTTATCCAACCAATGCGTAGGGATGGCAATGGCCACCGCCCGCAGCGGGTTTGCCATTACCAAACCCAAACCCGCACAAAATTTAAATTACCAAACCCACCCGCAACCCGCAGCGGGTTTTAATTTTTTTAAAAAAACCCACCCGCAACCCGCAGCGGGTTTTAATTTTTTTAAAAAAACCCACCCGCAGCGGGTTTTAACAATTACCAAACCCGCAATGGTATCCGGCGGATTTTTTGCGGGTTTCCGTATTTAAAATCACAAATATTTAATAAATAAATTTATAATAATAACCTCAAGTTCCATATAACATATTCAATTTTATATTTAAACAATGTAAATGAAAAATTAAAATTTCCACATCAATTCAACACAAATGCTCAAATTTAAGTATAAATTATACAAATCTATTTAAAAAACACAAACTAATATCTAAAAATAATAATTACATTTCATATTATCATTTAAAACAAGATCAAAGAGAATATATTTATTTTATTCACCACCATAAGCACCCATCTAACACAATGCCTAAAATAATAATTAAGATTAATATTTTCAAATACTAATTCGAAGGGAAATGCCTTTAGTTTTCTTTAGGTTATGACTTTAGAATAAGAGATGAGCCATATACACACATACACAACTTTGAGCCTTTTGCTATTTGGTAATTTGATTAATTACATTATTTTCTTTATATATTTTTATATTTAAATTAAATTAAAAATATTTGAAAAAAATTATTACGGGTTTGGTGGATATCCATGCGGGTATCCACCGGGTATAAGGTTAATACCAAACCCACCCGCATCCATATGCGGGTTTTAATTTATAATACTAAACCCGCCCGCAACGGATAAAATTACCCGCAACGGGCGGGTTTTGGCGGGTGGATTTGGGCGGGTTTGCGGGTACAATTGCCATCCCTACCAATGCGTGACCACCCCTAAAATAACGTGCTTCTCAAATGAGCTTATTTATGCCGCCAACTTCAGATTCTATCTTTATTTCACAAAATAGGCAGGGGAAAGCAGACAAATCCTATGATAAAATTGGAGAAAACAATAGAATCACTTTCAAATGGTCAAATTGTTTAGTAAACTTAGCGCTAGAATGGATTCAATATGATGGTAGTTTCGAAATTAAAAGTTAAATAATCCATCTAGCATTCAACATTAAATGTTAAGTTATTCTTTTTCACACTTAATTTTATTCAAACTTATTTGATAAATTTTCGGTGTTAATTTAAAAACAAACAAATTGAAAATAGCTGAATCTAGTTTCAATATTAAGTGAAAAAACAAACAACACCGAACCCTTGATTCTGGCATTTTCCTTGTATGAAGTTATTTAATCAAATAAAAAATTGTTTTCTTATTGGAATTGCGCATCGGTGTTTGTCTCATACCATTTATATTCATATCATATTTTTCTTCTTTTTAATTTCTTTTTAAATTTTATTGTATTCGTAAAATTTTCTTTACACAGAAAACAGAAAATTTTACTAATAAAGGGTTCATCTCACTTAGCGCCCTATTTGTTACGCAAGTAGTTTCAATATTATTTTGTTAATGAGTTTGAAAGCATTCAAATTCAATTGTTTCCATTTTTTTAGTTCATTTTATAAAATGCATTGATGAAATTTGAGATCATTTTAGTAATTGGGGTTCATTGAACATAAGGTCGTACTTTTGATAAAAGTACGGAAATTTTATTACTAGTTGATAAAGTGACCAAATTAAATATGGATAATTGCATTAAAGCCTTATTTGGGGGTGTCAAAAATATCCGCGCAACCGGACTTGGACAGAACTTACGCGACGTGGGCCAAGTAACATCTAGTCAAGGGATGAGGTCAAGCCGTAGCCCCAGGCATCACTTGATAAATTGGGGGTAATGTCCAAAATTCTAATTTTATTAAAAAAATATATTATTTTAAATAATTATATTTATTCGGCCAATCTATTACAAACGTTAAAATTTTTGAACATTTAAATTCATATTTCATGCCTAATTTCATTGAAAAAATTTTAAAAATTAAAAATTATATAAATCTAAACATATACATACTTAATATTATAAAATATAAAATCCAATGCTTTTGAAGCTCGAACAAAATGCCTAGCCTAGGTGTTCAAAAAACATGTCCGTGTCGGAGCTGGGATTTGCCATTCCTGGGCCCAACCCCCGGTTTTGTCATCCCTGGCCTTACTATATATATAATTCCATGAAATCTGATTCATCATCTATTGTTCATAGTTTCTTGTCAAATTTATTTCAATTTTGAACAATATCAAATATAAATACCATTTCACCCTTGAAAAATTAAATCTAATTGCAACAAAAAAAACAACATGAGAGCACCAAAACTAATTGAGTAATTGGTTTAATCTATAGGGATTGAAAGAACATTTACCTTATTTATTATTTATAACTATTTATTTAGATCATTGCAAAGTGCTAACAAATAAAGAAAAAAAAATTGATCATTACACTTCCAGTAATACTAGACATTCTTTATTGTATCCTTCTTTGTTCTAAATGATTTGGGACAATCAATAAATTGGAAACTACATATTAATCTTATGCTTTCAAATTCATAAAAGAAAATAAGATTGAAGCTACTTGTGCAATAAGTCCTCGAGCCTTAGTCGAGAGGTTTTTAAACAGTTTTATTTTATTAGAATTTATATCCTAAAGAGAATAATTAAAAAAATTGATTTAATCTTTAACCATGCATTTGGTTATTTACTTTTTTTCCCTGCTTGTATAACAAATACGCCATAAGCTACATGAGTCCTTTATTAGTAAAATAATACCAAAATAGAAAAGAATTAAATACACCCACTATTAACTTACGGGTCTTGTTATCTTACAATATAAAATGTAACAAATATTAAAGAAATTGACAAACAAATCAACAACATTACACCACGTGTAACTGTTATAATTCTAATTTTATCGATTGAAGCGGTTTGCAGCCGGTTGTAAAAAGTTGGTCGAAAGAGGAATAATTTCTACTATAGCCTGTGCAACCCAAAGCGACATGATTTCTTTGAACTCTCAGGCTGAGGAAACTTCCGACTTGCGCATATCCGCCCGTTCTGAGCAAGAAAACGAACAGATCAAGGTCAGAACGGGATCGGGTGTTTTCACGTCTCACCTTCGTGCCCGGTTTGGCGGGTAGCTTGCTTCTATGGGTCATATATGAACAGAAAAACTCATGCAGATTGACCTGGTTGATCCTTGGGGTTACTTTTTTATTTTTATGAAGAATTTTATCCGATTTGCTGCCAAACGCTAAAAAAATAGAGTTTTTGTTGTCCATCTGAAGCCGGTGAAAGATGCAGTTTCATGTCCTGCTCGTATTGGATGCAAAAAATTGAAAGTTTAATTAGATTCATTCTAGTTTTTTCGTGAGTTGATTAAAAAGACTGGACATAATTTATGGATTTTATGCATTACGCTGCCTCTTCATCAAATAACTCAAAAACGAATCCCTTGTAATTTTAATGTGGGCTAATTGGGGAGCAAGAAATGGTGTGCTTTTTAAAAGATGAAGATGCAGAGAAGATTTTTGCTAAAGCCGAAGCCACCTTCACCCTTTGTGCTGAGAGTAGTCATCAATGAGGTATTAATTTTTAACTCCATTCATGCAAACTCCAAGGAACTTTTCATGGTCGCCTGCCCCTGGATATTGGTATAAATTAAATCTTGAAGATGATTAAATCAAGGACAGGAGTTGGTGATATTATTAAAAAATAATCATAGTTGCTGTGAAAACTAGCTTTAATGGCGCTTAATCGAATTACAAAAAATCAGGTTTCTTGCCTCCAAACAATAGTCCCTGCTTTGACCCGGTAGCCCAAGAGATTTTCTTTCACCAGTTTTCCCAGTTTTCCATCACTTCTTTTTTTCTATTCATTTCATTCCCATCCGTTCGATTTTACTGTTCACACCTAACGGCCCTCATTCATGTAATGTTTGTTACATGATCATGTAACTTAACCCCGGCCTTAACTTATTTGTTCTCTAAAAAGTCAAAGTCAAAGTCAAAGTCAAACTAAGTCTACAGCGTAATTCTCTTTCTCAATTGTTTTGAAGGAGCGGGCTAAGTTACGGATTCTGTAACTTAAAGATCCAGCTTTAGCCAACTCCCATATACACTCATTTGGTGCTTTTCTCTCCCCTCAAGACATGTGTGCTCCTCTCATTGGGTGTGTATGTTACAGATTCTGTAACATAGCAACCGCCTTGTTTTGAATTGTCTTTTGATTAGAAAGGAAATGAAAGCCTGAATAGTGGCTTGGTCATGAAATGAATGACAAATAAATGAAGCACGCTATTTATTTATTGTTATTTCTTTAGGCATTGTGTAATATGGTGTATATTAAAAATTGGAAAGATTTTGTAATTAATAGATATATTATGGAGTACGTTTGTTTACCATCAACTTCTAAAATTTTTATGAAGTAGTTTTTCAGTAATTTTCTTAGGCTGATCATTCGAGTTCAAATATTTAAAGAGGTAGGAGGCAAAAAAAATTAATTTAAAGTTTTTTATCACCCTCTTATCTTTTTTAAAAATTATACCAAAATTTAGAAACTGTTTCTTTCTCATTCAGACATTCAGATAGATGGAAAACGGAAAAAATAAAATAAAATAAAACACATTGATGAAAGACTATTACATCTTATGCTGCTTTGAGAAACTCCAATGTATTTGAGAGTGAGAATTACTTGCATGGGGGCGGACGACCCCGTTGGACCGGCCGTTTAGCAGGCCATGGGACCCGCAAATTTATATGGGTCCCATATAATTTAGTTTTCGGGTCCCGACTGGTCAGACGCACCGCAACCCCTTTAACAGTCTAACCCACAGAAGTTCGCAGATGCACCACCTGGCAGCCTAACCCACCCAAGTTCTCGGTCAGAGTACGTATCAACAGCAAATAACTACATACACGAAAGCTGTATTAATTTTGCTAATTGTTTTCCGATAGGACAATCGAATGAATAATGCCATGATTGAATTTTGTCACTCAACTTTTATAACTACAATCATCATCGGTCTAAGTTCAAAATAAATGCAACAACATTCTACAAAATAAGCATTAAAAATAAATAGTATGTCTACCCAAGCCAAGTCTTTTTTCCTAAAGAAGAAAGGAAATATTTCATTACAAATAAATTGGGAATCCTAAATTATCCAGCATTATATGTATCCATTCGCAGTTTTACTTCTTTATTCCAATCGTCAAGAAGGCTAAAAATATTATAGATCTGTGGCTGTACGAAAAAGCCAAAGGTTGTGATCTAACAGCCCCCTAAGGCTACGTTTGGCACGCATGATTAGATTGAATTGGATTAAGTTGGATTATGTTATATATTGTACTATGTTTGGTACAACATCGGATTGGACAATGTAAAATCATATTTAAATACAAAAAATATTTATGAATATCTAAGAGTAATAATTAAAATTAATTTAAAAGTAATTAACAAGAGCATTAAATATGCAGTAAATTAGTTATTGGGTTTCATAATTATAATAAATAAATATAAATTAATAAAACTATTTAATTATTTAATTAATATTTATCAAATATTTTAGATATATTTCATTTTTTCAAAAAGTTAGCAAATAATGTATATATAAAATCAATTATTTACTTGTATTATTAATTTCCATGATTATTTTTAATATTACATTGGTGATTATTAAATTTAATACAATCAATTATTGTAACAAATTATTAAATAGTTAATTTTATTGGAGTAAAAGTACCAATTTAATTAGACTATAAAAAAAATTCAAGTAAATCATGAATAAAATAATTAATTAAGTAATTAAATTTTAGGTTACAAATAAAAAATAGTGTTATTTATGAAAGAAATATGAATAAATTTTTTTCTCTTATTCTAAACCCACTTGTAAATTAGGAATTTAGAATTGTTAATCCCATGATTTAAGGACTAAATTTAAATTTAATCCTTCCTAATCCAATCCAAGCAAAGTAGCCAAACATGAGATAAAATATTTAATCTCAAAGTTAATCTAATCTCATACTTAATCCTAACTCCCAAACATGCACTAACGGTTTATCTTAATCCAATCAATCCTCCATCAAAAAAGCCAAGATCATGAAACAACTACCAACATAACAGACAACATGAAAGTGTATCAGCTGTCAGCGTCAAAACATTTCCCATGATTCATAAAGTGATAAAGATGAACGGTACAAGTTCTGTTTGAGTTGCGGCAAAGAGCAACATCCTATAACAAAATTCAGGCATAGATAAACAGGGTTGTAGAAGCTTATTCTCTCATAAAAGAAGAAATCTAGATCAAGTTAAGCAATTAGCAGCCTAGAAAAGACAAGTGAAACAAACCATTTTAAGTCCACCAAGAGTGGCAAAATGGATGACTGCCATTCCTCCGATGAAAGAAGCTTGAGGCACAAAAGGATACCCAAAGAAGCATAAGTGATGAATCTACTATGCTAAAACTACAACCAAGAAGAACTTTGGGCACAGTGTAAAAAGAATTCATCGTATTGACATTTATGCGCTACAATTCTTCATGACAAACTTTGGCTCAAATTCTAAGCCTAGTTCTCCAATAGTCATTTTCCCATGAAAGATATTCAACAATTGAGGCACATGATCCTGATATTTGGTCACGAATGTATCCAAGAAGCGCTTGTTAGAATTTACCACCAGAGAAGATAAATAGATTTTATTTTCTTCATTGATCAAGCCCTTTGAAAGCAAAACTCTTATAACTGAACAACGGGGGATGATCCTCCTCTCCAAACTATACGTAAAAGCACTTGGAACATGGGCAATAGCTGAAGGGTGCCAACCCATCTTGTTTACCAAAAAATTGAATACGCTGACTAATTTTGTCTTAGATGCACTCATATAAATGGGACACTTTCTAAATGCCAACCTAACGTCCTCATCAGACCAACCCCACCTCCTCAAGACATCCAATTTGCACTCCAAAGTTGATTGACCAATTGAAGAAAATACCTGCATTGCATGGACAAATTCACATTTTTGAGGATTAAAACCCATTTTGATGACCTTCTTAACATTTCCATCAAACTTATCCTGTCTTTGGAGGACAATAGGGGGATAACATGATAAAATCAGTGCAAAATTGGCCTCGGGCATTCCAAGGTCTCTCAAGAATGCAAGTTTCGGAGACACAGTCTTCTGCAAATCAAAACAAAATAACCGCGTTCTTTTTTTCCTCAAAACCTTAATAACATTTTCATCAGAGAAAAACACACTTTTGAGAAATTTATAATTGGGAATGAGTACATTCTCCAAGCTTTGACCCAAAATGGCTGGGATTGACGAGCAAGCAGCAGCAAGTTCAGCGTCTGTGGCCCCAATAGAATTCAAGAACTCAATTTTAGGTAAGAGAGACCTCTCGGGATGGGCAAAAAGTAACTGTGGGCGCACCCTAACAAGTTTAGCAATTTGGGAACCATTGAATCCACGATTTTTCAAAAATTGAAGGACTGAATCTGGTTGTTTCGAAGATTGAAGCTTTACTCTTTCCGCAACAGATTTTGCAATTTTTGGGGACAACCCACATGAGTTTATGAGGTATGACACCGTAAATGAGCATTCTTTTGGCACTTTCCTTTTAATTTGTTCGTCTTCAGTTGAGAATAACTTAACGCCAAAAGGATTAAACAACCTTGCGTTCTGAACATTCAAACCCAAACCAGAAAACAAATCCAAATAAGAGGTGGCTAAATCTTGCGCAATAGACCTATTACTATTTGATAACACTTGTGCTAGTGATAGCCTTCCATTATGGTGCCTCGGGGATTCACGAAAAAGGTCGTCGTGTTTATCTTCACACTTCAGACCACCAAAACGACGGCAGTTTTGGGACCGCGCCGTGTTCCAAAGTAAGCAGTCCTTGGCGACAAAATTTTAGGATTTTAAACAAGGTGGGTTTGGTACTGGTTTTGTTTTGGCGTTTTCCGTTTTCCAAAAACAAAATCGTGTAAAATGCGTTTGCTCACTGTTTTTTGTATTTCGCGAGAATGAATCATTCTCATTTTTCAGCATTTGGTATTGCATTTTGAATGGCGTTCTTATAACTCCTATTAGAGAAAAGAAATGGCTAGCTTTCTTAAAATTACAAACATATTTGTATTAGAAAAGCTTTTAGCCAGCAACCGAAAAATAAAGAAACAACAGAAGATCAAGAGTAAAATAAAAGAGTAATATATTATAGAGTGATTTTATTTATTTTAAGTATGTATAAAATAAAGATATGAGAGAAATACTATGGATTATAATTCTTTGTAAGATAGTAGAATTTATAAATAAATCCAATGTTGCTAGTAAAAGATAGTGAAAAGACTAAAAGATGTATGTTATGAAAATCCACGTTTATTTTAATAAATTCATAGTAGTTGAAAGATTTTTGTATTTCTTAAAATTCCCATATTGTTAAGACATAAATGATTAACATAAATGATTAACTTTAGACGTAAACTAAAAGAAAAGTAAATTTGGTCCTTACATTAGTCACTAGTCAAATAAATAAAACAAAGATAGGTTGTGGTCCCTATATGCATGACTTTAGCGACAAAAAAACATAGAGAACACTAACTTAATGTTTTTCAATGTCTTTTATAAAAAATAACACACAAATGATTTATTCCTCACATTTTCTTAGAAAATAGTGAACTAAATAAATTTAATTAATTTTTGTACTCGTATAGTGAAAATGTTTAAGAGAAAATGATAGCAAATACAACCTCTTAAATTTTCTAGTTTCCAATTGAAAATTTTTCATCCAATACATTCGCATTGATAAATTGCACTTGTAGACAAATTACTTTACTAAAAATATAATATTATGTTATTTTGTTTAATATTTTTAGTTTTTAGAACATATTAATTTTATTTTTAATATTTTCTTAAATTCTCGCATTATAACACAATTTTTTTAAGTTCTACTATCCTCATATTTTCAGACAAACAGCTAAAAATGGTTTTAAGTTTTCATTTTCAAATACTATTTTAGAGACAAGCTATGAAATACATTTTTAAATTCACAAAAATAATTATTTTTACATTATAAAACAAATACAAAAATATGATTTGAAAAACAATATCAAACACAAACTCCATTTATTTCAAAAAATTAATTGTTTCCTTATCCTTTTTAAAAATTTACTAGAACACCCTAAATGTTAACAATATTTTGGGCTTTGTCAATATTTTTTTACTTCAAAAGTAGTATTGAAATCATTCATTTTTAACTATCATATTTAACTATTAAATAGAGAGCAAGTTGCTCTCTATAGAGTTTATTAGGTTGTTTATCATTATAACATGAGAAGAAATCTGGTGGTTTTAAAACATAAAAGAATAAAATAAAAAAATTCTAAGAATAATATTATACATAGTAACTATTGGTTCATAATATCATGAATTGAAGAACATGCTGGGCTCTGGCTTAGGCTTTGTTAATCCCGAAGCTTAAATTTTAGGGAAATTTATCAAAATAGATACAAAATTTTTGAAATTTAACCTCTCAAGCTTTTTCCTATCATAAACTAAATACTAGTTTTTTGAACCAAATAGTTCTCATCACTTTCAACAAATTTATAAACAAATGGCACTCCTACAAAAAAATTCACAAAAAATCAGCACCTCAACACTCTCAACACTTCTACCTAATTATCAAACCTCATCTCTCTCAACAAATCACCAAATCACATCAAATAAATATTACATAACTGAAGATATAATCATCAATTGGAGAACTTTGTAAGGTTAATGAATGTTCTTAATGTATGTTTTTAAACAATATAAACTTTTAATGTATTAGGTTTAAGATTTAGGTTCAAAATTGATGTGAGTTTTATTGTAAATGTTATTATTTTATATCATAAAACAAAGTGATTTCTTAAGGTACTTTAGTTTGAGTTGAGAAAAAAATCATTGAAAATAAGAAAGATTTGAGGTAAAACAAGCCTAGATTATGTGGGCTAGGAAAGTTCGTGTGCAACAAGCAATGAGACAAGTGGCTAACATATATAATCACAATATGTGCGATAGTCATGTAAAATGTGTTTGATATCTTTCGGAGACTATAACTTAAACTATATGTGTCCGTTTTGAACATATAATATATTATTTCGAGACTGGGGACGAGACAAATCAAAGTATATTAGAGCAACAAGCACCTGTAGCACCAAAAGACAATCACATTGAAACTATCTTTTGGTCTGATAGGTGCCTGTTGCACCAACATTTGCTTATCACACTAAATACAGTGACTTTGAAACTTTATTTTAGTATGACATGTGCATATCACACTAATATACCTTGGTTCTTCTTATCACAATCTTCGAAACGATATATTATATGCTCAAGACAGACACACATAGCCTAAGTTATAACTTTTGGAGAGACCCAATATATTTTACATGACTGTTGCACATATTATGATTATGTGCAACAGGCAGCTGTGTTTATGTACAATAGACACTTGTCTCACTGCTTCTTGCACGTGAACTTTCATGTCGCACATAATTTAGGCTTGTTTTACCTCAAATTTTTATTGTTTTCAATGATTTTTTTTTTATTTCTCAACTCAAACTAAGTACATTGAGATATCACATTGTTTTATGATGGAAGATAACAATATTTACAACAAAATGCATCAATTTTGAACTAAACCCTAAACTTAATACATTAAAAGTTTCTTTTGTGTAAGAACATACATTAATCCTAAGAAGCTCTGCAATTGATAATTATATCTTTAGTTACGTAATACTTGTTTGATGTGGTTTGGTTATTGTTTGAGAGTAATGAGGTTTAATGATTTGTTGGGAGAATTGAGAGTGTTGAGGTTCCGATTTTTCTGGATTTTTCATAGGGGCACCATTTGTTGGTAAAGTTATTGAAAATAATGAGGACTATTTGGTTAAAAAAAACTAGCATTTGACTAGTTATGATAGGAAAAATTTTGAGGGGTCAAATTTAAAATATCCTAAACTTTTAAAACTATTTTCATTAATTTCTCAAATTTACATCCTTTGGGTGTGATCATTAGAATGTACAATTACTTAGTTGTTACTAAATGGAAAATATAAGAAAAAGAAAAAAAGAAAAATAGTTGCAACATTCTTGTGATTTGGCGAAACAGTTATGAAGGGATTGGAATCTACTACTGAGCTAAACTGTATTCAATTCTTCATAATCTTTTGTCACATATGCATGTTTATATAACTATATATGGTTAAGATTTAATTAGTTTTATATTATTATGCAATAACTATCAATTGTTTTTTCTAGAAGGTTAGCAACATTGAATCCAAATATGTTATAAAGATCTTGTTTTCAAAAATAGTTATACATAATTTTTTTGATTATTAAGTCTGGATAAAATACAATTAGATCATGAAAGTTAAAGAATATAATTATCCTACAAAAAGAATTATGTGACCATCTTTTAAATAAAAATATATCCTTATATTTTTTCTAGATCAAATGAAGAGTTTGATACCTATTTATGAATAAAAATGAAAGAAAAATATATCTAAAAAGCAGAGAAGGGACCTATCATCATTTGTGATAAACCATTGTATTATTCACGTGAAACCATTGTATTATGCGTGCGAGAATCTGAATATGCATAAAAATGACTCATTGCCTTGCTACTTGCTGGATGCATAGAAGAAAAGACACTGTTCATTTTTCATTTATAGGAACTACTCGCTGTTAAGATCATTTATAAGATCTACTTGTTGTTAAGATAATATTGCCATAAATTTGAGATGGTATCATCTAATTGAAATAGTAAAACCTCTTGAATTGAAAATAAGAGTTTTAATGTTTGATGCCTGCTCACATGAATGGAGAAGAGACTGAGTTATCATTAGACTAAGAAATAGTTTGGTATTGTGGTCGTTGATTAAATAAGATATTCTTGCTGTCTAGATATAATAAGTTGATTAAAAAAGCAGTATAGTATTTGATAAACTTTATTGTTGTAGTTGTGAGTTTGAGTTTAAAAAGCAATGTACATGTGTTCAGTAAATTTGATTACAAATGTGTTGTTTTATTATATAATGACCAAAATAGATATAAGTTTAAATTACCTTTTCTTTTTCTGGAGTATATTTAATAATGTTTAGACATATCTTTTTCTTTTTAAAACACATAAAATTACATAAAGAAAAAAAATCTCAATTAAATAAAATCCAATGAATTTGTTGGATCAAAATTTTGATACTGAAGAGAATGCACAATAGTTTTATAATTTGTTGTGGTGATAATATGATATTATGGCTTATATATCAGGGTGTATGAAAAAATAAGATATAATTATTCTTTTAAATTTTTAGGTTATAATAGAAAATTTAAAAAGGTGTGGTAGCTTATATAATAAACTGATTATGAAAGACAACCTGTACCTGCTTTTAAAGCCACTTTCAAGATGGAGAAATTGTGAAATAAGTAGTTTTTACAAAATTTATCAAATAATATTTTTGCCACCATTATGAAATAAGCAAGTTACTGAATTTCAACATCAATCTCAAACGAAGCCTACAAATACTATATATCACATATTTAAATTATTTTAAAAAAACTAAATTATGATTTCACCTAAGAAATATCTCCACAGGCAATATGTCAAACAAGTAATATATTAAAATAAAAAAATATAAGAGAACAAAACACAATGACATGACACAAGTACTACATGATGGATGCAATTTTTGGATTTTCAACATGCTGAAATAGCTCCATAAATTTAACATTAGGAACATCAACATGATTGCAATGAAAAACACCATAAACTGTGAAGTCACACTTATTCTTTTACTAATTATAAATGTTCAATCCATTGCGTTTCTAGTAAAAAAAGAACAAAAATGCCAATTTTTTTATTTTTTATTATCATGACAAAAATGCAATGAGCTCTTTCGTGCTATCATATATATAAATGTACGCAACAAGGGAAGGGAATATGAAAGATAAATCGAAGTAAAAGGAAGAAATGGAATGTGAGAACGCAAAAGCTTTGGGGGTACCGGATACTTCGGCAAATATATGGCGAAAGCAAGTGTATTTTCTGGTCACAAAGCTTATGCTTACGCTCGACCGGTTAACCAAAAAAAAAAAAAAAATTCAAGTCCCTCAAAGCTTGAAATCCATAAGGAATTTCAGGATATTGGTGTCGCAATTATTGAGGTAACTTCATCACTCAATCATCTCGATCTCCTTTTGTTTTCTTGATTTTTTTTTCTTTTTTAAGTGCGCGTGGAATGATCTCTTATACTTCTTTTTATGAGATTAATTTTGTGCTGATCTAATTAGAATCTTCAATATTATTTGTAAGCTTAAGTATTAACAATAATACTGTTGAAATTAAAACAGGGAGCGCTAGACGAGCACGAGAAAAAATTGTATCTATATTTAAGGAAGTAGATGTGGTGATATCTACTGTAGCTTATCCTCCGTTTCGCGATCAACTAAAAATTGATGATGCCATCAAAGTTGCTGGCAACATCAAGGTACTTGATTGAGCTCTTTCTTTTCTGAAAAATAAAATAGATCGCTTCTTTTTTTTTTTTTCAGAAATTTAAATATAATTTGTTTACTAAATGGAAAATATTAGGAACTTTTAAGTGTGGATGTCCACACTTTGTAAATGTAGATTTAAGTTAGGCAATTGTAGTTATCTAAAAAAGACGTAAAAATATATACGAGGGCTAGTAAATTAGCAAAATACCTAAAATCACAAACTCTAATTTAGTATTTTTGGGTCTTTGTAACATTTTAGTGTCTTTTTACAATTCAGTGCTGAATTGCTTCAAATTTGTTTATATAGAACAGATCTTAAACATACTATGTTTTGGCTGCTAGAGGTTTCTTCCATCTGAGTTTGGATGTGAAGAGATAGGGTAAGGCCTTTGCCTCCTTTTAAAGCTTACTTGGAGGAAAAAACGAATGGTAAGAAGGGCAGTAGAATTGTAGAGGCAGCTAAAATTCCCTATAACCTTTGTCTCAGCAAATCTCTATGGTTCTTACTTTGTGAATGTCTTGCTTCGTCAATCCGAATCACAAGATGATGTAGTTGTTTATGGAAGTGGTGCAACAAAAGGTATTTAATTCTCCAAGATTGAACCACTTGGGCTCCACTCCCTCACAAATGTGAGGGAGGGGGTTCGAGCCTCTGCAGACGCATTGTAGGGGTTTAATTTAAATATCTTTTCTTAGAGCCCCAGAGCTTGAGTGAAGGCAGTCAATCCGAATCACAAGATGATGTAGTTGTTTATGGAAGTGGTGCAACAAAAGGTATTTAATTCTCCAAGATTGAACCACTTGGGCTCCACTCCCTCACAAATGTGAGGGAGGGGGTTCGAGCCTCCGCAGACGCATTGTAGGGGTTTAATTTAAATGTCTTTTCTTGGAGCCCCAGAGGTTGAGTGAAGGCAGTCTTTCTCCCATGAGGGGAGTTTGACATCCCTCAAATATTTGAGAGGGTTAAAAATCTGAGCGGTGTCATATCAGCATTAATGTCAACAGGGCTCAGTATATATATATGATTGTACATATCAGTTATACTCTCATATAATATGAGT
Source organism: Citrus sinensis (assembly GCF_022201045.2). Taxonomy (NCBI): domain Eukaryota; kingdom Viridiplantae; phylum Streptophyta; class Magnoliopsida; order Sapindales; family Rutaceae; genus Citrus; species Citrus sinensis. The sequence goes on along the minus strand of NC_068558.1, from coordinate 25,311,734 downwards.
TGTAATTTGAGCAATAGTCTCATGTCATCAAAAAAAAAAAAAAAATCTCCAAGATTGAATTCTACATATTTTAAAATGCAATTCAGACCTAGTGGCACTGTCTAATTACAAACTTTTATGTATAACTTGTCACACGCACAATCTGCCTTTATATGTTGATCTTACATTTCATAAAATTCTCGCATCTTCATAATTTATAGTAACTCAATGTTAGATATTGCTTCGAGCTGACGTGCGAAGCCAGAATTTAAAATTTAGAGGTGTAAAAATAATATAGGTAAATATCTAGAGGTTAAAGTCCATAAAAAGTAAATAATTATTGTCGGTAGAATTATTTAAGTTGTTAAAGTTATAGAGGCCAATCATAAAAAAATCTATTTTACTACTAAAATTATAAATATTTAGTTTCGACTAATTGCAAAACATATTAAAGAGTACGTTTTATTTAGGAGCGGATCCAACTCATGACCAGTGGGTTTGACTCTTTAGTCATAATAAAATTCTACTTGAAAACAAAATTAAAAAAAAAAATGACTCGTTAGTCACAAAAAGATAACAACAGTAGAAGAATTCATAGGTCTCTGGATTTCCAAACTCATTGTTAAAAATTATTCAAATATGAGGGCTTCACAGTGTCTGTTCTGCAATGTTGCAACCCTAGCACGTCCAGAAAACAAATACCAGCATCCAATCTTCACACGGCTCTTTTGAAAAGGGTGAATTAATAAACTTCGAACTTCGGGAGCATGCGACATTGAAGCTTCGAAACTGTACAGATTTCCAGTACACCTTCTTGACATTTTTCTCATTAGTACCCCAAAGCCTGAACTTTCTGCTTTTGAAGAAGCAGCTCCCTTTATGTAATTTTTGACTTTTATGTTGCTGAAAGTAGTCTTATGCTAGTTTTATGTCAACAAACTCTAACAGAGGAATAGCAGAAAATGCATGGAGTTCCATGCATATTTTGAAGCTATGACATTTCAAATGATAAGAGATGTTCCTACCAAAAGTTAAATAAATAAATAAGAGGGAATATTATAATATGATCAATATATTTGCTTCACCTGAAAAAATTCGCCGAATCTCATGAGTTGTTAGTAATGGGCATGATACATGATCTGACAAAGATTATTCAATATGATTCATATATCCAAAAAAAAAAAAACTTATATAGGAACTAAAATGAAGTATTTGTCCACTGTATATTTGATATATTGATGGGATACTTATTTTCAAGAAGCGTATTAAACCAAATCACAGTACTTAATACCAAATCACAGTACGATATAAGGGGTTTTGGGTTCAACTCCTAATCACATCAGATTCAGATGGGGCTTGATTTGCATTAAAGTAATCAATCACACTCATTCTGACCTTTTTCCCATGAGACAAGGCTGTTAACATGAGGCAGACAAGCACTGGAAGGTGGAAACCACCCCTGTTCCCTCTCAATCTTCGTCATCAGTTCACGTATGAAATCATAAGCATAAAATGAACCATCTTCATCCCTCCTGAAAATCATATCTCCACTGATTCTTAAACAGAAATGGGGAACCAAATCAATTATGCAACCTCTTGTGATTCTATGATGCATACTCCAGGCCTCATCGTGTAAGCCCTTTAAGATCCAAATATCTAAGTTCAATTCTTCATGTGTAACAAAACAGAGGAAACCACCCTTTTCGACAATTCCATCATGAGTTCTACAAGACTTTGGGAGAGAGATTGTGTGGAACTTTTCACTGTTTACTTCGAAGGACACTATGTAATCACTATGATCAATCTGAGGAACCCAATGCAAAGCTCCTATAGCTGAAACAGGTCTGTATCCAAACCAACCAAAGATGCCAAATGCAGGCCCATTCACCTCTCTCCACATTCTCGTCCCCAGATTTAGCGTCTCACAACCGACATATCCCAACTCATCTCGAAACAAATGAACCACTTTATATTCACCAGTAACCTCATTAATTGCAAAGCCAAAAGATTCTTCATAGGGACGACATATAGTACCTACAGGAAGTGCCATTAACTTCCTTGTCACAGGATTCATAACTATCAGTCCTCCTGTCTTCAGATCATTATCGAGTAAAATAAGACCGTTGCATGTAGCTCTTATATTGCCTAAGCAGCAAAGATCATACCCTTCTGTTTTGATCTTTCCTCCTCTAAATTCCATGAACTGGATATAAAATTTTTTTAAGATTCGTTTCCCAAAAATTGAGGAAGTGGAAGGCATTGGTTCTAGACTTGCTTCAACTGAAAATAAATTTGGTTTGTCTTGTTGATATGATGTCATAGCACAGCTTGCAACTGATTTTTGAAAGATCAAGACAGATTCAGAACAGTGAAAATGTGCATTCACGAAATTGTCACTGGCAATTATGTTGTACCAAGGTTTACAGGCAAATCTCATGCTTGAAAGAGACTGAAGAGGAAGTCGAACTAGAATTTTTGATATGCAGTCTTTAGGGAGATATGGGACTACAGTTTCTTGATGTTCCTTGTGTTCTTCCTCCACCTTCTTCGACAATGCTCTCTCTTCCACCAATCTCAACAAGTTTGCATTCCTGCTTCCAATTGACCTGGCCATCATGCTGTTATACTCCCAGCTAGCTAAAAAAAAAAACCGAAAAAAATGGGGATATTAGAGTTTCTGGATGGGATTTTCATTATCAAAACTAATTTTAAAAAGTAAAGAGTAGGAGACAGAGCAATCTATCAAATCTGGTATTTCACTCTTTGAAAGATCACATGAGGGAAACAAACAGACCATACATCATGGTAAATTTACGTATGAGAAACATTTAATAGCTCCAACAAACTATCGTCAAATTGAAACATATCTTTTATTTGCTTCCAAGATATTTGTTTCAATTATTTCGTTACTTCTTATTTATCATACCATTTACAACAATCAAATATGAAAAATACACAATTAAGCCACTATAGAATGAAATCATTAACTGTCAAGTACAAGTGTGCGAGTAGGTCATAAGCATTAGCAGCCGTGTAAAAACTAGTGTCTGCCAAATACTTCAACGACAATTATAAATATACTGTTTAGTTTTTTTTTAACTGTATTAAAAAATGTAAAAATAGTCGAAATACAAATGATTTTCATGGTATTACAGACAGTAAAAATAATCAAAATACAAACGACTGTGAATAATAATAATACTAAGGATCTTAATGCCTGAGTCCTAACTTTAGGTCCAACTGCTATGTGTTAGTCATCCAATTGATGATGAACTTCGTGACTTGTAAAATTACCATTCTACCATCCAAATAGATGAAAGTCTCAACGCCTGGAACTCAAATGTCCCTAGCATTACTCTTATGAATAATCAAAGTGAAACCCACTTCACTCTCTTTATATTCAATAGAATCTCAAATTACAATAACCCAAAAAAAATTAAAAAAATTTCGGGGCAGAGCTCAACAAATCAAGAAAACCCAGTTTATAAATTTGACTTAACTCATCGTTTTCAAGTAAAGTCTATCACAACAGATTTAATCATTGACTTTCTACTGACACTAATAAACCCATCACAAAAATAAAATAAAGTCTACTTATGTGCAAGTAACATGAGAAAAATTAAGCAGGAAAATAAGAAAAATGAAATAATATTACCTGGTGTTTTCGTTGCTTTGAGAGAACTGAATATTTACATTTAACAAAGGGCCGTGGAGTTCAAGGCGAGCCTTGCATTTTGTTTAGAGAGAGACCTTTGTTTGACTTGCCGAGGACGTATTGGAAATTCTTGGCGGCACTCCTAAAGTTTTAAATATTTTCATTTTGACCTTCTAGTTTTATCACATCGTTATCCAGATTCTCCTAATGACTTTTTGGTCCTTTTTCCATTTTGCAATGAGTTTTTTTATTTTAAAGGAGTTAAATATGCACGTTGACTGTTTTTTGAGCTTTGAATTTTTAATATTTGAGAAAATCTTCTGATGAAAAAGTAAGTAGGAAATCAAGTTTTATGAATAATAAAATACTAAAATAAGTTGACATAGCAATTAGCATCAATTGTTTAGGTTCAAATCTATTGAATTCAAATATATTTTTAATAAAAATATATTAGGAAACTAATTTTTTATGGACTTTTAAAATAAGTTGACTTAACATGAGTATACTTGATTAGACTATAATATTAAGTAGTCCAAAAATGTGAAAAACACCTAATAGCAACATACATTGATAGTCATTAAACTTGAAAAAAAAAAAAAGGAACAAGAAAAGAAGATTATCAAAGTGATTTTTAGTTTAAATTATTAACAAAAATAATTTTTATACTTTAAATAAGAATAAAGAAGAACAAATATTGTAAATGTTTTTGGAGGGAGGGAAGAACCTGATGAGGGGATGAAATATGTACCCTTTTTTTTTAATAAAGAAATTTAAAAAATAGGAAAATAAAAATACAATTTTTTCTCTTTTTAGTTGATCTTTACAAATGAATGCAACTATTTCAGAAGGTGTGGACAGTGAAAAATAAAATGTAAAGGGGTCTAAATGATAATACACCAAATTATAGAGAGGTAGATAGAATTTTCCATTTGACGAGATGATGAAATAGCCTTTCAATGGAATGTTTTGTCGGTTTCTTGGGAAATATGAATTGCCGTCTTTAACCCTCCTTGTTCCAATTAAATTATAAAAATATGTTAAGGAAAGCGAATTTAAGTTATTAAAATAATTTAATAAAATTTAAAGTAATAATACATTGAGCCAATGGGCACAACCCATGCACTCAGAAGTTCTGATTCTCAGGCTAGGATTAAATTTCTCTTCCAACTAAATTAGATGGGGTAAAATTTCTCTCCAATTAGGTCTGGATTTCTAACGTTAAATATTTGAAGAATTTAGATTTAAAAAAAAAATGTGGCGAACAGATGATTCGTTAAAAAGTTTGCAAGCATTGATTTCATAAACATAAAAATTCACTAAACAAATTAAAGGTCAGCATCCCCCGTTGACATATTAGTAATTGTTCTAAAAAACGTGTTGAGTCATTTTAAAACACTCAGTCCCTTGTTCCCTTCATCATTAATACGACTAACCTGTTCATAAAAATTGTTAAAATTGTTGCATGTCAATTTATATCCTTACCATACTGTGGAATCTTATGCTAAATACCAAAGATGATAGTTAATAATGGGCATGATGCATGAATAATGGGTATGATGCATGATCTGACAAGGATTCATTCAATATGATTCCATCAGTCAAAACAAGCTTACAAGTAAACAACCAAATTTAACTATTTGTCTGGTGAATATACTCATTTGACAGGAAGCATATTAAAGCACACTATGGTATAAGAGGCCTTAGTTAGGTTCGAATCCGGCTCACACCAGGGCCAGCGGCCGGTGTGGGCATGTTTATACTAAAGCAATCAATCACACACATTCTGACCTTTTTCCCAGGAGACAAGGCTGTTCACATGAGGTAGACAGGAACTGGAAGGCGGAAACCACCCCTTTTCTCTCTCAATCTTCGTCATCACTTTGTGTGTGAAATCATAAGCATAAAATGAGCCATCTTCATCCCTCCTGAAAACCATATCTCCACTGATTCTTAAACAGAAATGGGGAACCATATCAATTACACTTCTCATGATTCTATGATACTTTGTCCAGGCCTCATTGCATAAGCCCTTTAAGATCCAAATGTCTATGTTCAATTCTTGATAATCATGTGCAACGAAACAAAGGAAACCACCCATTTCGACAATTCCATCATGAGTTGTACAAGACTTTGGGAGAGAGATTGTTTGGAACTTTTCGCTGTTCACTTCCATGGACACTATGCAATCGCTATGATTGATCTGAGGAACCCAATGCAAAGCTCCGATAGCTGAAACAGGTCTGTAGCCAAACCAACCAAAGACCCCAAATGCGGGTCCGTTCACCTCTCTCCACTTTCTCGTCCCCAGATTTAGTGTCTCACAACTGACATATCCCAACTCATCTCGAAACAAATGCACCACTTTATAATCACCGGTAACTTCATTTAGTGCAAAGCCAAAGGATTCATTATGGGGACGACATAGAGTACCTGCAGGAAGTGCAATTAATTTCCTTGTCACAGGATTCATCACTATAAGCCCTCCTTTTTTCAGATCATTATCAAGCAAAATAAGGCCGTTGCACGTAGCTCTAATTTTGCCTAAGCAGCAAAGATTATACCTTTCAGTTTCAATCTTTCCTCCTTTAAATTCCATGAACTGGATATAAAATTTCCTTCTCACTCGATTGTCAAAAATTGAAGAATAGGAAGGTCTGGGTTGTAGACTTGCTTCAACTGAAAATGTGTTCGATTTTTCTGGTTGATATGATGTCGGAGTACGACTTACAACTGGTTTTTGAAAGATCAAGACAGATTCAGAGCGGCGAAAATGCACATCCACGAAATTGTCACTGGTAATCATGTTGTACCAAGGTTTACAGACAAACTTCGTGCTCGAAAGAGATTGAAGAGGAAGTCGAATAAGAATTTTCAACATACAGTCTTTAGGAAGATAAGGGAGTACTGTTTCTTGTTGTTCCTCGTGTTGTTCCTCCGCCTTCTTCCCTTCCACTTGCTTCGACAATGCTCTCTCTTCTACCAATCTCAACAAGTTTGCATTCCTGCTTCCAATTGATTTGGCCATTTTGCCTTTGCTAACAAATCTAAAGATCAAAATAGTGATATTAAAGTTTCCGGATGGGATTTTTATTAACAGAGTAAAGAAATACGGAGAAAGAGATAGAGCAACCAATCATATCCGCTATTTCACCCTCTGATGAGATAACATGAAGGAGTACACGTAATGGACTAGACCATAAATAATGACAAATTTACCTATGAGAATCATAAATCAGCTGTAAGAAACTATCACCATAATGAAACATATCATAAATACATAGACAGACCGTGTTATCTTATTTGAAAAGTTACTTAAAATCAAATCTAAATCTACGTAGGCTTGTTTTACATTTCAGGTCAATAGTGACTCTTTCAGTGACGTCACAGTTAAGTTTGCTTTTTATGAATTCAGATTTCGGCGCGTCAAATTGACAATTGTTTTACTCTTCCAAATGTTCTGATTCCTCTCAATGTATTTGTTTCAGCAATATCATAATTTATTACTTATCATAATATTTACAGCAATTGAATACAAAAACTTTCCCAGTTACACTAGTTTAAGAATGAAATCACTAGCAGAGAAGCATAAGCTTGCGAGAAGTTTGGTAAGCAATAGCTGCCAAGTAAAAGCGATAATTACAAACGCACCTTTAGTTTTTTTTTTTTCCAATTTAATATTAGCGGTGCAAATAATCAAACACAAACGATTATGAATAATCAGAAGGAAACCCACAATGCTTTATCTATAATTACTAGGATTTCATATTACAATGAACAAAAAGAACCAATTCAGCCAAGAGCTCAACGAACCCAGAAAACCAAGTTAATAAAATTGACCCAACTCATCTTTTTCAAGTCAAATTTCTCACTAAGAGTAACAGATATAATAATTCAGTTTCTATGGACACAACAAACCCATGATGAATAGAAAAACAAAAAATAAAATAAAATAAAATCTACTCATCTGCAAGTAAAATGAGTAAAATCAAGTAGAAAATTAAGAAAAACTGAAATAATATTACCAGATTACATCGGTTCTCGAACTGTTTTCGCTGCTTTGAGAGAGCTGAAGAATGTCAACTATGCTCAGTACACGGCGATCATTGCATTTTTATCTTTATTTTATTTTTTTTCATTGGGAAGACTTTTGCTTGACTACGGAAGACGTGTTGGAATTCTTTGCAGTACCCCTAGAGTTTAAAATATCTTCAATTTGGCCATCTAGTTTTATCATATTCCCTATTAACTTTTTTGGGATTTTTTTTTAATAAATACGCTCCACAGTCAATTGCGAATAAATTTTTTTATTACTAAAATAGCCATACCTAATGTTACTACTTTAGACAGGATTAAAGGTGGCCAACGGGCTGGATGGCACGAGGCATGGCACGGGCATGGCACGTGTCCGTACAGCACGGCACGGCACAAGCACGTCTCGGTAGAGCACGCGGCACGGCACGGTACGTATGTGGGCCGTGCCGAGCTTAGATTTTAGGCACGCGGGCCTTAAAAGCACGACACAATTAAAGATGGGCCAAAGCACGGCACGCGAAAAAGCATGCAATAAGCACGTTTCATTTTTTAATGAAAACAAACTTAAAATTTTATGATTTTATAAATAACTTGAAATTGAATCTTTTAATATCTTTTATTGGCTCAAGTTTTTAAAATTTATTTAATTCTTAGTTTCAAAAAATTATAATTGATTTATGTTTATAATTTATTAAATAAATAACTGATATCATGATTTTAATAAATAAAATTATAAATATAATGATTTTATAAATATGTATTAATATTATTATAAACTATGATATATGACTCTACGTAACTCCAACTCTCCAAGTTAACAATTAAGTTAACCCTTAAAAAAAATTATTATTATTGTTATTGTTATGTGCTAAAAAAAAAATTCTAATACCATAGAGTCAAACTTAGCAACTAATATTACATTCTCTTATTATTATTAATTTATTATTATTGAATGTGGACTTGAGTTTTGAATTTTTTATTCTATTAAATTAAAATAAAGGCATATGGATAAAAAAAAAATACATAAGCTTGAAAAAAATAAGACAACAACTTGGCATACGCTCTTAAAAAAATAAAAAAATAAAAACGCTTAGTGGGCTATTTTTCCTACGCACGGCACGACACGGCCCATGGCACGGCACGAGTGGGCACGAGCACGAGCACGTGTGAGCACGGCACGTGTGCCGGGTTGGCATGGCACGGCACGGCACGGCACGAAATGAATAGTGAGCACGGCACGGCACGAGCACGAGCACGCGTGGGTTTCTTTTGATGGGCCTGGGCCGGCACGGCACGGCCCGTTGGCCATCCTTAGACAGGATAATTCTTTTTTTAAAAAGTAATTGTTATTATTTTTTTCTCTTTGAATGCCGGTAATCACTTTCATCTCTCTTGCTAATGTTTTTAGTTTTTTCTTCATTTTTATTTTCATGCATGTGTTCGACTGTTCCTCTCTCAATAATTGTTTTGTGCTGTCAATATGTGATAATTATGCGAAACCAAGCCCCTTCTAAATTATAAATTGTTTTAAAAAGTAAAAAAAAAAACAAATCTTTTCAATTTGGATATATTTCGCAGCTGTTCTTTTTTGTTTTTTTCTTCTCCCAAGAGAAAAGTTCTGCATTCTTAATAAACTTATAAGATAACAAAGTATTTGAAACAGAAAGTATTTTGATCAATTGATCATAAAGAGTAAAGACTTGCAGGTTGAAGTTCAACGAAATTAGGAAACTTTAGAGTGAAAGACTTTGAGATGAAATTTAGGTTGACATTAGCTTCTAATCGGTCAAAACTTAAAACAGATGTTTTCATGTTCAGTTGAATTCAAACAAAGTTTCTTTTTTTTTTTTAGAACAAAGTTTCTTTTAAAGAGAAATATGAATAGAGAAAAACAGTTATAAGTTATCGTGAGAATTAGTTTTTCATTTTGAATATAGGGGTATATTGGGTATTAAGGTGGCTTTTTAGAGTAAGAATTAAAATTTGTAATTTCACTGGTGATTTTATTGCGTAAAGACCTTTTGGAATTATTTTTGAAAGGCTCAAAAGATTTTAAAAAATTAAAAAGTTAATTTTCGTAGTTGGTAATTTTTTTAAAAATCACCTTAACAAAATCACCTCATATTCGAAATGTAATTTTAAGAATAAGTTTTATACTTAATATAATTTCATATACATCCTCACGTATATTATAAAATCTAAAATTATCCTTATTCAATTAGTAAATAAAATATTAAATTTAAAAAGATTATTATTGTCACCGATTATATTAAAATAATAAAATAAAAAATTATTTTAGTTATAAACCACAAAAATTATAAGCAAGTCATTATGGAATTTAAACAATATACGTTTTGAGTGGAATTTATTATTTCAATGCTTTTTAGAGAAAAATTCCAATTGTGATATTGAGTAACTTAGCCTCTCTCGGTATCTAATTCCTGACATCGCCTCTCAGCAAAATGACAGTGGAAGATAAGTTGGTCATATACACACTCTGTATTCTTGTAAACATGCGAGTTAAGGCGTGAGAATTTGGTTAATAAACATGCTTTAAGGCATGAGAACTTAGTCAGTAGACTCTTTTTTATTATTTAATTTGTAATTAGTGTAAAATATATAGTGCTTGTAACAGACGCTATTGAATCTTGATCAGCTGACGTTACTATCTCAGCTGCCAAACAGCAGCACTTTTCATTTTTAGCTTTTGTTTCAGGAACTTTAATAGCTTTTTATGGCTTTTAAGCCTAAATCCATCTGGCGTTTAGCTAAAATTGTAAATTTTCATCTGGGATTGCCAAGTTTGGTGCCCAACGGATGTGGGTTTGCTTCTGATTTGAGATTTTTCAGAAAATGGGAATGTTGCAGTGCTGGTGGTGCTGGTGTTTTGGCTCAGACTCGTGACTCTCAGTCCACTGGTTTTCAAGAGAATTTGAATCTTCTTTCTAGTGAGTTTTTTCACAATTGATTTGTTTCTTTTATTGCTTTGTATCAGGATTGTTTGTTAGTTAATGGTGAATTATGTGTTTGATAACTTTGATTTTTACATGTCTTGTGATTTTGCCAGTTAATCCGTAGTTTCTTACGGTCAACGACAATTAAGGACCAGGTGTTAGGTCAGTTACGTTTTAGGAGGACTTAATTGATATATTTTCAGAATTAATGGTTTATTTGATATTTTTTCAAACAACAAGGGTTGTAGTGTAAATTACTCTTTTCAAATCCTTGACCACAAAGGGGACGATAGGTAATAATATCACAGTCCTTGAGCTTTCATAAATGCTTTACATATATGGTGGGTTTGCTAATTGATAAGTAGAATTGAAATGGATTGAAATTGAACAAAAATAGGAAATGGATGTTTATTTAAATTACTACTACTAATAATAATATTAAAATTTTGAGAAACCAGGATCTATTTGGTAAGAATGAACAACTTTGTTTAAATTTGAAAAATTGTAGATGATTGGTATATAATGTTATTATCCTGAACAAAAACCTTGTCGCGTAAAAATAAATGATACAAAATCTTTCGCGATAGCAGCGGAAAAGGCCTCTGGATTTATTCAATATCTGCAGTCTCTTCAGTTCACAAGGGTAACTGGGCGGATTTGGTAAAGTTTAATATTTTATTATTTATTTTTTAAATTATGTTTTTGATCTTTGTTTGGTGATATTACCATCTCCTACAGTATCTGAAATCTTAGGCCGGTTTCTGCCTGTTCTTTGATTTTTTATTTTGTCAAAGATTTAATCATTTAAGAATTTTTGCTTGAATTATGCTCAATGTCGTCTCATTTTAATATTCTATTGAGGAATCTAGTGAAATTTAAGGTTTCACTGAATATTATTGCTGTAATTCATTTCATTTTGTTTCACTTTTCTTCAATTCAAACATTCAATAGGATATGCATGACATATGCAGTGAGAAAAGATTGACATGGTTCATCATTCAATTTCACCAAGGAGGTGAGAGAATATTATATTTTAGCAGCAGACGGAGCTATTTTTTCTAGTATCTGGGGGGATTATGCTAATCTTTTCGTGGTGTTTTGGGAATTTTGTAAATCATTAAATTCAAAAAAGTTAAATGCCCGGTTTATCACACCCTTGGATAGAGTTTATCTCTTAGGCTAGTTTCAATCTAGTGTTCTGCACACAAACACACTTATGCACTTGTGCAAATATTTTATGCATGTGTTTGATGACAGAAACTTTCTCTGGTTTGGTGATTTATTCCTGGTCCTCTAGAATAAAAGGTTTCTTTTATTTCTCGGCTTGTTCAATACAGATATAAGCAAAATGGAGGGAATGGCTAGGAGCAGTGATAAAAACATCACCCGTGTTCTCTTTTGCGGTCCACATTTCCCTGCTTCCCATAATTATACTAAAGAATACTTGCAAAATTACCCTTCCATTCAGGTACTCTCACACTTTTCTTTAAGAATTCTCTACCTTCAATAGTTTGTTTCTAGGCAGAATAATCACACTAGTATACTATACCTAAGTACTTTGCTAACTCCAGACTTGCAAAAGAAGAAGTTGCTTATGGAATGTAATTGCACTTCTTGAGGTTATAAGAGTTGCTGTTTGTTGGAAAATCAGCTTTAGTTTGTAAGTTATCACTTGAGTCCAAAACCTATGCTTATAGGCATGAGCCAACATAGTATTTAAAGTCTATTATAGATAATAGTTGTGGATTAAACTTTCTTTGTGGGGGGTTTTCTTGCATACGCTTGAGCTAATTTTATAATTTTCTACCAAAGTGCATTCATGACCTAAATTATTCTGGAAACAATTTGTTTCGAAATTAAAAGGAAGGGTCTATGCTTTTTCCTAGTATGAATACATTATACGCCTCTTATTGAACTTCTGGGCAGATGATAGCCTCAGTATATTGCATGATTATGGACCTTCCATAAGTTCCATGACTGTTTCTTCCATTGCTGATTTTTATTTATTGAAACATACATGTAATATAAAATTTTATTTGATAAAATGTCCTAGTTGCTATGAATTTATTAAGTATTCCTATTTTCACATTTGTAGGTTGATGTGGTCCCCATTAGTGATGTGCCTGACGTCATAGCAAACTACCATCTTTGTGTGGTAAAAACCATGCGGCTAGATTCAAATTGTATATCTCGTGCGAATCAGATGAAGCTTATAATGCAGTTTGGGGTTGGCCTGGAAGGTCATTGTCTTATATGCTCATTTGCCATAAACTTGGAGCTTTTTGGATATGATTTGTACTTTTGGATGTATTTTCCATTTATGTTTCATAATATCTGCTGTTGAAATTGATTAGTTTCTGTGTTTGTGTTAAGGTGTGGATATTAATGCTGCTACAAGATGCGGCATCAAAGTTGCTAGAATCCCAGGTGACGTGACTGGAAATGCTGCATCGTGTGCTGAATTGACCATATATCTAATGCTGGGCCTTCTCAGAAAGCAGGTTGTTTTGTTCAATCTAACAACTGACATTCCTTTCTCATAAAAGCACTCATTGTGATAGGAGAAAGAGCAGTGGTTGTGAATGAAAAGTGTTCCTTTCATGTATTTGTACCTTGAAATATTTGGCCAAATTAAATCTGCTTTGCATATTATTTTCAGCATACAACCTCCTCCATTTTAATGATTTCCTGACCATCTGAGTAACTTCTGAAATGTTGTAGAATGAGATGAGAATGGCCATAGAGCAAAAAAAACTTGGAGTGCCAACTGGTGAGACACTACTTGGGAAAACTGTGAGTGTCAACTTTCCTAGTCTTTTAAGTTCTAAGTACATTCACTTTTTTCCTTCAAGCAGTTTCTGTCCAAAGCTTAATAAATTTCATGTTTCTTTCTCCATGTCTTTTCCTTGCTTCATGTTTGCTAGTTTTGGACAACGCAAATGATTCCTATTATCATAAAAAAAATTTACGATTGATTTGAGACCTCCTTTTAAACGATGATCTTCAAATGTTTACCATTTTTAGTAAGATATACTATATTTGACTGTCCCTACCACGTTTATCATTAAATATTATATTTTCCTTGTTCTTTCAGGTATTTATCTTGGGCTTTGGAAATATTGGGGTTGAATTGGCAAAGCGCTTGCGACCATTTGGTGTGAAAATTATTGCCACAAAAAGGAGTTGGGCTTCACATTCTCAAGTTTCTTGCCAATCTAGTGGTATGTTAGGACCCTTGAGTGACGGTGAAACTCATCACTGAAGTCTTTTTCATTTAGCTGTTTCATTTGTCAGCACTTGCGGTAAAAAACGGGATCATTGATGATTTGGTTGATGAGAAGGGGTGTCATGAAGATATTTTTGAGTTTGCTAGCAAGGCCGACGTAGTTGTTTGTTGCCTGAGTTTAAATAAGCAGACGGTGAAGCTCTGCTCATCCTCCTTATCTTCAAAATCTATGTTCTTTGCAACATATGTTGTTTTCATGTTTCAAGGACATGGGGTTTCATTCTAATTCTATATGCATTCTTATAAATAATCTTAACCGGAAAAATTCATATGGAGCTTGTTCCTCAATGTGATTCCAGTGAAAAGACTTTTTTTTTCCCCAGTTATTTCATCTCATGTTAACCTGTATGATATACTTTCTTCCTACAATACAATCCCAGTTTTTCTTAGATTATTTGGAACTCTAGCAATATGAAATCTATCTGTCTATCTTTTTGCTTGTGTATGTTTTTACTTTGCAATTATACTCTTCCATTTAAAAGGTGATAATTATTTGCTTCTAACATGTTCTTTCTTTGTGCCCGGCCTTTGTACTCATATAGATGCTTCGGGTAATATAAGTACATAAAAATTCAGGTCTGTTCACAAAGCATCATGTTGGGGTCTTTGTGTTGGATAACTAGTACTACCTGAATGCTCTGTGTGTGCCAGGCCTTTACACTATACATGTCAATATCTCTAATATGATAAGTATATGAAACTTCAGGTCTGTTCAGTGTTCACAACGCTGCACATTGGGGTCTTTATGTTAGATAATTACTATGATGGGATTGTTGCTTCTTTTATAGTAGTCTTTTTATGTCATTATTACTCAACCAACTTACAATCTGGATTATATTCAATGTCTGCATTAGTCATTGTCTGCAATTGACCATTTGGATATCTTGACTTACAGGCTGGCATTGTAAACAAGTCATTTCTATCTTCAATGAAAAAGGTTTGTTCTTTTATAAGCACTAGTAAACTGCACAAGAAGGCATTTTTATTTTCCTTTCCCTATTTTCATTTTCCAAAATCTGCGTCTATAGGCATTGCAAGAGAGCATAACATACATAATGGAAGTGATTCATATTTCCAGGGTTCTCTTCTGGTGAATATTGCTCGAGGAGGTCTTTTAGACTATGAGGCCATTGCTCATTACCTTGAATGTGGCCACTTGGGAGGCTTGGGCATTGATGTTGCTTGGACAGAGCCGTTTGATCCCAATGACCCAATTCTAAAGTTCAAGAATGTTTTAATCACACCTCATGTTGGAGGTGTTACTGAACATTCTTACAGATCAATGGCTAAGGTATGTATTGGTGCAATTAGTGATAGAACTTGAATTAGGAGACTATTTAAGCCACTGGCTGCTCATGAAAATCACCGTAAAACTAAGTTTTGCACATAACAATTGGCAATAAGAAACTGATAAGCCTTAATTAAGTTTTGCACATAATAACTGACAACAAGAAACTGAGAAGCCTTGAAGTTTTCTTACTCATTTGGTCCTAAATCTCGGTCAATCTGAAATTATAGTAATTGATGTGTGTTTATACTTTGAATCATAAATTTAAGCCCCAGAGGGAAAGAAGATGCAAAATTGTCCGTTAGAGGGTTTGGGAAATTATAAGGGATAGCTTGAAATTTAAAGGACCCCACGCCCTTCATTTTGAATGACAACTGTGATTCACTGAAAATTGACATCACTTTATTAGCATTTTGCAGCATCTATTGTTCTGGTCTCTATATCATCAGTCGTTTTATTTATTTGCTTATAATATTCACTCAACTATTACTTTTATGTCGCATCAGTTCATTCATGCAAATTTGTATTATTAGTTTATATGATTTGCTAATGTTATTTCATCTAAGATTATTTATACTAAATGTGTCCTATATGCATCTCTCTTGATTGTACAATTACAGGTTGTTGGCGACGTTGCCCTTCAACTTCATGCGGGGACTCCTTTGACAGGACTAGAGTTTGTGAATTGATTCAACTCTAAGGAATCTGTTTCATCGGTCAAAACTAATAGGCATGCTATCCTTTGACTAATCTTTCCTGGCATTTTGAAAGAGCCACCATTGCCTGTTTGACAGTTGACCATTACAAGCAAATTCCTTATACCTCCATTGTTGTTTATGCAAACATTGTATACTTCGAAAAGTGTATTCTTACTGCTGTTTGATGGAATCCCTTAGTTAAAAATAAAGATGGTCAATGGGCCGGGCGGTAGGCAGCAGGCGGTACGATACGGTCACGACATGTGTCCTATAGCACAGTATGGCACAAACACGTTTCGGTACAGCATGGCACGCACGTGGGTTGGGTCAGGCCTAGAATTTTAAGCACGCGGACCTTAAAAGCAAGAGACAATTAGAGATGGGTCAAAACATGGTACGCGAAAAGGCACATAATAAGAACGCTTCATTAATGGTGTAGCATGCAGCCCGTGAGCCATCAATAGCATATGGGCAGGAGTATATCAAAATAAAATTTTTTTAATGAAAAGTAAATATAAAATATTATGATTTTACAAATATTTTGAAATTAAATTTTTTAATATATTTCTTTAGCATAGGCTTTTAAAAATTAATTTAAGTCTTAGTTTAAATAAATATTCTAATTGTTTTATGTTTATAATTTATTACATGAATAAGTAAATATCATGATTTTAATAAATAAAATTTTAAATATCATAATTTTATAAATGATAAATAAAAAATTTTACGACATTAATATTTCATTTATAAAATCATATATGCTTCATTTGTGAATGAAATATTTCTCATATTTATAAAAACAAAATTATGAATGAAATATTTTTTATGATATTTTAATTTTCATTAATCATTACTATGATCTATGAAATCAAATTTATATGTTATGATTGGTTATTGTGAAATTAAATATATAGTTGTGAAATTATCATAAGCTAATAATAAAATGTTAATTGCTCTCTTAATAAAAATTATTGTTATTGTTGTTGTTGTTATTATTATTATGCTGATGGGCTTAAAAAAACATGTCAGACACATGAGATTAAATAAAGCACATCAGATATGTGGGCTATTGTAGACATGCTAGACATGGGAGCTTGAGCGGGGAAAAAAAAAGGTTGATGGACCTTTTTTGGGCACGGTCCGAGCAGGGCATGAGTAGGCTCGTGATGTGGTCATGCCAGGCCCTTATAAAAAAATTTGGGCGCGGCACGGCATGACCCACCAGCGTGGTAGGTCATATTGTGTCGGCCCATGGGCTCTAGTGGGTCGAGGTTTGACGTGCCGCGCCGTGCGTTGTAGAGATGGCAAAACCCCGGGCCGGGTCCGGGTATTGCCATGATCGGACCCTGCCCGGATGCAACCGGTCTGGGTCCGGGTCCGGGCCAGGTTTTAATCCGGGTACCCGGATTTTATATTTTTTAATATTTTATGTGTATATATTTTTTATTTTTTGGTAATTTTATAAGTTTTAAATTTATTTCAATAAAATTTGACATGAAAATATAAATTTTAAGTGTTTAAAACTTTATATATGTATAATAAATAAGTTAAATAAATATAAAATATTTAAAATAATATATATTTTATAATTTTTTTTAATAAAATCCGGGTTCCGGGTTTATCAAGTGATGTCCAAGACCGACCCGGCTTCATACTCGGGCCGGGTAATACACGGCCTGCAACGCCCGGGTACGGTCCGGGTCCGGACCGGGCGGGTATTTTTGCCACCTCTAGTGCGTTGGCCATCTTTAGTTAAAAGGAATTCAGAATTTAATTCCTTTAATGTTAATGAGAAATTTTCTATTTTATTTCTTTAAATATAAAGATGTTACGGTAGATGTTTGGTATAATTACGGTAGATGCTAAGTATAGTCATGATGTTGGGACCAAACTAATTTTATTACAAAGAAGAGGTTACAACTTAATAGAAGTGTAGTTACAAAATTTATTGTTTTGGCTTAGTAATTCATTTTTTTTTTGTTTTTTTTTAGGTAGAGATTAGTTATTCTTAGTACAATTGACAAAGAGATAAAATATGTACCTACATTAATAATTAATTAATGGAACATTCTAAATCCAATTTTTAAACATTGATGGAAAAAAATAGATATAATTTAGAAAAACTAGCACATATTTTTTATAATATACGGATAATTATTATCAAGTAGATGCAAGTTTCTTAAGATGAGAATTTAAAAAAATTATAATTTATTATAATGTACGATTTATTTTTATTTATAATTGACCTAAATTAAGATCAATTTTTTTTATGACAGTATAAAGATTATTCCTATGTATAAAACATATTGAGAGATTTTATTGGGTTTTTAATTAAATATACCCCAAAAAATGGGTAAATACTCCATGCTTGAAAATTACGTGGATATGTTATTTTTTAGATGGTGTATGGTCTAGAATATCCCTAAAGAAAAATATAAAATACACACAAAAATCACCTCTAACGCACTCTTTACTTCTCACACTTTTTCACTTCATACAACACAAAATCACTCCACACTCTCAAAATCACTCATGAACAACCAATGTGTTGATATTTTAGTTTGCAAATAGGTACACTATTCATCCAATGAATGACGTACTTTCAACTTTATTTTTATTTTATGTTATTTATTCATTTTCTTAACATTTTTAGGATCTTATTTGGTTTGTGATAAATAATAAAACAACTCACATTTTCATTACATTTCATCATATCACTATCATGCGATGGATTTTCTAACTAAATTTGTCAAAACCTCAATTTGTTATCAAAATTTTGTTTTTCACCCGTATTGTGCATGTATGAATTTACACGCCTGTAATCGTGCAAGTGTGCAAAATGTTCCAACTACTATGACACCCTAACATTCTATTAGTGCAAAAAATATATTTTTCACTAAATATGTCATCTGACTATTATTGGATTGTAGTTGTGTATTTTAATAAGTTACACGACTACTGTCGTGTACATATGAACTTACACACTACAGTCGTGCATATATGTAAAATGTTCTAACTGTTATGAGAGCCTAGTATTCTATCAGTGCAAAAAAAAAAAAAAAGAGAAGAAATACGTCCCCTGACTATTTATTAGGTTGTAGTCGTATATTTTTACACGTTACACAACTTTTGTCATGTATGTATGAATTTATACTACAACAGTTGTGCAAGTACGAAAAATATAATAGTTGTTATGAATATTTAGAAAATGTAAATATTATTGTTCACAATGATTTTGATGGTATATCTATGACACCTAGTATTCTGTTAGTGTAATTAAATATATAGTTGTGAACTTGTTCACAATAAAATATATCTATGACACCTAGTATTTTGTTAGTATAAAGAATATTTTTTTTCTACTAAATATATTCTTTGACTTTTTACTGGATTATAATTGTATATTTTAGTAAGTTACGCAACTTTTGTTGTGTAAACGAGCAATTACACGACTGCAGTCGTGTAAATGGGCTAATGGTTCCACACTTCATTATATGTCTTGTTTGATTTTGTTTTTGAATTTGTAGCATAATCATGTGTTGTGTTATTCTAGGAAATGATTTAAGTACATGTGCCTATTATGTTTTGTGGTGAATGGATTGAACAAAACGGCCATTATAAATTTAATGCTATAGAAGCAAGAGGGATAATAGTGCCTTGTTCTACAACATATGCACTGATAGAAAAAGTATCTCTAATTATTTTCATTAATATTTCTGCATTTGACATTTAAATGAAGTTCAAGCTTAAAACATTCGATCTAATGTCGTCCGTTCCAATTATGACTGATGATGATATAGATTATTTTCTAAAGAAAAAAGATTAGTGGAGCTAAGTTGAAGATTATTTTTTGTATTGCCTATAAGCGAAAATAGCTTTTGGTGACACATATTGCTGATGTTGACCCTAACTTCAGACTAGTTAGCTATCCACAAGAACTTGCCGAGCATATGTTAAAGGTGAAGGTTTAAGCTCAAATAATTTTGTTGCTGAAGATCAATTAGTATCCGAATTTATTCTTGAAACACAACTTAATGATAAAAAGGGCTAAATTTAGAACATGTAAATATTATTGTTCACAATGATTTTGATGGTATAACAGTTAGTGATCTAATAGTGGGGAATATAGTACCTTGCAATATGAGTTTCCCACTCCCTAATAGTAAATATATGCCTAGAGTTAATTTGTTTGCATGCAGCAATACATTAGCCAATGACAACTCACTTTCAAGTAGTAATAACTTGCCATCCATGGAAGCTGTTAGTGACAGTGAAAGGTTAATATGGAAAAAGTTCTTCAGTTCGAAAGATGAGTTGCAAAAATGCTTTTTATGGAAGCCTTGAGGAAAAATTTTGAGTTTAAAACCTTAAAGTCAGGGAAGAACATACTTGTTGTTAGGTGTATTGACAATACTTATAAATGGCTACTTCGTGCTACCAAGCTTGGAAGTTCGAATATGTTTGAAATTAGAAGGTATTAGAGTGTCCATACTTACGCACTTGATGTATGTAAGAGAGATCATTGTCATGTTTCATTCAAGCTTATTGGACAAAAGATTTGTCACAAGTATAAAGGCGCTTTATCCTCATATAGGCCTGGTGATATCAGAGAAAATTTTCAAAAATAGTTTGAGCATAAAATAAGTTACCAGAAATGATTTCCAAAAATAGTTTGGGCATAAAATAAGTTACCACAAACTATAAAAAGCAAGAGAATATACAATAGATAAAGTTAAAGGCACAGCTGAGGATTCATTTAAGTTATTCCTACATGGTAATGTTGGAGAAGAAAAATTTGGGCACCCATAAATTTTTTGAAGTAGACAGGGCAAATAACCTTAAATATTTCTTTATGACAGTTAGGAGCTGTATACATGGATTCATTTGATCAAGAAGGCTAATCATTACAAATGACGGCACATTCTTGAAGGAAAAATTTAAAGGAACTTTGCTTATTGCGACAGCAGTTGATGGTAACAATCAACTTTATCCTATTGCATTTGGTATCGGTGACAATGGGAACAATGCCTTATAAGGTGGTTTCTAATGAACTTAAAGGAAGCAAGAGGTGAAATTTATAATTTGGTTTTATTTCTGACCAATACCTAAGTATAAAGAAAAAAGTTAACATTATATTCCTAAAAGCTGCATATGATACTTGTATTCACCATTTGAAGCCAAACTTACGTGTCAAGTTTAAAGAAATTGAGATAAGTGCAATTGTTGAACTACCTGCAAAGGTCTATTGACCACAATAATTTAACTGCTTTATGAATGAGATACAAAAGGTCGATGAGAGTTGTAAAATATCTTTAAGGTAAGATATGAGAAGTGGACTCGATGTAGGGCTCGTTCTCATTTTGACGATTTGCATTATAGTATTATGACAACCAAAATAGTAGAATCCATGAATTTTGTCCTTAAAGATCCTCGACAGTTGCCCATTCATAAGTTATTGGATTTGATCATTGATAAACTACGAGAGTAGTTTTGTGATAGGTGAAAGGACACAGATAATTGTCACACTCAAATACAAAATGAGTTAAAATGAAGTTGTTCAAAAAATCAGAGAATTCTCGTATATATAGAGTGGTGGCACTAAATATGCATGAATTTATTGTTAAGGATGCTGACCTTAATGGTCTTGTACTTAATCAACTACTTTATAAACATGGATTAACTATATGTAGATATCGACAAACATTGTCTGTATATCATATGTGTTCTCATTACTATTCCAGTGAAGCATGAGTTGTAGCATATGAAACAATCTATCTCATTGGTGCACAAGAAGAATGAGAAGTTTTAAAAGAAGTGTATAGTTATGAGGTTTACCCCCCTGTGAAAAAGCGGAAAAAAGGTCGGCTACAAGAAATTAGGATAACATCACAAGACGAGGAGAAGTTAAGTCGTAAATGTGGTAAGTGCGGTTATAGAGGACATAATCGACTAACTTGCAATGTACTAATTCCAATAATTGACAATGAGCCTATAGTTGGACTAAATGAAACAAAAACAAGCATGCGTAATATACTCAAAATTACATTCTTGTCCTTTTTATTATCTTAATTTCTTTAATATCTGTAATAGTTAGTTGAAAAATTTATACTTTTTTTTATTTTACAGGTGGATAAGTAAGTATATTTGTCTGTCTTTTGTTGTTTTCAAAGGGAGGCAACCAAGGGTTTATAGTAGTTGGCTAAGTGTCTGGAGCAAATTAATAACTATGTCGATTGAGTAGAAACTTTTGTTCACTTAAAACTAATTTATAATTCTAACATGTGTTGGGCCTATGTTGTTTAATGTAGAAAAACTTTCTTTATTTAATGTATTGAAGTTTGATATGTTACGTTAATTATGTTATTTATCAAGTACGTTGATTGTGTTGTCATTTTGATGAGTGTTTTAGGTAGTTTTTGTTCCCTATCTACGTAGTCGATTAACATCATGCATTTATGAAGTTACCCAACTATTGTCATGTATCTACGAAGTTCACTCGACTATAGAAATTTATTAAGAGATGAATCATTGATGTGCAACTGATGGTAATGATTTATAACTATCAAGTGATCAAGAATAATTGGTGTATCTACGAAGATGCTCGATTGTAGTAGCGTGTATGTGGAAAGATACTCGACTATAGTCGTGTATATGCGAAGATACCCAATTGTTGTCGTGTATGTGGAAAGTTCATTTGACTATAACCATTTATTAAGAGATGAACCATTGATGTGTAACTAATGGATAATGGTTTATAACTGTAAAATGATCAAGAATAACTAGTGTATCTACAAAGGTACTAAACTAAAGTTGTATGTATCTACGAAAATACTCAATTGTAGTCATCTATTTAACTGTAGTCGTGAACTTGGGTTGAGCATTCCTTCAATGTTTGTGACTATCCTATTATATCACATATATGATGCAAATGTATCTTATATTCTTTCAATAGTAGACTTAATAAAAAATAAAGCTTATACATGATGCAAAATTATCTTCTATTCTTTCAATAATAGATTTTAAAAAAAAGCTAATATATGATGCAAAACTATCTTCAATTACATCAAATGTCAATTGCATCTCTATTGTAACTGTTATATACGATAATAATTTATCCAAAAAATGGGAAAATCACTTAAATAAAGTTCTTGAGGGTGTGACATTAGGTCATTGGTTTCAATGACCTATATCTAAATAATTTGATAGCCAATGCTTTTTTATGTTGTGTAACATCATCATGTTGGCAATATGTGTTCACATTAAGGCCATAGACTAGAACCTCCGAGTACCACAACAAAAATGCTCTACAGTCACCACTAAGAAAATTCATCTATATATATATATATATATATATATCAATAATAAAATCATCATTTTAGTTAAAAAAACCAATATATAATGTACTTATTTGTATAGCCTGATTTTTGTTGTAGAATGTTTCGTACTAGCAAGATGAGCCAAGGAACTTTTGATATGACATCAATACAATGTGGATGTGTTTTGTGATATGATATCTTATAAAGTAGTAAAAGTATCATGTTTGCAACAGGCAACAATTATTTGACCAAACTTGAATCTTTTTGTATAGTTTATCATAGAGTCATAAACATTAATCTTGCCCATAGGTATATCGATCACCACGGGAATCCATTGCTCATTTATGGTAACAACAAATATACCTGCATAGTTTGCACAATATTTTAGTAATTAAATTCCACAATGTAAAAAAGAATCATATAATGCCAAACTCACAGTTGAAACACTTTTCCAAGGAGTGGTGCAGTCTAATTTGCACCATTAGCATCATCAATGTAGTAACTCTCTTTTTCCCACACCCTATTGGGGTCTTGCATATAAACCATTTGTTTCTCTTTGAGATTGTTCTAGAAAATTTAACAAGAATATATTATCTCTTATTATTTTCAGAGGTTAAGAAAAATATAGTGCAAAATTAACATATCAGAAAATTGTTGTCCATAATGGCATACAGTTGTTTGTTTGGAGTCGTAGCCTTTGACATATCTTTCCTTAAGTAGTAGCATGCAATGTCGATATGCTGAATATAAAGTGTAAATTTTTATTTAGAAAATAGCAAATATTTATCAAAATAAATGATAAAAAAAATAGTGTTAAAGAACTTACAAAATTAGATAGCCACATATCTGGTGTAAATAATTTACGAAAAAAATTCTCTATCAACATCCATAAGAGTCAAATTGATTACTTTCCTACATAAATAGATGATAAAATGACCAGAGGTGTTAAATAAACATACATTATAATAATTAAAATAAATAAAAAGTTAATATCATAATATGAGAAACTTACGACTCTTTTTTATCATTGGCAATATTTATCCATTGTTGTAGCTCTGGTAATTCCTTTTGGGGTATAAGGGGACACATTTGAAAGTCCGCTATCTCTTGAGGGTGCACCTGAACATCCGTTGTCTTTTGCAGCTTTATCAAGAGGTTGGTGTACGATGTCTATAAGTAAGTCGAAGTTTTTCTATCTCTTCTCTTCCCTAAATTATACACCAATCTACAATCTTTTCCTTGTGTTGATATGACAATAGGATCCCTCTTTATAGCATGACAATTATCCGGCATCTCTAATGGGACTGTATCCTTTTATGTACTACAAAGATTGACGAGCATGTCCAATGGTTGTTGTATCAGTGAGACAAATATGACGCCCATAGCATTGTTTATAGGCTACATACACAACAACCAAATTGTTTGAGAATTTAACAAACATATATACTCAATGAACATTTGTCAATTTTAAGGCTCTGTAGTTGAAGTCTCCGTAAATAGCTAAATAAGCTTGTTCAACTTATCATCGATTAAGTCCATATGAACAATTTTCCCCTCAATGTAATCAATCTTAGTGTCCATATTCTTCATCATATGTTTCATTTTGGTGATGTTTTCTTCAATGTTTTGAATGCGACAACCAAAATTATTAATCTTCTCATCAGCAATAGAACCATGAAAGGCAAATGAGGCATGTTGAGATGGACCACCCTGATACGAACAAAAAAATTAAATATTAAATTTGCATTCACAATCAGAAAGTACTTATTAACTAAAAACACACTAGACAATTACTTTTTTTTGGGTTATCTTAATTGGTACTGGTGTTGTTTCATTTATATAATCTGCAGGCAATGTTTTTCGAGCAACAAAGGTGGGTAGACCATCTGATTCACTATCATCATGAGAGTCTTCAAAGCTGTTTAACTCACTATTATTTGATTCACTATCATCATGTGAATTGTTCCCCTCTAGACGACTATCTAATTCGCTACCACTATCCTCTACTTCACCGATCTCTTTAAGCCATTCATCTTCACCAAAAAACTGCATGTAATGTTTATTTTCCTCCACATATCCAGTAGAATGCATTTTTTTATGAAAATCATCTTGGATTTTTTTTTTATTGAAGGTTTTCTTTTAAATCTCACCAAAATCTTTTAGTTTTTTTTTATTTCCATCTCAAAATCTGAGGAAATAATTCAACACATCATTTTGCACATTTATCACTAATGGTGAAAACAACTTTATATGCCCACATCTCTATAATCAATAACATTAGGGCTGGGCATTCCTCGGTTTGGTTCAATTCTAGCCCACAACTGAACCGAACCAAAGGCAATCGGTTTTTTAAAACTGAAACTGAACACGATCCGAACTGGAGAACTGAAACGAATTAATTCGGTTCGGTTCGGTTCAGTTTAACTTAGTTTGATTTGATTTTTTCCCCTTTCTAATTACTCAAAATTTTCAACCTAAATTTAATTCTTTTTACATCCCAATTCAAATATAACCACTCAAAACTTTATTCAAAAATATTCATGTAATTACAATTACTCAATATTTGTTAAAACTAATTTTGGGTGAATCATCTTCAGCTTAATGATAAACAGGAGACTCATTCTCATCTTGAATTTTATCTCGTTTTGAAATTTGAACTCTTGCTTGAAGACTTAGATATCAACAAGGATGAATTGATATGAAAAAAAAATAGATAATTGATTAATCAAGCAACATTAGTGAAGATAAATTTGTTCCATCTTTTTATTCTTTACAAATATATTATAATTATGTTTTTTTTTAAAATTTGATTTAGATAGAGAAACATATAGATCAAATTTTCTAATAAGAAAAAAATTATGTTGTCAGTAAGTCTTCCATTGAAACTTCAAGGAGTAGTTCTGTAGTTGGGAAGAATAAGCAAAGTTTCCACATATAACATTGCATTTTGAATTTCATTAATATACATAGGATGTTTTGAGAAGAATAAGCTATAGCTAATTGCAGTGAAGCAAATTAAGGGTGAATTAAAATAACCTGGAATACTGAAAACACATCAAATCCAACTGTTATTTATATTATTTTTTCCCTCATGTGTCTTGGATTAGGCTACACGTATAGTTCAATTGAAAAAAAAAACTACAACAAATAGAAACAACAGCATCGAAAGCATTTAAAATTAAACAATCTCAATCCCTAAGAGTTATACCTTCAACTTTCATCACCAGATATCACACAAGTAAAAAAAGTCAACTTTAATACCCATTAAAAGGGAGAGAGAAAGCACAAAAAATCAAAAAACACATCTTCAATCCTTCAACCTCTGCGAACAAGAAACAAGAAGCAACTTTGCGACGAGATGATGAGATGGCAAAGACATGACTTTGCACAATGATGACCTGCAAGAACACGCCAGGGGGTTGCTAATGGCCGACGACGACGGCGACTATGAGAACATGACAAAGAGTTGCTAATGGCCGATGAAGACGGTTGTAAGACAAACGATGGAAGTGAGAAAGAGGAAAGATAATGGTAGTTGAGGAGCTGTGGTGTGTGAGAGAGAGGAGATGGGTTTGCTATGTTTTTCCCAGGGGGGGTGAGATTAGATTTAGGGTTTCTTCATTTTTTTTATAATTTTAAAGTGAAGAACCAATCGGTTCTTTGGTTCGATTCAGTTTTGAACCGAACCAATCGGGTCTTATATCTTTTAACCATTCGATTTTTAACTACCAAATCGAACCGAACCGAATTTAATAATTTCGGTTCTGTTTGATAAAAACCGAACTGAATGCCCATCCCTAAATAACATAATTTCTAAATTATATAAATAAAATGATGGTAAACTATATCAAGTAACTAAAGTGGGCAAGCCATGTACTAATTAGTTTAGTTTTGTTACCAGAAAACCACAGGGGAACTCGTGGACACTATACATTGTTCCTTTACTTTTACAATCTATGTTCAATTTCTTCTTATGCTTAGCCACATAGTCTACAATGCCTTTTCTCAAACTCTCAATAATCATATTAAAACAAGAACGTCCCCATGGATATTCATTAAACTTATTAAAATTGTCTACAAGTAGTAAATTAATTTCATTTATATAGTTTCGATTCTCCTTTCTGAGCAAGATCAATTCTACAAAATACACTATGACAAGTTTGACCACTTTCATGTCGTCATCTAAATTAGCATTCATGAACCTTTCACGAAGTTGTTTTGTTGTGATTGCACAATTTTCATCTAAGAATTTATCAACTTTTCTCTCATCACCGTTAGTGTTTTTCAGTATCGGGCTCATATGATGGATTGCAATTCAATCTTGTTACCAAGGAAAACTCCTCAATTGAGAATCGAATATTTTTCTACCCAATCCTAATTCATATTGCCTTCTTATCTAATTTTAGTTCCGTTAATAAAATGCTATAGAGAAACTGAACAAAAAACTTTAGCTCTTTGACATCAAAAAATGATTGAAACAAGAATGCTTGAATATAACGATTTGATCCTTAGATAGTTTTCTTTTGATGTCTTCAACTGCATCTAATGATGATCAGTAAGAAATCTTTACTTTGAAATAATCAAATTCTTTGATTTTCTATTCCATCTACATAAGGAGAAAACTAATTGAATTATAATATATATACAACTAAAAGGTTGCATAATAATATATTCTAAACTAATCAGAAAAATTACACGACATATCAGTCTAGTACAGTTTTCATTACATGACTACAATGGAGTAAAGTATTCATTACATGACTATAATTGAGTAAAGAATTCATTACACGACTACAGTTGAGAAAAGAATTCATTATACGACTACAGCCGAGTATATACAAGTAAATGATTATTTGCCTAGGGAGAAAAGGTAGTAATTCATACGTCATTGATTTTAGTTTCAAATAAAAAGAGTATTTCAAACTTATTATCCATGTGAAACAGTTTTTCAGCCAAAATACGCGGTGCGCTAGTCTAACTAACTACAAGATTTGACTCTAAATATTGATCTAACCATAAGAAATAGAGAAAAAAATGCCATATAGGACAAAAACATGTATAGAAAATGAAGAAAGAAACATTGAACAATTAGATCATATGCACATGGCCATTAGTTTAAACAAATTAGACAAGCAAGAGAAACTATTCAATTTACGTATGACTTCAAGAGAAAATATCCAAAAAGAAAGGATGCCTCATAATTCATCATAATAACAAAAATCAAGCCTAAAACAGGAGAGCAATGACTTCAGTACATGTCACCATAACAAAAACCTTATTTTTCTAAGAAGTTCCAAAAGCTAGTACATAGTCTGAACTTATAATGTAAAGAGAAAGAAATGGAAATAGAGATCTCTATATTTAAAAATGGATGAAGATGAGAAATCCTGCATTAATAACTGTGTTTTTTTAATTTGTTCATGTCTAGTTCTATTTGTATGCTTATTTGTTTATCTCATTTATTTAGTTTTAATTAATTTTGAAAACCTTATCGTTCATATCAATTATCATACTACGATTATTTAGTTATTGACGTTTTATACCACCCTTAATTTGATTTTTTTAAAACATGAATTATTGTTGACTTGTTATGCTGTTGTTAACATGAGATCGTTATCTAACAATGACACATCAAACAATTTTGAGACGTGATTTGCAATTCCATGTTTGGTTGGCCCTTATTGTAGGATAAAAGAAGTATAAACCATTTAAGACATAATAATTAGTTTAGCCAGCTAGCTCTAATTTTGGTCCTACATATAAAAGAAGCCATCGGATTTGATGGTCAAGTCATTTTCATGTATCTAACTATACGCTTTTTTAATTGTGATTTCTTGAAAATAACTTACATGTACACTAGATTAATTCTCTTATATATATATATATATATATATATATATATATATATATATTCTAGATTTTTTCAACACAAATCAACCTTTATAACTGATTAAGATGTAAAGGAAAAGAGATGATTTGAATTTGTCTTAAATTCAACACAATATCCTAAAACTTGTGGGTCATTTATTAACAAGCTTCCCTGATCTCTAGATTTAGCATATCATCTTATTATCTAGACATGAAAAAGAAAAGAGAAAAACAACTTGGCAATGACACCTACTTTTAGATGAGGTTTTACCTGGGAATGAAGTATTGAAGATTTGGATGGCCCTTCTCTCTCTCTTCAACTGATTTTTAGCTCTTAAGTGTGAATGAAGTCAACTATCCTTTTAATACCCTTCGGCAGAGTAATCAAATCACATTATCATGAGTAAATTGTCTGCCTAATAAATTTGTTCGATCAAATAGAGGGATTATAGTAAAGATGAATTCAACATCAAGGCAAAACAAAACAAGACAAAATAAGTTCTTTGTAAGCATCATCAAGAATTCTCCTATTTCTTTTTTGCCAAATAATCTACATAAAAGTTGCACAATATAACTTCATAAAGCCTTGGCTTTCTACCATCCAAGAAAAAGTAATGATTATCTATAAAAAGTCAAGGTACAAGAAGTTAGAATAACTTGAAAAAAAATTCATTGCCTTTTTGTTAATACATTGCCCTTAGACATGAAGCAATAAAGAAATAATCAATTTTCTCAGCCTTTCTATATACATAACACTCCATTTAGGCAATAAACAAGCACTAGATTCACTCTTTTGTAATATATCACAAGTGAATCTTTCCTTGAACCACAGTTCAAAAACTTGGAATCTCACAAGGAAAAAGTGCCTAGCTTCAGCTGCATTTGTACTGGTACTTATAACAAAAGATACCTTATCCTAAGGTTTGAAGCACATTGGATTTTAATCTTCACACAAACAGTTAAATATGTATAGAGTTGTTGGATAAATAAATATTTAATTGTGAAAGATTAAAATTAGTGGACTAGTAAAGTCAAAAAGTTCCATTGATGATTGCTACTCTTGAAGAAAAGATAAAACCCAATATGAGTTTAGTACAAGATTGTTAAGTTAAAGTTTAATAAAATTGATAAGATATTCAAAATAGGCAATATAGTGCAATAACACCATCACATGCTAAAAATGAATTGTAGGTGTGGTAAATCAGCTTTAATTTGGTCAATTTCCATTTAGAGCAGCAAATTTATGGTGCTAGAACAAGCAACAACAGGAGTGCGAAGTAACAATAACATAAGCATCTTTGGTGTTGACCTCACCTCATAGCCCACTGGAGCGCCCTAACTGGACATCCTGATGAATGCTGGTCGTGAATGATAACAGTGGTCGAAAATGAAAACACCAGTCTAGTCGTGAATGATAAATTGGATGTTATGTTACTTGACTTGGTAGTGAATGATTGTGATGATTTATGTTTTGAATTAGGGTAATTTGTAATTACACATAGAAAAAAAGTATATATGAGGAATCTTGGAGTATGAGGGTGTATTTATCTAAATACTCTATTTTTGGGAATGGCGGGAACAAATCCTTAGATTTTACTGCCTAATTTTCCTTTCTTCACCTTGAGTCTTGTGCAATCAATTCTCTTAAAGTTGAAGATGCAAAAGAAATCAAAATATAAAGAATTAAAAGTAGCAACATGCATATAATGATACAAGTAGCTCATTTCGAAACGTTTTAACATACAAATCTAATGCTGCAATTAAAGACCAAGTGTTAGAGCTCATTAATTAGGTGTAAGAAGTACATAGTTGATACATTTTCAAAATTGATGGTTTAGTTGATTTTTCGATTCTTTCCAAATCATTGAGCACAAAGAGGACAATAAGTAATACATCACAGTCTTTGGAGCTTTTATAACTACTTTACATACAAGGTTATAGTTTGTTATCTAGTATCCAATTGATTCCTCCTAATGGTCCATTTGGGATTGCTTTTGGAGGATTAAAAGTAATTTTAGGTAGTGTTTGTTTTTTTTTAGTCTAAAATTTGAATAGACATGTATTAGTTTGAATTCTGAATAGAGCTAAATGTCTGAATCTGAATAATATTTTTTTTATTTTGTCTAGATAGCTAAAACTAAATATTAAGTTATTTTTTAAGTTAAAAAATGAAAACTAGTATTTTTATATTTATTCTCTTATAAATTATAAATATTAAGCAAATAATAGATATCTCAAAGAAAATAAATAAGATAATATATTATCATAACATAAATCATATTCAATTTTTGATATTCTAACTTAATAGATGTTCATCAATCTTATTGTAGTTTATGATGTTTCTACATGAAAAATATTCATAAAAAATTATGAAGATAAATAACGCTAATTTGAAGAAAATAAAAGA
This sequence comes from Citrus sinensis, assembly GCF_022201045.2. Taxonomy (NCBI): domain Eukaryota; kingdom Viridiplantae; phylum Streptophyta; class Magnoliopsida; order Sapindales; family Rutaceae; genus Citrus; species Citrus sinensis. The sequence goes on along the minus strand of NC_068558.1, from coordinate 25,280,251 downwards.
TAAAAATAATAATAGTTTACACTATATTATCACAAGTTAGATAGATGAGTAATAATGTTAATTATTAAATTTTATCCAGTTAAGGATAGAAAATTAATTAATGAGATATCTATATTTTGGTTGATATGATTAAGACTTTTTAGATTAAGCAGAAAGCTAAAAAAATTATGTTCATAATTTAGTGACTTAATAACTTGATAAGTGCATATTTTTCATATATTTTGCTATTAATTTCTCTATATTTTTCTTGTTTTGGTCTTAAATATTCTAGTTATTTTAGTTAATTTTTAATTTATTAAATTATATTTTATTGTGTTAATTTTTATCTTAGTTTTATTTATTTTGTTATTTTAGGTATATTTTGGAATTAAAGAGAAATTAAATCGGAGCATTCAGGAAAGAAATTTGATTGAAAATTGAGAGACAAAAGTGCACAAGAGATCAAGAATTGGAAGGAATTAGAAAATAAATTTAATTAAAGCTTGTATGGGCCAAGCAAAATTAATGTTGCACATGGAGCTAAAATTAGAAAATGGAAGTAAAAAAGGAAGCCAAGCCAATTAACAAGCCAAGCCATCACATGAAAGCAAAATTGGAAAACAAAGATTGCAAACCAAAAGTGGCCACGTGAAAGGAAAGAGAATAAAGCCTTTTGGCTTTAGGAAATCATTATTGGCTTATTAATTGAAGCATGAAAGTGGCGGTTTTGGGCTTTGAATTTAATTCTTTCCAGGCAAGGATTTAAAAAAAGCCACAATTGAAGCATTATAAATAGGATCAAGCGGAAGCAACACTGAAGAAGAATCGGCAGCAAGAGACTTTGAGAGTGCAGACGCAATTCGGGCAAAGGAAAAAAATCAGCAGCTGGAATTAAATTAAAGCAAAGGCAGCTGCTTGAATTAATTTCATGACTGGTTTTATCAATTCTCTTATTCCCAATTCAATTATGTTAGGCTAGATTTTTATTTGGTTGAGGGTGAATTCAAAACCCTAAACATGCTATGCAATTAAATTTAAATTCTATTATTCAATTTATTTAATTGAGATTGTTTATGTTCTTATTTAATTAATGTTCATGGTTTATTCTTGTTTTATTTGAGTGGCCAATTAGATAGGACTTGAATAAATTCTATTGCTAGATTAAAATTCCTGATCCATAATTGTCTTGATATTTTAATCATTAGTAGCAGGTTGGAATAAATGATTTCAATTGGAGAACATAACCTAGGTTAAATAATCCGAGCTTGTGTGTTTATTATCTAGATCAACCTAATATCTTTCTCTGTTTAATGCTTCCATTATCTTAAATTTAAAGAGATTGTTTTAAATTATTTAATGGTTAGAGATTAGGTGAAGAGCTTATTTTGCCTAACGACACACTAAGGAAAGATTGAGACTAACAGAGCTTATTGTTGTCTACGGTTGATAGTTTTAATATAAATTGATAATAGAATTGATATATTATGTGCATGTTTGGTGGTGGCGAATGATCTTTTAACCAAAGTTTTCATCATTATTAATTCTTTCTCCTTTAATTAGAGTTTTTATTAAATTCTTGTTCGTAGTTTTAAATTTTTTTTATTTCTTACTATTTAGTTAAAAATTCATAAACCCCCCTTTTATTTATAATTTGCATTTTCTTTAGTTAGATTAATTTATATTATTATTACTCTTATTATTACTACTATTATTTTATTTCAAATCTTGCTTTAGAGTTAATAATAAATATAACTAGCATAGTCTCTCTGGGATCGATCCTTACTCGCTCTGTACTAATTATTTATATTAGTGGTAAGGTTTTAAATTTGGTGCATCTTAACGACACTACCATAACTAAAAAAACAAATGAACTTAATGACTTAATTGATTGAAATTAAGTCAATTAAGCCTTTGAGTTAAAAGATAAATAGCCCCTTAGTGTTTGATTATTATTTTTTAAAAAAATGACTTTTGGTAAAAATACCCTATCTTATAATACATCTTAAAAAAGTAAGAAAGGAGAAGCTTTTTAAAACCCAATTTTAGGAATCAATTTTATACTTAATGTAATTTATTATGTACCATTAAATAGTTATAAAAATTCAAAATTATCCTTATTAATTAGGAAATACAATAATTAATTTTAAAGAGATCATTATTACACCTCTTATATTTAGATAACAAAATAACAAATAAAATTAATAATATTAAATATTCATTTTAGTTCTCAATTATTATATATATAATAAAAGATATACATATTTATAAACGTGTAAATAAATTTTATTCAATATTTACATGTTTATAAATATGTAAATAAATTTTATTTAATATTATGTCCAATTCAGTCATTTATATTCTTACATCAATTTAACAATAAGATGTATCAAACACATACAACTACTTTTAATACTTACAACACTTTAAAATAAAATTTACTAAAAGTTTAACTAATTCCTTTTATAATTGATTATTTCTATAATACAATTAATAACAACAATTTTTAAAAATACTGCATTACCAAATTGGCTCTAAATAGTCCTAACAATTATAATTGACTAAAATATTCTTTGTTATTTTCATTATTCTAATTTCATCAAGGTATTTTGCTCATTCACATTGAAACCAGGATCAATATGGCAAGAATGAACAAACTAAGTATAAATTTGAGAAACTGTAAAAGATTAGGGGAGACAAATGTATATTATCCAAAACGAAGAATCTTGTCTGGTAAAAATATAGATGATACAAAAGCTTTCGCTGAAAGGGCCACCGGATATATTGGAGTCTCATCAGTTCACACGGGTGAAGTTTAAATTTTTTATTTTTTTTCAAATTGTGTTTTTGGATCTTTGTTTGGTGATATTACTATCAACTACAATGTGCCAAATATTAAGCTAGTTGTTCTTTGACCTTTTAATTATTTTAGAATTTTTGCTTGAATAATGCTCAATGTAGCCTGATTTTAATATTTTATTGGGGACGAATTTAAGATTTCAGTAAATATTATTGCTGTAATTGATTTTATTTTGTTTCATGTTTCTTTAATTCAAGCATTTGATACAATATGCATGCCACATGCAGTGAGAAAAGATTGACATGGTTTAGCATTCACTTTCACCGAGGAAGCGAGAGAATATGATGGTTTAGTGGCAGACGGAGCTATTTTACTAGTATCCCTGGGGATTGTGCTAATCTTTTTAGGGTGTTATGGAAATTTTGTAAATGTTACAAAAAAGTTAAATGACCTTTGGTCATCACACACTTGGATAAAGTTTATTACCTAGGCTAGTTCGAATCTAGTGTTATGCACACATGTACACGTATGCACTTGTGCAAATATTTTATGCATGTGTTTGAAGCTAGAAACTTTCTTTGGTTTGGTGTTTTATTCCTAGTTTGCCTTTTTCTTTCACCCACTAGAATAAAATGTTTTCTTTAATTCTTCCCTTGTTCAATACAAATATAAACAGAATGGAGGGAATGGCTAGGAGTAGCGATAAAAGCATCACCCTTGTTCTCTTTCGCGGTCCACATTTCCCTGCTTCTCACAATTATGCTAAAGGATACTTGCAAAACTACCCTTCCATTAAGGTATTCTTACACTTTTCTTTAAGAATTCACTTCCTTCATTAGTTTGCTTATAGACAATATAAACGACACTAGTGTACCATACCTAAGTACTTTGCTAATTAACTTCGGACTTGCAAAAGAAGAAGTTGCTTTAGGAATGTAATAGCACTTTTTGAGGTTACAAGCGTTGCTGTTGTGGAGCAGTCTGTATATGAGGTATTTGTTGGAAAATCAACTTTAGTTTGTTAGTTATTACCTGAGTCCAAAACATATGCTTATAGGCAAGAGCCAACATAGTATTTAAAGTCTTTCACAGATAATAGTTGTGGATTAAACTTTATTTGTGGAGTTTTTTTTATTTTTTTATTTTTTATTTTTTGCAGACGCTTGAACTAAGTTTATAATTGTCTACCAAAGTGCATTCATGACCTAAATTATTTTGGAAACAATTTGTTTCAATATTAAAAGTAAGGGTCTATGCTTTTTTCTTAGTATGCATTCATTGTATGCCTCATATGGAACTTCTGAACAGATGATAGCCTCAGGTTATTGCATGATTAAAGACCTTTCGTAGGTTCCGTGACTGCTTCTTCCTTTGCTGATTTTTATTTAATTGAAACAGACATGAAATATAAAATTTTCTTGGATAAAATGTGCCAGTTGCTGTGAATTTATTAAGTATTCCTATTTTCACATTTGTAGGTTGATGTGCCCGTCAGTGATATGCCTGATGTCATAGCAAACTAACATCTTTGTGTTTGAAAAAACATGCGGCTAGATTCAAATGTTATAACTCGTGCGAATCCGATGAACCTTATAATACGGTTTAGGGTTGGTCTGGAAGGTCATTGTCTTATAAGCTCATTTGCCATAATCTTGGAGCTTTTTGGATATGATATGTACTTTTGGATGTATGTTCCATATATTTTTCATAATGTCTGCTATTGAAATTGATTAGTTTATGTCTTTGTATGTTTGTGTGAAGGTGTGGATATTGATGCTCTTACAAACTGTGCAATCAAAGCAGCTAGAATCCTAGGTGACGTGTCTGGGAATGCTGCATCATGTGCTGAATTGTCCATATATCTAATGCTGGGCCTTCTCAGAAAGCATATTGGTTTGTTCAATCTAATACCTGATAGTCATTCCTCCTTTCTCATAATAGCCCAATAGCTCATTGTGATAAGAGAAAGAGCAGTGGTTGTGAACAGAAGGTGTTACTTTCATGTATTTGTACCTTGAAATATTTGGCCAAATTAAATCTGCTTTGCATATTATTTTCAGCATACAACGTCCATTTTAATGATTTCCTGACCATCTGAGTAACTTATGAAATGTTATAGAATGAGATGAGAATGGTCATAGAGTAGAAAAAACTTAGAGTGCCAACTGGTGAAACACTACTTGGGAAAACTGTGAGTGTCTACTTTCCTAGTCTTTTAAGTACATTCACATTTTTTCCTTGCAAAGCTGTTGCTGTCCAAAATTTCCTAAATTTCATGTTTCTTTCTCTGTCTTATCCTTGCTTCATGTCTGCTAGTGTTAGACAATACAAATTATTCCTATTATCATAAAAGAATTTGAAAGCCCTTTTAAATAAAGATCTTTGAATGTTTACCATTTTAAGTGAGGTTTACTACCTTTGACTTTCCCTATCCTGTTATTGTTAAATATTAGATTTTCTTGTTCTTGCAGGTATTTATCTCGGGCTTTGGAAATATTGGGGTTGAATTGGCAAAGCGCTTGCGACCATTTGGTGTGAAAATTATTGCCGCAAAAAGGAGTTGGGCTTCACATTCTCAAGTTTGTTGCCAATCCAGTGGTAATTAAGGACCCTCGAGTGTTCGTGAAACTCATCATTGAAGTCTTTTTCATTTAGTTGTTTAATTTATCAGCACTTGTAGTAAAAAAAAGGATGATGATGATTTGGTTGATGAGAACGGGTGTCGTGAAGATATTTTTGGGTTCGCTAGCAAGGCCGACATAGTCGTTTGCTGCCTGAGTTTGATTTAACAGATGGTGAAACTGTGCTCATACTCCTTATTTTCAAATCTATGTTCTTTTATAACATTGTTGTTTTCTACGCCGACATAGTTGTATGTTGTTTTCATGTTTCAAGGACATGGGAATTCATTCTAATTCTATATGCATTCAATATAGATAATCTTAACCGGAAAATTTCATATGGCGCTTGTTCCTCAATGTCATTGCAACAAATTGATTTTTTTTTTCCCACGTATGTAATCTCATATTAACCTGTATGGTATACCTTTTTCCTACAATACAATCCCAGTTTTTCTTAGATTATTTGGAACTCTAGCAATATGAATCTTTCTATCTTTTTACCTGTGTATTTTTTTTCTTTGCAGTTATATTCTTTCATTTAAATGTGATAACTATTTGTTTCTAACATGTTCTTTTTGTGCCTAGACTTTGCTCACATACAGATGTTTCCGATATGATAAAGTATATAAAAATTCAGTTCCATTCATAAGGCATCACGTTGGGGTCTTTGTGTTAGATAATTAGTACAACCAGAATGCTCTGTCTGTGCCCAGCCTGTGTATATAAGCATGTTCTGTGTGTGCTAGGCCTTTGCACGATACACGTTGATTTCTCTAGTATGAAAAGTATATAAAACTTCAAGTCTATTCACATCGTTTCACATTGGGGTCTTTATGTTAGATAATTGTTAATTTATTATGATGGGATTGTTGCTTCTTTTATAGAAGAGTCTGTTCACGTCATTATTGCTCAACCTATTTACAATCCGGAATATATTGAATGTATGTTGTCTGCACTAGTCATTGACTGCAACTGACCATTTGGATATCTTGACTTACAGGCTGGCATTGTAAACAAGTCATTACTATATTCAATGGAAAAGGTTTGTCCATATTTCTAGGGTTCTCTTCTGGTGAATATTGTTCGAGGAGGTCTGTTAGACTATGAGGTCGTTGCTCATTACCTCGAGTCTGGCCACTTGGGAGGCTTAGGCCTTGATGTTGCATGGACAAAGCCATTTGATCCCAATAACCCAATTCTAAAGTTCCAGATTGTTTTAATCACACCTCATGTTGGAGGTGTTACAGAACATTCTTACAGATCCACGGCCAAGGTATGTATTGATGCAATTGGTAATAGAATCTTTTTGGAACAGTACTTAAGCCAATGGTTGTTCATGACAATCCCTGTAAAACTAAGTTTTGCACACAACTGACAATAAGAAACTCATAAGCCTTGAAGTTTTCTTATTCATTTGGTCCTAAATCTCTCTAAACCTGAAACTATAGTGATTGATGTGTGTTTATGACTTTGGAATCATAGATTTAAACCCCAGCAAATGCCACAGAAGAGGGAAAAAAAGATACAAAATTGTTCATTGGAGGGTTTAGGAAATTATAAGGTATAGCTTGAAGTTTAAAGGGCCCCACTCCCTTCATTTTGAATGACAGCCGTCATTCACTAAAGGTTGGCATCGCTTTATTAGCATTTTGCAACATCTATTATTCTGTTTTCGTTATTTTCTAGAAAAGATGAGCATTGTCTCTAGTCATTCACGATGAACAATATGATTAACACACGTACTCTTTTTATTGTTGATGCTTGGTCAAAATCACTAGAAAGTTTGGGTTTTTTGTGGCTATGACCTATCATTTTACTTTTGCTGGCCCATTCTCCTTGCCAGGAGAATAGTTTTGACCCCTTGCCAGAACTCAGGGAAAGTTGCTTTTATTCGTTCCATATCAGTCATTTTATTATTGACTTGTAATTTCCACTTGTCTGTTACTTTTATGTGGTATCAATTCATTTGTGTTAATTTGTATGATTAGCTTACATGTATAGACTATTATCACTTTGCTAACAGTATTTCATTTAAGATTATTTATACGGGATGTGTCCTATATGCATCTCTCTTGGTTGTACAATTACAGGTTGTTGGTGACGTTGCCCTTCAACTTCATGCAGGGACTCCTTTGAGAGGAATAGAGCCTGTGAATTGATTCAACCATAGGAATCTATTTCATCAGCCAAAACTATAGGCTTTCTATCCCAGGTTTAACTAAGCTTTCCTGCCGTTTTGAAAGGAGCCACCATTGCCTGTTTGACAATTGGCCACTATAAGTAAATTCCTTCTACCTCCATTACTGTTCATGCAAACATTGTATACCTCAAAAAGTTTATTATTGCTGCTATTTGATGGAATCCCTTAGTTGAAAGCAATTCAGAATTTAATTCTGTAAAAAGTTTTAGCTTGTTAGACAACAAATAACGTTAACGCAAAACTTTCTAGTTTGTTTCTTTAAAATAATGATGATATGGTAAAACCTCTCTATAGTTATAATATAAGAACCAAATTAATTTTATTATTATGAGGAGGTTACAACTTAATAGCGGTGTAGTTATAAAAAGTTATTGTTTTGGCTCAGTTATCCTTTAGTGCAAGTGATATAGAGGTAAAAGGTGTACTACATTACTAATTAATTAATGGAGTATGTTAAATTCAATGTATAAACATTGATTAAAAAAATAGGTACAATTTTAAAAAATTAGCATATATTTTGTATAATATATAGATAGTCATTATCAAATGGAGGCAAGTTTCTTAAGATGAGCTTTTAAAAAGTTATTACTTATAACAATGTGAAGTTTATTCTTATTTATAACTGGTCTAAATTGAGATTAAAATTTTTTATGACTATATTATATGATTCGTGTATAGAGTTACATAGGGAGATGTTGCGGTATTTGTTTTGCCTCAATTTATGAATGTGTTTCTACCCTATAATTTTCTTTTTCTCCTTGGTGTCTTGTGCAATCAAAATATAGAAACGTACATATAATGTTAAAAGTAGCTCATTTCGAACCGTTTTTAACTTACAAATCTAATGTGAGTAACAAGTCTAATGTATCATTGTCATGAACCAGTTAATGTCCTAGGCATGGCATTTACGGCATAAAATGGAATGATTGCAACTCCATTGCCTAGAAAATCTTAAAAACAAGGTAAAAGAATGTAACCCAAATACCTTGCATGCCTAGAAAACAAGCTCTATTCGAACTTGGTCATGAATGTCCATCCGAAACCCTAGCTCCGATCACTACCAAGATTACAAGCACATTTGCATCAGCATTAGCACGACAAAATTTGATCCCCCATGATCGTTTTCTGCTCAAGAACAAGAAGATGATGCTGATACGGGAGAGATATATGGTGCAATCTTGAGCCGAAGATGTGAAAAACAAAGCTCCATGTTTGATAATGTACTCAGGAAAACAATGTCAATGAGGCATGAGAGACAAACCTTATTACTTAGGGGTTGGAAGTGGGGTTAGAAAACGAGGAGCATTTTCCATTCCAGCGGTTTCCCTGCTAGGTTGTCAAGCATGGGCTAGTTGGTAGATTTTTGGGCTTCTATTACCAAGGAATAAAAACTTTGTTTTTAAAGTCCGTGGACTGGCAATATGGTTACACCTATCTACGTACCAATGAGCCTATGATGTAGCACAGGGTGGACAATTAGCTAATGCATATTGTTTTATGAGAATAGAGTATGGTGTAGATCAACCAGAAGAGGTATGCATAAAAGTATTTGCTCCAAGGAGTAATCCTAAAATTCCATCGGTTTTCTGGGTTTGGAAAAGTGCGAATTTTCAAGAACGGGAATCTTATGATATGCTGGGAATCCTTTATGATAATCATCCAACTAATTAAAATGTTTGATTGAGTTTTTGACACTTTCCCAAGCTTTTTGAGACTTGAGTATCATTTCAATTTTCAAAATCTAACAAATGCCTAATCCTTAGCATAACCATACTATCTCAAATAAACTACTATTTGTTTTAAATGTGATATTCTTAAAGTTGAGGGATTGAATCTTCCTGCATGTATTGTGAAAGTTGATTTTCTTCTAAATATTTTGAAGTAAATATGATTATCTCAAAATTTTAAGTTTTACTATAACATAGTAAAAATGTAATCAAAGAATTAAAATTTTCTTTATATTCATTATTCTCTTTTATGACAAAACAGGTGTAAAAAAATAACCATTCCAACTTTACACAGACTCTCTAAGGGTGCGTTTGGGATTGAGATTGGGTAGCTGTACCTTTTATGGTACAGTACTAAAGTATTTAATAAACATTAGCTGCTATAGTTTGGAAGTTATTTTAACATGATTTTTCACTTGTATAATAAAAAATCTATTATATCTTCAATAATTTTGTCAAAATTATTACTTAAAATTTATATTTACTACATATTATTAATTTTTATTTCATAATCATAACTTTTTTTTCACAGCAACTATATATTTAAAAGTTACAGTACTTCAGTTCGAAACATACCCTAAAATCAAAATTTTCCTCATCCACCTAGATTTGACTCAAGGGTAGCTTTTCATTATAAATTGAAACAATTTTTACGAATGTATATAAACCAAACCTGAGGGCTAGTTTATGATATCTACCCCTCTTCTAACTAGCTCTGTTTTTCGGTATCAAACCATGAACTTCATGGCTTCCAAATTTTTTAATTCATTCACAGAGCCAACAAATAGAATAAGTTTCCATGTTCACCAACAATCAGAGACAAGAAGAGCGAACAGGACGCTCTGGAACCCCAAGATTGCAATACCTACAGGTACTCTTTCGTTATTTTACTTATTCATTACATTTTTTTCCTTTATTGGATACTTCGAATTCATCTTTGTTTGATTTTTTTATTTTTTATTTTTTTACCTTTTGTGAGATGGGTATTTACTTTATTTGTTTTCTTTGCCTCTGTTTCCGTTATGTTGTAGGAACTGGTGAGTCAATTTCAGAACTCTACTGACGAAGGTAATCCTGTGCATAAAAATTTTATATTCCAATTATATTGTCTCGTTTTAATGTCAAAATTTTTTTTTTTTCTCTTGGTGGGTCTATTTTATTTATTTACGTTTGGTATTTCCTGTATGATGTTTTTATTCTCTAGCTGATGCATGCTATTATTGATCTCATGTTTTGTGGGGTCAAATCAATTGAGGTTGTATCGAATGAAATGATCGAAATATGATTGTTGCTATTAACATGAATCTAGATTGCTAAAAAATCATTATTGGCAATTGTTTGATGTTAATTTTTCTGAAAGTTCATCGGTTCAGCTTCAGCTGGAGATATTTTGAGCTTGATGCAAGAGATGTCGTATTTTGTGGATTTCTTGCCTTTTGAGTCAAACCCTGCTTTCAGTTATTAAGCCTTGATGAGAATTTGTTGGATAACTGTACTCAGTGGATCTCATTGCTCCACTTGTACTGTTAAGCTTGTGAAGCCATGAAATTGATCACTTGATAATTTAGCATTTTGGTTTGTATATCTTTGAATAATTTGAGAAGTATCAAGTCGAAATACTTTTGCTGCTGTAATCATTCGACTGCCACCTAATCTCTCCCTCTTTACAGAGAGAAAAGAGAAGATTGTTGCAAATTTGGCAAACTTCGCCTATGATCCATACAATTATACATTCTTACGCCAGGTTTGAAACTTATGCTTGAACAATGGATTAATTTGGCTACAAAGATGGAATAAAAGTCTTCTATAACTGGCTTCTGCTGCATAAACGTAGTGTATGTGTAATTTTTTGCAGCTCAATGTTTTGGAACTCTTCTTAGACTGCATAACAGAACCAAATGAGAAGCTTGTCGAATTTGGTGTCGGTGGGATCTGCAATGCAAGTGTGGGTCAGTCCAGCTGTAATCCTAAGTGCAGTCTTATTTCTTTTCTCCGGTTTCCTTTTCCTTCAGGAGCTGCCATGATTCTTTGAATCATTCTTGTTAATTAGCAATTTCTATTTGTTTCAATTTCCATTTTTCTCCCCCACAGATCCTGCAAATGCTGCTATCATCACCAAAAGTGGTGGAATCCCTCTTATCATTGAGTGTTTGTCAAGTCCTGTTAGAAACACGGTAAGTGGAAAAAGCTAAATCTTGGCTATTTAACTTTTTTGCTTTAAAATGGTTGAAGTTTAAGATTTAGTTTGGACCTCTAATGTTAGACCAGAGGCAGTTTGCATCACAGGCCATCGAAAACACACTGTATATAATATTCCTATTATTCTTATTCATCATTTCTGCCAAGTGCATATTTTAATTGTTTATCAGGTATTTTTCTTCCAATTGGTGGCCAATTATTGAGATGCATTTCCCAATCTCTTTCATTTATGTCCTTCGGTCATAGTTTTCTTCTCTAAGCATGAAAGAAGGAAAAGAGAAGAAACAGAAAATAAAGATAGGGAAGATTTAAAGAGAAAAAGGAGAAAATGATTATATAATCTTTTACTATTCTATCTCAAAAACGTAACATAAGACAAATGCGTATAAGCAAATAGGAATTGGAGATTGACTCTAATTTAAGTAAATCCTAATTGGGTTCTGGCTCTTCATCAGGTGAACCAGAGGTTTCTACCATTCTGAATAGGAGTTTGTCTGATATTATTGCTTATAGATCATGCCAACAATGAGTGAGTTATTTCTTAGTCGTCTTGTTTTCTCTGTAAGGGATTTAGTTTTCTGAATCTCTTCAAAACTGACTGGAGAGAGTACTATGGTGTGCAAACCATGCTAAGGCAGGCTTTGTTATAATAATGTATAACCTTGAATCAATGTATCCAAATAAGGAGACCCAATCAGGTGCGGACCGTATGCAGTATGGCATGCACCTGATCATTCTTATCCAAATAGATACTTTTGTTTTTTAATTGGTAAAGGTGCATCTATATCTAATTTTGACTGTTAGGTGAATCATGCTCTTGGGGCGCTTTACTATTTGTGTAGTATGTCTACCAAGGAAGAAATTCTGAAGCCAGAAGTGGTTGATGTTATCAGGAGGTATGCTGCAGCTGAAAGTGTGAATGTAAGCTTCAGTAATCTGGCCAAGGCATTTTTAGACAAGCACGTAACAGAGAACAAATGATACAAAACCTATTATCTGGCAAGAAACAAAAGCCATTGAACTGTTGAAATTCCTATAAAAAGAAAATTGGATATTATTTTTTGTTTGCCCAATATCTCGTAATTACTTTGTTGTAGATTACTTCAATTCTTCGTTTACAATTTTTCTTTGTACTGCAGAAAATTGAGTAATAGTTGCAAACTTGGACTTATACTACTGGCAAATTTTCAATCTGCGCATAAATTGAAACAGCCTCTTTGCATTAATACTTTTTGTTTGAAACTTGAAGAGAGTATTGTCATAGGATTTTGCATTAAAAAGACTGAAGTAATTCGTTCTCCAGGAATACTCTCCAATTGACAAATTAAATGCTTGGTCGTGTTCAAATAACTGACCATCTCAAGCACTGCGGTAGACGGGTAGAGGTACATTTCCAAATAACCAATATGCAATCTGCACTGTAAGCGTAGCAGTTTAATTACTAAATCCAATTGCTACCTCATAATCAGCATTCCTGAAAAAATGACCAAAAGCTGCACCAAAATTTTTCAGCTGGTCGATTGAATTCTGGCAGATATTCTTCCTGGCAAAGATCTGCCAACCAAATTACATTTCAATCCTCTTACTTCAGAACACTTTTGCCAAAAATCCTTAAGCTCTCCATCACAGTTCGAATTTTATCCGAAATGGAAGAGTACAGACACCTCTGTGCTGCTTCGTCCAGTCCGCAAGGGGTAGTGCTGGGCCATCCCATGCCAGGCAGCAACGAATCACGAGACATGAAAATTGCCATCTGCCTCATTTTAGGGATGTCAAATTCTATCGGCTCGCCAACAACTATGCTAATTCTCTTATTAAATAACGGAACTGGAGGCCTTCTTCCAAACAGAAAGTTCTCAGGCATCACCTGTAAGTCATTAAGGAAGTAGGAAATGAGCCAAAAGGGAAAAAACGAAGCTATCTGATGAGACTCATGCACTTGGAAAATTACTACCAAATAATTACAAGATTTAGGCTCGGCCAGTTACTTTCAATTCCCGACTATTCCACTTCCTGAAGTTAGCTTTCTCTTAAAATAGAAATCAAGTGATCTAATGTCTGCTAGTAAATTTTATTTGCTGAAACTGGAAGCTGGAGTATTGAAAGAGCAATATTTGTTAAGGATCTCCAGGGCTTCAAAATGAACTGGCCTTCGCCCATGTACACTTTACATGCATAGATAAATTATCCAATGCATATATAACACTGTACAGGATGTCAAGAGAAATAATTTCTTTTGACCAATAGAATGCTAAATCCAACTTAGAAAACATTTTCTTCTAGCAAACAATGTAAAACTAGACACCGGCCCTTCTTTGTTGGTTGGGGTTTTTTTGGGTGGGGTGTTGGGGGAAATAACTATGTCATCAACCAATAGGTGGAATCAACAACAGGGTTATAACTTAACAAAACAGACACCTAAAACTAAAAGTTGAACAGAAGAAAAAATGAATTCTTGTGAAGGAAAGAAATTAATCATTCAAAAAAGCACTCAATAGGCTATCAATGTTCAAGATTATATATAAAAAACAACCTGCCAATGCCAAAATTTTACTACATGTTTCATAAAAATTATAAATAAACAAGATTTTTTGTTTTAGGAAAAGAAATTACCTCTTCGAAACCACGATGAACAATAGGCAAAACTATTGGAGTGACTGGGGCACGGACAATGAGACTAGCAGTTCCCCATTTCAACCGTCGAATAGGTGCATCTTCTTGTGATACTTTTCCTTCAGGAAATGTGTGTAGCTGCGGAGGAAAAAGAAAAACTCAGAACTACAACAAAAAATGTATTCTGAAAACATTAGTAATCTGCTAACATCACAATCAAATAAGTTATTAAAACTCTCCAACAGTCATTGCACTGTGCCTATTAATTAAAACTGTGAGCCTTAAACAAGATGACAAGTTTCTATTGCCCCGTCGACAAAGCATGTTTACTTTTCTCAAAAATGCCCGGATCTTTTCAAAATTCGATTTACAATTGTGAGGTTCCTGCAATACAGTTTAATCAATAAGGCACCAGTCCATTTCTTCACAAGTTACTGATTAATCTCAAAAACAAACACCAACCTTTAATTTCCACATTTCAGTTCCTTGCATGGTCACATTGATTGAGCTGTGTGTGGATTGAAACTACATTTACAATCAGGGAACCTAAGGAGCAACCACAGCTCAACAATAACCAGACTGGTCATGGCCCAGAATCGAATTGGCATGTTGGCAAATTATATAACAAGAGGCTAATTTGACTGGATCAGGCATGGCAACTTAAATCAACAGGGGAATAGGATATTGAAAGAGAAATTATTTAAATTATTAAGTTTGGCATCATGTTATCGCACTATTCTTATTTCTCGTATTTGAAAATAAGCCTCGGATCTTCCAGGTATCATTGAGACCATAAAGGAGACAGAGGTCAGTGCCGCACATTCTACATAACCCTATAAGCAACTCATTCTGCTAAGTCACCAATCAAGAAGAAAGACAAAGGAAATAGGGAGGAACAAATGAATTTCAAGAACTCAAATCACAATCACCACAAAACTAAAGCATATTCTCACGATCTAATCACATCAAACCTAGCAATTTCAAAACCTTGGAACTGTAAATTTCCCCAATCTGTACTCTTAGAAACATTTCAATGCATCTTAAAACAGGGAACATAATCCAAACATTTATCAAAATTGACGGAAGGAACTAAATGAATTGTCCAAGACTTCAAAGAAAATCATGCTTAAAGTATGGTCTTTAAAAAAAAAAAAAAAATCCCAACTACTTAGAAGAAAAACAGGTTGTCTAACTACAGAGAGTGAAAATAAATACCCATGCTCCATCACTTAACCGCTCAAGAGCTTCATTCATATGTTCTTGATAAATTCCACCACCCCTTGTAATAGGTATGCATTTTCCTGCAAGTTTACTATTATTCAATGACAAAGGCTCGCTAAAAAAAGTCCAAAAGATATATAATTTATAGCAAGTTCGAATAACATTCAACTAGAGCTATCAAGAAACATATTAAAGACAGTGATGAAAAATTGCATAACAAAGTCTTTACCAAATTCACAGGAGAGCTTGAATAACATTCAAAGAGTTAAAGTAAAGAATCTATATGAGCAAGTGATGTTCTATGCAATCTGATTAGATTCAACCAATTTCAAATAGTGCTTCTGGAGTTTAGTTAATTCAAGAATTCCAGACAATGTAAATACTAAACAGCCATCAAGTTAATAAGATAACATTTAACACTCATAAGAGAAAGTGCTCATTTCTACATAGAAAAAATCAAAGCTCGTAGTCATTCAAACTGATGGTAAAAGTTGAAAGGCTTTCAGAAATTGAACCATACCTACACGGAAAAAATAGGACAAGATTGAGTTTTTGAAGCAAATATCTTCTGCAGCAAGAACCCATCGGGCCAATTCCGCATCCATAGTGGGAAAACCCCGAAATCCCCACATAACTGGATCATCCAACCTGTTTCATTTGTGCATGCAAGATGAATAAGAGTGGCACAATCACTCGCTCCACAAAAAATGGGAAAAAGAAATGGAAGAGAAAGAAAGAGACCGGGACAGACGTGGACATGTGATTGCTAACACTGATAAGTGGAACTCCTGGAGGTCTTGATCGCACAAGATTAATCAGAGTATCGGCATTATGAACAGAGGCGGTGTTAAGGAAATTGGCCACCACTTTGGCAAATGCTCCAACAGCCATGATCACCATCTTTCTTGGTACTCCTTTCATGTGGTCTGCTCTCGCAGCCCATTCCATTTTCCTTCCCATTTCCAATCCTTCTATGTTTTCTACTCCAATCTACACTGTTGTCTAAAAGCTTAACATGTTACCAAGTACTTTTATCTTCAAATTTTGACTATAAGTTTTTTTTTTTCATTTGAAACAAGAATGAAATTTTCCTGATTAAAATTCCTCAGTAGCTTACATTGTATTAGTTTTAGATATTAGATTACCTGTTTAGGTCACAGCTGTTTCTATTTTCCATTTGTATTATCTGCAGCAATGAGAAAAAATCAATAGAATAAAATCAGATATAATAATTAAACCAAAAACACCAAGTTTAATTTTTTATTTTTGAAATTAAATTTGATATTAATTGAGGAAGAAAATAGAAATAAATGAAATTTAATGCTGTAAAATACCCATGAAACATGTGTGAGAGACCGAGCACGGCCTCAATACAGAGAGATCAAAAGACGGGAGATCCAGAGAGGGGGGCCGATGATTCAGATGATAGGGTTTAAAAGAGCCAGAAACGACAACGTTTCAGTGACTGCGCGCGCCTCTTGATGCGAGGGGTATTTTAGTCTCAGTGAGACTACAGTTGGTCAAATTTTCTTATTCTCAAAATTTTGAGGGTTATTCTATGATAATGTAATTTTTTTACAGCATCAACAATGTATTAATTGTGTACTATTAGATTTAATCAATGATATACAATATTTATACTAAAATAAATTTTAAAATAATGGTAAACTGTTTGTTAACTGTTGAAGGGCGCGGAGAATTTTTATAAAATAATTATGATCACTCTTAGAGTTTGAAATAATTTCACTTAAATAGCATAATTTATTTAAATTACTTTTCAACCCTCCTTTAAATTTGTAATATGATAATATTTTTTAAATAAATCTTCAAAAATCAATTACCATTAAGTATAAAATATAATATCAAGTAGCTTATTTAACACAAAGTCTTATAATAATTTTTATTGTATGAATTTAATTACAAACCATTAATACCTAAACAATAATGATAATAGAAGGCATTGCAATAAACTTTTTTATATGTGTTTTATTAATAACACTATATGAGTCATAACAAATGAGAAATATTTTATTCACCAATTATTATTGAAAAATATATATGTCTATATAACTATAGAGTGAGAAATATTTTGATTTAAATTTTTAACAAAAAATTACACTATTTATTTCATACAATTCAATGGTGGAGGATATAACATTATGAAATGTTACTTTGTCTTTCAATATCAACCATTAGACTATGAGATATTAGTGGCTCAAATATTGTGTCAAAAGTTTAAGTTAAAGTATCCAAAATCATGTCTTTATAATGGAAATATGAAAGCATACAATGATTTTTTTCTCATTTTGTCCATTAAATATTATTTGATGTAATATTTTATTTATTGTCACTATTAACTATCATAATAAAATTAATGACTTTTCGTAACATAAAATCTTTATAATTACTATAAAAGAATAACAATAAAGTAATCTTTCATGATTCATAAATTAAAGTTAACTAGGAATATGTGTTAGATTTAACTTTTATGAAATTAATAAAGTGACATTTGAAAATAAAATGAAAACAAGCTTGTGAAAGTTAAATTTTATAAGGTTTAGATTAGGGGTGGGCATAAACCCACAACCCATGGGTTTATCCAAACTCAAACCAAATTAAATGGTTTGGGTTGGGTAAATCATGAAAATGGGTTAGATGTGGGTTTTATGTAGAAAACCATTTCATTATGGTTTGGGTATGGTTTACCCATGGGTTATGGACAAAACCCCAACACTCAAATTTTTCAAATGAAATAAATGAAAACAAAATAAATGAACACAAATAAGTGAAAGACCACTATTAAATTTTTTACAGCGTGATCAATTGTCAACAGTTATAAAATAAAAATAACAGTAAAAATAAATTTAAATTAAATAAATATTGTTGTAAATAACATAAATTTTTTTTCTTATTTATAAAAATAATTCCTCCAACATGGAAGGATCATCATAGAAAGAGCAGGAGACTCTACTAAAAAGAAATTTATTATTTATCTTATAGTAAATTTTTATTTGTCATTCAAGTTTTCTTATAATAATTTTTTTATCATTTGACTAATAATTTTCTTATATATTTATTATAAGAAAATTTTCACAAAATAAATAAGTATAAAAAATTTTATTATTAATTTTTTTGTTCATATCAAAACATATATTTCTTATTTTTAATGCTTTATTTTTTATTTAGTTTCTATTCATGTGATTTATTTAATTTAGAATAAATATAAATAAAAGAGTAGTTGAAAATAACGGTAATATTGTAAATTTATACTATTATGGGGGTTTTTGGCCATTATAAAAGCAGAAGGGGGAAAAATAATATATGTTGATTACTGTAGGGGGGAAACTGGCAATCTCCCTAAAATTAAACATATAAGTAGACAACATAACGCAAAACTACCAAAACGATAAATAAAAACAAATATTACATAACTAAATAAATAACAAGTGGCAAAATTTATTTTTAGATTGTTAATGCCATGTTTGTAAAAGTTTATTATTAAAGTGTACGTTCTTATTTATTGAGAAATAATAATTTTTGTGATTAAACTTTATTTTGATTTTGTAGTATTCTTTAATTTAAGGATTAAGTTATTGTAAAATTTATAATTTTTATCCACTATATTTTTTTATATTTTAATATCAATTTAATAATTAATAACAATTAATAATTATTATAATTTTGATATAATTAAATTTTATTAAAATAAAAATTATTTTGATAATAAAATTCAAACCAAACCCAAACCAAACTCAAATGGTTTGGTTTGGTTTGGGTTAAAAATATTTGGGTTGGTTTGGGTTGGATCCAAATTTTTATGGTTTGGTTTGGGTTGACTTAAAATCCAACCCAAACCAACCCATGCCCACCCCTAGTTTAGATAATTTCCTACCATGTCAATAAAAATATAAAAACATAAAAGATTTTCTTTCATATTTTTTCTCACGTAAATATTATTGGAGGTAATATTTTATTTATTGTCACTATTAACTAGCATAACAAAAGTAATGACTCTTAATAACATAAAATTTTATAATTACAATCAAAGGATATCAATAAAATAATTTTTCATCATTCATAAACTAATGCTCATTAGGAATATATATTAGATTTAACTTTTAACAAAGTGATATTTGAAAAAAAAATGAAAATATATAGGTTTGTAAAACTTAAAATTCCTACCATGCAAGAACATTAATTGTAAGATAAACATAAAGTTAAGAGAATAAGTATGTTAAATGGGTGTTAAAAATAATATGTACTTCATGATCAATTATACAAGGGCCCTTAATATTATATAAAATGAGTATTTTAATATAAGATATTAAATTTTATTAAAATATGTGTGATCAAGTATTTTTTATGTTACAAGCAATCTCACCAATGAGTTTATTGATATAACTATGCCATTTACTTAAGTATATGTACTTAGTTGTGCTATTTATTAGTGTTATATCATATATAAATTTTACAATTGCAACTTATTTATTTGATTTGTGTTAAATAATCTACCATTATATTTTATACTTAATGGTAATAGATTTTGGAAGATTTATTTAAAAAAAATTATCATATTTCAAATTTAAAGGAGGGTTGAAAAATAATTTTAATTAAAATATACTACTTAAGTGAAATTGTTTCAAACTCTAAGGGTGGTTATAGTTATTTTATAAAATTCTCCTAACAAACTATTTATCATTATTTTTAAATTATTTATTTTTTCTTTACTACAAATATTGTGTACCATGATTAAATCCAATGGTACACAATTAAAACATTACATCATAGAGGAACGTAAATTTTGAACCTTTTCCATCAATAATCAATATGGTCATTTTTAGGAGATAATTAACGATACAATTAGAAATTAATCGTAAAATAAAAGTTGTTAATATGTGGTAAATACAATTTTTATTTTTAGAAAATAATTTTGATAAAATTAATAAAAATATTATAAATTGTTTATTATATAAATGTGAGATAAAATTACTTAACTTTCCAATTACATGTGTTTGCCAAAAATTTTATATCTCATTTGGAATTCTGGTTAAATGCTAAAAGCGACTTAATTTTGTCAGTTTTGACAAGAATGGCTCTTAATAAGTTTTTAAAAGTTTCTTATTTTATAAGTTTCTCTATTTTGATAATAATTTTTAGTAAGGGATTTCTTTTAGAAAGAAGCTTAGTAAATAAAATTAATCCATTATAACATTAATAATTTAACCCAAAAAAACAATTATGTCTTATCTTTTATATAAATCCTAATATATAAATTACAACCTTAAGCACATCATATACAACAACTAGTATACATGTTTACTACTATTAAAGTTCTGTAAATTTAATTGAAACTATGGGCAAATTAATTTTAGCACTAGTTTGGTAATATTAAGGCTTTTAAAATAATTGTTATTAACTATACTATAAAAATAATCAACTGTGAAAAAAATTATATAAACATTTGGTAATTTTTTTCTAAAAGTTTTATAAGGTTTAAAAACAGTTGTATGTCTTTAGTAAATTTTATTGTTGAACTATTGTAAGAGTACAAATAATTAAATAATTTTAGTTACACATTTAGAAACATGTAGATATAATTTTTTATGGCGTACATTAATAATTGATGACTAAAATAATTTTTTTATTTTTTATCACAATATAATTAGTATTTGGTAAAAATTAATAATTTCTCTAAATTCAATAATTTTATTTCCTAAATTGAAATTTTAAAATTTTATAATGTATGGATATATATAGAATTGCATTAACTATAAAACAGCTTGTAAAAATTAGATTTTAAAAAGTTATTCTCTACTTTTGAAAATTTGCAATAAGATGAGATAATTTTGATAAATGTGACTTTTAAAAAAATTTACAAAACACAAATATTTGCTTTTAACTTTCTAAAATTACTTTTAAACATTTCAAAATTAAGGATGCCAACTGGTCAGGATAGGGCTAGTATTTCCCAATCTTGACCATGGTCCAAACAGTAAATCAAAACAAAAATATATCTCGATTAGGAACTCTAATACTAATCAAGATCCCAAATTATTCTTGATGACATAAGTTTTTTGTCATATGCTATAGATTTTGTCACAAACAACATGTCATATATATATATACACACACACATACATACATACATACATATACATAAAATAATAATAATAATAATAATAATAATAATAATAATAATAAACGACTTGTCATACACATATGATATACAAGTCAGATATATGTGATTCATTAAACCGACTAGTTATATATTTCTACAAACCCATATTTTTGGTCATTCGGGATCCTGATTAAAATTCTTAAAAGTCCCAAATCCTGACCTAGATAATAAATTGAAATAAAATTTTGTCCTGAATCTTATTCTAATGGATTGAGATCCCGAATCCTGATCAAATTTTTGGGGTTTCTAAAACTTATTTAAAAGTACTCCAAAACGTTTCTTATTATATTTTAGTGTTTTGAAAAGTAGAAAAAGAAAATTTAAGTACCAATGATTACTACTTACATGAAAAGCCTTAGAAGCTTTGGATTGCAAGCCTTGGTTCTAACACAGACCATATGTAATAATATAGAATTAATTTGGTCACCACTTTAGCATTATTATATTTTTTTAAACATTGATATCACAATGAGCATACAATTGATATTACATTAGACTATTAATATCATTAGTTTACATTGATTTTTTAATTGTCACTAATATTCGAGGCATGTCTACTCACTAATTTTCTAGGACACTTACTTCATTCACATTTATTTAACCCTCACTAGTAATCAGATTATTGTTGAACTAGTTTACATTAACTTTTAACCTTCCTTAATACTCGAGAGACGTTTACTCAACTACTACTGGGACTAGTTTACATCAACTTTTACCCCTTACCAATATTTATTGGATGTCTACTTACATTAACAAAATTAGTCTTCACTAATATTTGGGGGTACGTCCACTTACAATTCTAGCAACATCTATTACTAGTTTACATTAATTTTTAACTATCACTAATATTAGAAGGATGTCTCACTCATATTTAAGGAACGTCCATTAATTTTTAACCATCACTAATATTTGATATATGTCTCCACCAATCCCGGTGCAGGCATGGGGCATGCACTAAGTGAGCCACCTTAAGGCAATCTAGAAGTGGAGTCTGAGTACCAAAGGGAGCTAAGAGTCTCCATAGTGTGGAATGCACTATGGATAGTGTTAATATGTGGTCAGGTCTAGCATTCCACACTATTTACTAATTTTAACCTTCATCAATATCCGATAAATATATGCTCCACTCACAATTTAAAGAATGTCTACTCCACTAGCATTGGAAATAATTTATATAAATTTTTAACTCTCACTAATATTTAAGAGACATCCACTCCACTCACATTTCGTAGTTAAAATTTCATTGTGTCATATCACTAAAGAGGTGATTGGATTGTCAAGTTTATACAATATTAATATCGTGAGATACCATCAGGAAAAAAACTAATAATATATGTGTAATGTCTAAATGATTAAGTTTTTTGAAATAACAATAGTTTTTGGAAAATAAGAGAAAAAGAAATAGTGTTTCTATATACCAATGTAGTTTTGTCGAGGCTAAAACCTTTTCTATCTCTTATTTGTTATAATCATAATAACCTCAAAATTATTGTTATGCAAGAGTCTATATCAAGATTTGAAAGGAAGAAAAAAACAATGGTTAGGTCTTGGACTTATTTTCATCAGCTTGTGAATGCATTATCCTTGATACATGTTAGATGGATAATCTGCTAAGACATGTGTCCGCAAAACATGTTGGATGAATTTAAGAGTATAAAATTAGTGACTTTGGTTTAGGTATGTTGTGATTTCTAATCTACTAAATCACTTTTGTTTCTCAGTACGTGTCTATTTTAGTAAAATTACTTTTACAACTAAGTTCGGTAAAGAGAACAAATCTTCTATAACTACGAGCATTGACGAGAACAGAACTTGTACATAACACCAAATATAAAGACAGAAAGTTTTAAGATATCAAGCAAGGTTGATTAGTACAACAACTCGAGCAATTTCTTTCTTTACTATTGTTATCTATGTGTTTGTGTCTGTATATATTAAAGATTGTATGCACTTAAATAATTTGAGGGATGTCTACTAAATTTTAGTAAGGGATGTCTACTAATTTTAACTCTAATTAATATTTGATGGATGTTTACTTAACTCAAAATTTGATTTAGAGGGACGTCTCACTAATATTCGAGGAATGTTTACTAATTTTTAACCCTCATTAACTATATTAAAATTTATAATGAACGTTTCTTTTGATATTATAGTAAATTAGAAGCTGTAAATTTGTTCTGATTTGTTTATATTAATGAAATTTTATGACTAAACGATCTTTTATTTGAATGTCTACTAAGTTTTAGTAAGGGACATCTACTCATTTTTAACTCTAATTAATATTTGATAGATGTCTACTTAACTCAAAATTTGAGTTAGAGGGACGTCTAACTAATATTCGAGGAATGTTTACTAATTTTTAACCCTCATTAACTATATTAAAATTTATAATGAATGTTTCTTTTGATATTATAGTAAATTAGAAGCTGCAAATTTGTTCTGATTTGCTTAGATTAATGAAATTTTATGACTAGACGATCTTTTATTTGTTTTTGTGAAGACAGTGTTTGATTATGTTTAATATGTGAGTTTGAAATTTTGCTTTGGCTAATTAAATAATTTTGTCAGGGATAGGGACATACGCAAAATATCGAGGATGGGTACGAGGAGATTGGTTCCCTCCCCTCCTCTCCCCATTGCCATCCCTAATCACAGCACCCTCATATTAGAGGTTTCTGATCATATAAAGATGTAAAACTAGGCCAAAAAACCTTATAGATGATTCGAGACACTCTCACAAGTATGATTGGACAAATTCAAGATTAAATTGTTTTAGAATTAATTCCAATCGAATTTTGAACGTTTAATTCCTAAAATTAACTAATCTTGCAAAGTAGCCCTGTATAAAATGATGTTTATTGTTCACTTTGTATATGGAACTCCTATTTTTTCACATGTATTCTACTCCTATGTTTTTATTTTGCAGTGGCCACATAATACAAAATTTCTAACGCCGTATGAATTTTCTGGTGGCTATTAATGAATAGTTGCTTAGATTTACTCTTATTATTTTAAATTATTCACTGTTGTTTATCACTATAAGATTAATTTTTATTTGAAGTATTGGTAAAATCTAATTTACCACTTCCTGAACATGCCACAGGTAGAGGACGTTATTGACAGGTCTTCCACTGTGTTCACAAGCTTGACGGTAAGATTTATGCAGTTAAAAAAGGTACCATTTAACGAAAAAGAAAGAGAAGAAGTTTTAATGTAGACGCATTTCCTTTTTTCAAATTTGATTTTTAATAATCTAAGAAAGTTAGTGTTGAAGTTATTAATGTGTTTCATTGTGTCATATCAATAGAGAGGTGATTGCACTGTCAAGTTTGTACCACAGCAATATTGTAAGATACCATCAGGTGAAAAATTTTTCTTGTTTTCGTTCCGGTGATATTTGTGTAATGTTTAAATGATTGAGTTTTATGCTATAACAATTTTTCAATTTCTTATTACATCTGTAAAATGAATTTATGCTTGGATAGAAAAGTCAGCTTAAATAAATGTTGAGGAAGCTGTAGATTCAAATGATTATATAGAATTAGAGGAAAAGGAACAGTGCTTGTACCTCTAGATGCAGTTCTATCCAGGGTAGAAACTTATTCCTTTCCTTTTTGTGATTTGTTATAATCATAATAACTTAATAATTGTTGTTATACAGGAGTCTAGATCAAGATTTGAAAGAAAAGAACAATGGATAGGGCCTGGAGTTATTTTCACCAACTTGTGGAGGCATCATCCTTGATGCATGCTAAATGGATTATCCACTGAGACTTGTGTCCTCAGAACATCCTATTGGATGAATTTAAAAGTATTAAAATCAATGATTTCAGTTTGGGTATGTTCTGATTTCTAATATATAATTTCATTGAGCTATATCACTTGTTTTCTGAGTACTTGTTTGTTTTGTTGAAATTGCTTTTGCAGCAAAGTTCTATGAGAAGAACAAAACCTTTACGACTACCAGTGCTGATAAGAAAGAACACAAGTTGTATATGGCACCAGAGATGAAGATAGAAGGCTTTAAAATATCAACCAAGGTTGATATGTTTAATGCAGGGCTTATCCTTTATAAGTTGTTCCATCCGTTTGGTGACACACATACTGAAAGGATTGAAGTATTACAAGATTTGAGAGACAAAAAGAGTTTTCTTGCAGAGCCAAATGAAAATCTTATAGCTGATGAACAAAAGCTTCGAAGCTTCATCTTGAAGTTACTGTCTGCAGAGCCAAAGGAATGACCATCGGCTGAAGAGATTTTGCAGGACCCTCCTTGGCCAATACATGATGAGGTCTCATTTTCTCCCCACTGTTACCTATATAATTGTTGATGCATACTTGAATAATCGTGAATTTCCTTTGATATTAAAATTTGAGATGCCTACAGTTCATAAACTATGTATTTTGTGAAATCTTTAAATCAAATTTAAGTAGGTGACAATATACCATTTCAAGCACCTCCTGATGTAAACTTGCTCGAACCTAATGATTTGCCAGTACATAAAGAGGTCTCTTTCTGTCCCCACTTTTATTGTCCATGTATTTGTGTCTGTATGTATTAATGAATGTACGCACTTAAACTTGCATGCTTATAAGTTGAACTTGTGTAACTGGAAACTAGAAAAGGCGATTCCTAAAGGTGTAGCTGTGTAGGCCAGTATATATTGTTGCTTTGTTCAGCGGATCAGTTCCAATCTTAATTTTGATTTGCTTTGACAAAGTCTTGTAGGGATTGATCTTTCATTCGAGATAGGGCACTAGGGTACTCAGATTAGTGAAAGCTTAGCACAATACCATTAAGCTTGTACCAACAATAATCATGTTTAGTGTTTGCAGATAGTTCTTTTTACTGGTGATATTCTGACTTTTGTTAGACAATCAATTCTCATGATTTACTTGTGCTGTTTGTGCATCGAAATTCATGATGAAGTGATGATCTTTTGAGTGAATGTATCTTATAAAAGATTTTTCTATTATAATAATCAAATGAATTACATCGGATAAACAAATTTCATTTCTCTGTGGAAGTGATGTCCCTTCTTCCTAGTTGATATGTGAAATCACTAGGTGATGAATTTTTCTTTACTTTTTCAATATCACAGGGCAATGAAGGTTCTGAATCAGAGAGTGAATATGCCACGTTCGATGATTTAACTGAAGGTTGACATTTGAGATGACAGCACTCACAAGTTGTATGCCATTAATGCTTGTGCTTCTTTTTTGGCTACTTTTGGGCTTCTGCCAGTAATGCTACTAGTAGCTTTAATTTTGGCTTCTTGTGAGCCATATGCGGATTCATCTGAGACTAATGAGACATATAGGGATTTATATGGGATATATTACACTTGATGTTGAACTCATATATGTTACTATTTTTCTAGGAGTTGATATTACTTTTGCTAGCTCTATGAAGAGACAATTTTGTCTTAGGAATTAAAACTTTCCCAATCAAGTTGTGATGTGTTTTTTGCTTTCCTACAATTTCTTATCACTTGGAATAGAGCCTGAATTAGTCAAATGAAAAAAAGCATTCTAGGATGGACAAGCCCAACGCCAGAGTTCAAAGTGGTTCGATTTAGGCTCACATCTAAGGCACCACGGCCCCATAAACTGGCACAAGGAAATGGAAATTTGACTAGAATATATTTATGAGTTGGACTATTGCACCCCTCAATAAACCTTTTAGCATCCTCTTCTCTATGTTTCCCACTAGGAAATATAACCACGTTCGCGCGGGTTTGAAAAAAAAAATTAATATTATCTTTTTTTTTGTGAATACGTTAAACAATCTCTAAGGTTTATACCATTTTTCATTGTATTTTTAATGGTTTTTCTTCAAAAAATATTGGATGTATTCATTAAAAAAAATTAAAAATTAGGTAATAATTAATAAGTTTAGTGAAGTCAAATTGTTGATCAATTCTTATGATAAAACAATAACTAAAAATATATATAATCATAATTTTCTTGATTATATTCAACTTACTAATTTGTTAAAACTTTTATATCTCTTTTTTTCCAACCAGCTCAAACGATCTCAATATCACAAACACCACATAAAGTCATAAACTTTCGACACATCTGTAATATCATGAAAAAATAACATAAACATGTTAAAACATAAGAATTGATAATTTTTAATATACATTTAAAGATTAACAAACATTAATAATTAAGATAAATACCTGAGAGTATTGTGTTATCATTCACACGTAAATCAATCAAATTTAGAGATACAAATTGGAATCCATTTATAGGAATTTTAACAGTTCCTTCTTCTAACATCTTAAACGAAGTTATAACCAAGAAAATAATTTTATATTGATTTGAAAGTGGTCTGTATTTGTCTGTAGTTGAAATAACTTTCAAATTCTGACACTGTACAAAGAACCCTCACTCAACATGGGCCTAAACTTTGTCACTAATTTTTTTCCTAATTCTTGCATGCATTAGATTTTTCTATTAAAAAAAATTCTACATTAAGTGCAAAACAATTGAAAAAAAAACAATAATTAGAAAAAAATAGAAGAATGAATTTTTTATACAATATTTTCATCAATAAAAGTCATGTTCACACTAATCAATTCTTCATTATTTTTTTTTGTATTAATAGACCCTCACATCCTACAAAACCTAATTCTTATCATCCAACCATCTCCATCATTATTCAACTCATGAAAAAAAGAGCACTTCATGAAGCACAAAATACTAAAAATTCAAATAAGTCAAACAATAAAAACATAAGAATCTTTTTAAAAAAGATGTCGGTTAAATAAAAAAAAATCCAAACACGACAAATCTTAAATACTCAGTGTTTAGAGAGTCTGAAGAAGCCAAAAGACGCTAAACAAAAGGTTGCATAATTAAATATGAGATTATGACATTAAAATTAGGCCTTGATAGTGGCATTTTTAAGGGAAGATGAAAGAGCTTTCCTTCCTATATTAATTAGGCTCTGGTAGTGGCATTGTTAAGAGAAGATGAATGAGTCTTTCTTCCTATATTAATTAGTTGATTGATGTATTTTAAGCCACAGAGGTTTAATTGCTGGCATAATAAAATAAATGAATGTTTCTAAGGCTTATAATTAATTATTTTAATGGTTACATATTATTAAATATATTAGATAATAGAGAATATAAAAAAATAAGGAATAGTAATGTCACATCAGTTCTTTTATTCCCAGCTTTATATATAATATTATTGAGGGAAGATGAATGAGCCTTCATTCCTATATTAATTAGTTGATTAATGTATTTTAAGCCACGGAGGTTTAATTACTAGCATAATAAAAGAAATAAATGTTTTAAAGGCTTATAATTATTTATTTTGATGGTTACATATTGTTGAATATATTAGATAATAAAAAATATAAAAAATGAGAAATAGTGATGTCACATCAGTTCTTTTAGTCACAACTTTATATATAGACTAGGAAATAGAACCGCGCTTCACACGGCTTTGAAAAAATAATTTAGTATTATCTTTTTTTCTTACTTTGCACTTGATAAAACTGATAAAAAATATGAATTGATTTT
This sequence comes from Citrus sinensis, assembly GCF_022201045.2. Classification (NCBI taxonomy): domain Eukaryota; kingdom Viridiplantae; phylum Streptophyta; class Magnoliopsida; order Sapindales; family Rutaceae; genus Citrus; species Citrus sinensis. Next base: position 25,251,178 of record NC_068558.1, on the reverse strand, counting down.
TTTTAAGATGAGGCAGCCTTATAAAATTAATGTTATTTATGAAAGTTAATTATTTGTTTGTTAACTTTAAATATATATATTAAAGTGTATAGTTAAGTGTAGAAACTTTATACCTTTTGTAGTTGTTGATAAGTTCCAAATTATATTCAACATGCTAATCTTTTAGAACTTTTATATCTTTTTTTTTTCCAACCAGCTCCAACAATCTCAATATCACCCACACCACATAAACTTCTGACAATATCTGTAATATTATGAAAAAATAACATAAACATGTTAAAACATAGGGATCAATAATTTCTAATATACACTTAAAGATTAACAAACATTAATAATTAAAAAAATACCTCAGATGATTGTGTTATCATTCACATGTATATCAACGAATAAAAGTGAGAAATGTTGAATGCAGTAGAAGTATCCAATGCGATCGTCGGAAACTGGGTGGCTTAAACAAAAAAAAAAAAGCTATTACCCAGCAACACAAATAAAGAAGCAACGCAAGATAAAGAATAAAATGAGAGAATATATTATAGAGTGATTTTATTCATTCCAATTGTGTGTGTACAAAACAAAAAGATTGTGTGTGTACAAAACAAAAAGATGAACTCTAATTTTATAGTTACATAATCACTCCATGAAATTAATGAAAAATTATGGATCATAATTCCTTGTGAGATCGTTGGAGTTATAGGGAAGCTAATGGTTGTTAATGGAAGATAGTGGAGAGACTAAGAGATATATGTTATGAACATCCACATTTATTTTAATAAATTTATAACATTTTCCCTTAGATGTTCATTACAAAGAATATGCATCATTAAAACATTTACATAATTGTTATTGTGTAATAACAATCAAATTAATTATGAGAAGATGAAAAGCCAAATTTGAAAGAAAATTTATCTATTTATTAGATAATAAAAAATATACAAAGATGAGAAATGATGATGTCACATCACCTCTTGTAGTCCCAGCTTTATATATATATATATATATATATATATATATATATATATATATATATATATTCAGAAGGAGATAGGATCGAAGGATGGATGTGCTTTCGTTAGATCTCAATATTAAAAACTTTAGATAAACCAATTAATGGATCGGCTTTTCCAAATTTTATAAAATAATAAATTACCAGCTTTGATTATGGAGTTCTTTGGATCATACAATGTTCAAACAAATTTGGACGCGGTTAGTCAATTTTAATAACTAATTGATACGTGGCGTTGTTAAACCAGATCGACGCTACACAGAGTGAAGCCTTTGGACCCAGATCTGACTTAGAACAGATCAATAGCCCGCACATTCGGGTTTCCAGCCGATATACCAAATCAGTTTCGTTTTACCAAATAAAGTTAAGTCACTTTGAACGTGGTTGATTCTTTTTATTGGGCTATTATCAGATTTAGATTAGGTTCTTTTAAAGGTTTGGGTACATACACAGTACCAGATCCGGATCCCGGAAATGGTGCTCTGAAGGAATGGAGGGAGAAGAGAAGATTTACAACTGAGGATCGAGATCCAGTCTCTTTGCCTCAGAGGAATGTAGAATTTATATAGCAGACCTGATACAGATCAGTCTGCAAGCATGCTTTGAAAAGAAAAGTGCTTTGAAAATAAATTGCTGGAATTTAAATGTGCATAAAATTAAATTGCAGAAAAGTAAATGCTTTAAAGTAAATTGCGAAAATTTAAATTACATTAAACTTTAAAAATTTAAAGAACTGAATTTAAACATACATCTTTGCTTTCTGGCTTTACAAATTTTCAAATCTTTCCAGAAGGGAAGATTGAAAGACGGGAAGATTGAAGGTAAAGAACTAGTCTGATCACCCAAAGCTCTTGTGATAGAACTATTGTGTAAGCAGAAAACTTCTTTGGAACCCTTCGGAGAGAGAGAGAGAGAGGTTTTAGAGAGAAGGAAAAGAAGAAGAGAGAGAAGCTTTTAAGAGAGAAATGAAAAAACCTGAGGAGTCTAAGTCTTCCTCTTGGTTTATATACAAAATCTTTAAACTGTTCACTGTAGCGGGATATTAAGTGCACAGTAAACTCTGGAAAGTTGCACTGTTCACTGTAGCGGGATTTTAAGTGCACAGTAACAAATGGATCGTAGCTTTGAATAGTAGACTCTTTGTAGAAATACAATACGGGTGAAGAGACATGTGCGCTCTCACTTGTGTCCAGGGGACCACCCGAAGATAATAAATTTTCTCTTTTTTTTTTTTTTTTTAAGTAAATAATCAAATAATTATTTACAATGCTTTATTGGAGAGAAAATGCCAAAACAGTCATCTTCATTATCGTCTCCGAGAGAAATAAAGGGCTCTTCGTCCTCATCTTCGTCTTCATCTTCGTCTTCAGAGGTGTCAGCCACTGATGACTTTGATCGTGAGGCGAGGAGTTGTTTCATAGCTTTGAAGTACTCATCTTCAGTTTTGGCACCTGCCAAAAGAGACTGGGCTTTGGATTTTTGGGTTAAGAATGTTTGTTGGGCTTTAGAGGTGGTTAAGGATGGTTGGAGGAGGTTTTTGGAGGAAAGCCAATCTTTGATCATGTTAACAGTCAGTTTGGACTGTTCATCAAATTTTGACCACCATTTGACTTTAAAGGTTCTTTGGAGGATGACTTGGGAATCCTGGGTATGGAAACGAAGGTTCCATGAACAGACCCAAGGTAAGAAGAAATTTGCACAAAAGTTTAGAAAGGGGGGAAATCTTTTCTCTGAGTCAGAGGGTAAATAATGGGCTTTGAAGAGGTTTAGACAATTTGTGGCATTTGGTGTTAGGATTTGTGGAGTTGGGCCAAAAAGATTCCACCAATGATGAAACCAATTTGGGAGGCTTTGAACGGTTATTTTCGTGTTGAAGAAGAATAACCATGAATGAGATTTTTTAGGGTTTTGGATAAAAAAGGTGTTATACCATGCTTGTTGGTAATCCCAATAGGAAAAAGTCCGACAATGTGGTAAACGGGTCTCAAAATTTAAAGGGAAGGTTTTAAAATTGTGGAGTAGGTCACCCCACTGATTTGGGCTCAATACTTTTAGGATTGTGGCCGTGGAATAGGCCGGTTCTGGATGGGCTTTGTCAAGGAAAAAGTGTTTAAATTTAACTGATTCAGTTATCTCTAAAATGCTTTGATAATAAGACTGGGGTTTTGTTAAATCCCATGGTTTGAAAAACCAGCCTTTAGGAAAAAAACTTTGAAATGCTTTGAAAAGGATCAGTATGGTAAAATCCATCTTCCATTGAAAGGATATTTTGAAAATGGGTTTTATCAAACCAATCGGAAGTTTTCTTTGAAGGTGTTGGCTGAGAAAGCACAATTTGGGAGGATGAGCTTTCAGCAGAGACAACAACATTTTGGGAAGAGGGTTTTGTAATTTCAATTTCTTTTTGGGGAGAAATTTGGCTTTGAGAAAGGTTTTGGAGGGCGAGCATGAGCTCAGGTGATTTTGTAATGGAACTCATCCATTGCTTTACTTGGTCATCAGAAGAAATAGATTTGTATTGGACTCCATGTTCTTCAACCATTTCAATCCAAGATTTAATGGGCATGGCAGAAGAAAGTAATTTTTCTTTAGAAGGGGTTGACTGGGGTTCTTTGGAAGGTTCTTGGGAACTAGTGTCTTTGAGAACTGCTTTACCTTTATTCTTCTTTGGCGGCATTATCTGTTTTGAAGAAATTCCCGAGTTAGAAAATCAGGAACAGAATTTTTGTCACCTTTAATAAATTCAATATCAAAATAAAAAATACTTAAAATAGCTTGCCAACGTGCAAAAATTTGTTTTGATGCAATGTTTTGAACATCTTTTTCTAAAACATGTTTTGCAGCTTTGCAGTCAATTCTAAGTAAAAATTTTTGATTTAATAAATCACTTTGAAATTTTGTAATGCATAAAACAATGGAAAGGATTTCTTTTTTGATAGTAGAATAGTTTTTCTGGCAGTCATTCCAATGAGCAGAAACATATTGAACTATCTGTTCTTTATCATTATCCTTTTGTTTCAATATTCCTCCATAACCTATGTCAGATGCATCAGTTTCAACAATTTTAGGTAATGCAGGATTTGCAAGAAATAAACAAGGAATATTTTTTACAGATTGCTTTATTAATCTAACCACTTTGGTATGTTCTTCTGTCCATGCAACAGGATTCTTTTTTAACCTATCATGCAAAGGTTTAGACATCCTATTGATATTAGGGCAGAAATCAAGAACATAATTTAAACTACCAAGGAATCTTTGTAATTGGGTTTTGTCCAAAATCTTGTCCGGGAATTTATCCGCAAACAAAAGTGACCTTTCTATAGGAGTGATGGTTCCTTTAGAAATATGATGTCCTAAAAATCGGACTTTTGTTTGGAATAAAGAAATCTTTGAACTAGAAAGGGCTAACCCAGCTTTTTTAGTAACAAGATGAAAAGTCTTTAAATGTTTGAAATGTTGATCAATACTTTGAGAAAAAATCAACACATCATCTATGTAAACAATGCAAAACTCAGAATAGGGATTATAAATGTCATTCATGATTCTTTGGAATTCCGAGGGTGCATTTTTCAAACCAAAGGGCATTACTGTCCATTCATATTGTCCAAAAGGAACAGTAAAAGCAGTTTTATAACGGTCTTTTGGATGAATTTGAATTTGCCAAAAACCAGACTTCATGTCAAATTTTGAAAAAATAAGAGCAGAACACAATTTTTGGAGCAAATCCTTTTTATTAGGTATGGGGTACCTAATCCATTTTAAGGCTTTATTTAAGGGCTTATAATTTATCACAAGTCTAGGTACACCTCTTTCAATTTCGGAATTTTTATTTACATAAAAAGCGGCGCAAGACCATGGGGACCTTGACTTGACAATGAGTCCCTTTGACTCCAAATCATTGATTTCTTTTTTGCAATGTTGCTCCAATTCCATGTTCATTTGGATTGGACGTGCTCTGGTGGGTATTTGTTTTTCATCAAAAGAACTTTCATAAGACAAATCTACTAAATGCTGTTTTCGATTCCAAAAAGCAGAAGGTAAATCGGCACATATTTCTTTTTCAATAAGGCTTTTAAAATCGGAAATTTTTCTTTGAATAAAATTATTTTGTAATTGACTCTCAATTCTTTGGAAGTTTAAATCCCTTTTTAAACAAAACAAATCATCTTGTTTGGATTTAAGAATGGCATTGATTTTGTGCTGATAAACAGAACAAGCTTTAACAATGTTTAGATTCCTAGTTTTTGGTTTTTCAATAAATGGGAAAACCAGTTCTTTAGATTTTGCTTTGAAATATATACCATCATAGTTGACAGCATAAGGAGTTATGAGATTTATAAAAGGAGTGCCTAAAATGATAGCATGATGAATATCATTTGTAAGGACAAAAGAAGTTTTAAATTCAATTTGATTATTATAAATCGAGGCTTCAACTTTTGAGCTAACATTCAATTTCGAATTATTAGCGGCAGAAAGTTTTTCTTTTGTTTTTTCATGAAATCTTTTGGGGACAATATCTTCTCTAATGCAATTTAAATCGGCGCCAGTATCAAAAAGGGCAATGGCGTCCATAGCAAAATCATCAGAAAAGATGAGAGTGACTTTAATCAAATACTTTCTTGTGGTGATTTGTTTTAAAACAAACAAAAAATCATTGGGTACAGACTCAATATTTTCTACTTTAATATCATCACCATCATCATCAGGATTAGATTCATTGTCTGAATGATCCTGTAATTGTTTTTGTAAAAGGAGTTGTATAGTATCAGAATCACTTTTTTGTTTTTCTTTTAAATCCTTGATTTCAAGCTTAATCTGCTTGATTTCGTTTTGAAGATCTTGGATAGTGGGTGTTGACTTTTTTGTTTTCTTTTTGTCCAAAATCTGAGTAAGATCATAAGAATTCTTTTTAACAATTGGGACTTTAGAAGTCTCGGCTTTGTTAAAATCCAAAGTTTTCAAAAGTTTATCAAGATATTCTTTTTGAAGATTTGGATCAGAAATATGCTTTACAAGTTCAAGAAAAGTTTCTTGGTCTTTGGTCAAAACATTGATTTTCTTTAAAAATGAATCGGATTCAGATTCACTACTGCTAGATGCAGAGTCATCTGAGTCAAAAAGCTCATCAACTTGGTAAGGATCATTATCTCCCGACATGGAAGATTCAGAATCAGAAAATTCAACAAGGAGGGGAGCTAATTTGGAAAGAATGTCTTCATCGAGGTCAAGCTCATGAAGTCTTTTGTTCATTCTGCAAAATTTTGCAGTATGACCTTTCATGCCACATTTGAAACATGTAGCATCTTTGAAATTGAATGGGATTATAGGTTTGGCTTTAAGTTCTTTCTTTTTAGAGAAACTTTGTCTCTTATAAGGCCTCGAAGGTTTCTTATAAGGAAGTTTCCTAAAATCACGAAAAGGTTTTCTAAAATGTTTAGATTTGTAATGTTTCCTGCGAGGTTTAGAAGAACACTCACCATTACAATCTTTGGAAATAGAAGTTTTAAAGGGGTCATAATTGAATTGTTTACAGAAACCGCCTAATTCTTGTTTAGACTTCTTAAGCTCCCACTTAAGTCGTTTCTGTAATTTCAAATCTTGACAAATCTTTAAACCTTCTTTGTTGACAAAACTGACAAGTTCACCATAGGTGAGCTCATCATATGGAATACGGTTGTCATAAAGGGCTTTGATAGAATTTCTTACCTTTTCACCCAAAATGGTAGGTAATCCAGCAAGAAATTTTTCTTTCCAAGTAGTATGATTTGCATCATCTCTTAGAAATAATCTGGTGAAAAAGGAGGTTTTGTAGCTTTGGAATTCACTAAGTTTCCTACATCTCAAGTTATGTAGTAGCTCAGCGTTTTTATCACGGAGGTGAGAAGGGTCACCAATGAAATGGAGGGAAATGGTCAAAATGAGAGTTGCAACAGCATCCTGGATTGGATTGTTGAACTCATCAAGAATAGGAGCTCCATTCTCATCGGTTTGGATAGAATTTAGGATGTCTAGTTGTTGCCGATTAGTGAGAAGATGATCCCACCAACCTTTCAATTGACCAGTAAAACCGGCAATGAGGATTTCCGATATGGCACGATCAGAAGTTCCTGCTTGGGTTTTATAGGCATTGGCTGCCATTGTCATTTGTTGCAACAATCCTAGGATATTATACTCAGACATGCCATCGATATTCCACTCATAGACTGAAGATGCATTATATCGGGATTGATTTAATGCACTTGGCCTATTATCTATTGCTAGATCAGGTGGAGTCTTGACAGTGGGAATGGCTAATTCCCAATGGATTTTGTTTGCTTTAGGAGTGGATTCCTCTTGGAAGGCTTCAACATCCGAAGAGGCTATAGAAGTTTGGTCATCTTTTTCTAATACTCCAATTTTGCTAGATTGAGGAGTATCAGGAGCTATCTGGGCTTTGCTAGATGAGGAAGAAGCAGCTTCTATCCTATCTAGTTGTTCTCTAATGGCTTTAGCAAAATCTGATTTTGATTCTTGAACAAGCTTTTGGCTAGTTTTCGAAACCTGAAAAGGTTTGAAAATAGGTTCCTTAAGCTTTTTATCAGAATCTGGTTTTGAAGGAATGGGCTTTTGACTAGGAGAAACAGATATGGTTGACTGTTGGAATTGGTTTTCTATTCTAGTCAACTGTTTTCCTATAGTATTTAAGTTAGTATTACAGAAATTATTCTGTTGGATAATACTGCTTAAATTACTATCAGTATCATTGGGTTTAGGGATTTTATAAGGTGAAGCTCTAATGTCAATGGGAGGTTCACCGTGGTCAATGGTTATACTCCGGAGAGGTGGATGCTCGGAATCGACTGTTCTATTACTTTCGGAGAGTTTCCACTCAGTGGTCTTTTTCCTAATAGTAATAGGATTTGACTCTTTGAAGGGGTAAGAGATGTTGTTATTAGAGGAATATATCTCGAACCAATCAAAAAATAATATATGAACTTTATGAAGATTCACAAATTCATAATAAGATTGTTGGATTTCTTTTCTTTGGTTTAAAAAGTGTTTGAAAAACCAAAGTCTTTTTTCTTTGTTTAAATCAGAATAAAAATCATTATGCAGAAGAGTTTTATCTAATTCAAATTCTTTTTCAATGACACTAATGACATTTTCTGTAACAGCAGAAAACGTAGGAGATGTTGGAGGAGAAGGTTCCTTCTCTTCCTGACTTTGAATATGTTGATTACTAGTGTAGATCGGATGAGGAACACTAGTGGTATAATCAACTGATCGGATGGAGGTACTAGGAATATCTGAAGTAGAAAACCTAGGTTGACTTTGAAAAGGAAGATTTATAACAGAAGGGACTTTTGTGAAATTCCTTTCTAATGAAGGAATACTTGAGCATGATGCTTTATCAGAAAATCTGGATGAGGTGGATCTTCTGAACGATAGTTTGACTCTACCATCTGAATACTGAGTTACGTTTTGTAACTCTGTATTTGGCTCAAGTTGTTTTGGAATCGCTGGTGGAGTGGCTCCTTCAAGAATCCATTCTTCTGGAAGATGGACATCTTTCCATTGAATAGGTTTTGGAATAACTGTGTTGGCTCTAGACAAATCAGTCTGTAAGAGAAGAGTCTCATCTCTTTTTGACTGGAATTTATGTTGCGTACTAAATGCAGTGATCATTGCCTTATATGAGATTTTAAAAATTAAGGCAACTGGGATAGATCCCTCAATCATATTATAATTATGAGTTTTGATTTGTAAAATCATGCTTTTCAAAATATTTTTGTCTTTAAGGGAAATTGTTATATTTGGATAACAATCAAAAGATATGGGACCTTTACAAAGACTAGATTCGATGCTGCTTAGCAAAGAATCATCAAAAGAGATGAATCGCCCATCTCTTAGGATAGCAAGGATAGAAGTATCCAAGCCTTCTTTGGTTAAGGGTTTTATTCCTACTTGAATAAGGCCGATGTGAATATAATTAAAATTCTTTTCTTTTAATTTCTTTAAAGAATGCTCAGAAAACAAGTGAATTGTTTCAAAAGGTTTTGAAAGAGTTATGTCACGTTCTTCAGTCTTTATGATATAATCATTCTTTAAAAAATCAAGCTTTTTTGTTTTGTAAATCTTTTCTTTAGAAATTTTTGGAAGTTCCCAACAATCAATTGCTTTATCAAAGTTCTCAATAAAGAATTCCTCTGAACTCACAACATGCTTTGAATCACTAGTCTTCCCGGAAGAAGAGCTAGAAAAGGATGATGTTCTACAGTGTATAGGATCCATGGTTAAAACCGTATGGTTAATCTTTGGTTTGGTCAAAATGGCTACAGGTATGGGTTTACAGCCCTCAGCGGAAAACTTATCCTATAACGGGACTTACTACCAGTAAATATTCACCACAAAACAAAACTTCAAAATTAAACACAAGGCTTTAAAACAAGGAAACGTTAAACGATAAAACACTTTCCTCCTTCTGGTATCAGAGCCAAGGGGAATTCTTTATTGAGAACTTTGATAAAGCAATTGATTGTTGGGAACTTCCAAAAATTTCTAAAGAAAAGATTTACAAAACAAAAAAGCTTGATTTTTTAAAGAATGATTATATCATAAAGACTGAAGAACGTGACATAACTCTTTCAAAACCTTTTGAAACAATTCACTTGTTTTCTGAGCATTCTTTAAAGAAATTAAAAGAAAAGAATTTTAATTATATTCACATCGGCCTTATTCAAGTAGGAATAAAACCCTTAACCAAAGAAGGCTTGGATACTTCTATCCTTGCTATCCTAAGAGATGGGCGATTCATCTCTTTTGATGATTCTTTGCTAAGCAGCATCGAATCTAGTCTTTGTAAAGGTCCCATATCTTTTGATTGTTATCCAAATATAACAATTTCCCTTAAAGACAAAAATATTTTGAAAAGCATGATTTTACAAATCAAAACTCATAATTATAATATGATTGAGGGATCTATCCCAGTTGCCTTAATTTTTAAAATCTCATATAAGGCAATGATCACTGCATTTAGTACGCAACATAAATTCCAGTCAAAAAGAGATGAGACTCTTCTCTTACAGACTGATTTGTCTAGAGCCAACACAGTTATTCCAAAACCTATTCAATGGAAAGATGTCCATCTTCCAGAAGAATGGATTCTTGAAGGAGCCACTCCACCAGCGATTCCAAAACAACTTGAGCCAAATACAGAGTTACAAAACGTAACTCAGTATTCAGATGGTAGAGTCAAACTATCGTTCAGAAGATCCACCTCATCCAGATTTTCTGATAAAGCATCATGCTCAAGTATTCCTTCATTAGAAAGGAATTTCACAAAAGTCCCTTCTGTTATAAATCTTCCTTTTCAAAGTCAACCTAGGTTTTCTACTTCAGATATTCCTAGTACCTCCATCCGATCAGTTGATTATACCACTAGTGTTCCTCATCCGATCTACACTAGTAATCAACATATTCAAAGTCAGGAAGAGAAGGAACCTTCTCCTCCAACATCTCCTACGTTTTCTGCTGTTACAGAAAATGTCATTAGTGTCATTGAAAAAGAATTTGAATTAGATAAAACTCTTCTGCATAATGATTTTTATTCTGATTTAAACAAAGAAAAAAGACTTTGGTTTTTCAAACACTTTTTAAACCAAAGAAAAGAAATCCAACAATCTTATTATGAATTTGTGAATCTTCATAAAGTTCATATATTATTTTTTGATTGGTTCGAGATATATTCCTCTAATAACAACATCTCTTACCCCTTCAAAGAGTCAAATCCTATTACTATTAGGAAAAAGACCACTGAGTGGAAACTCTCCGAAAGTAATAGAACAGTCGATTCCGAGCATCCACCTCTCCGGAGTATAACCATTGACCACGGTGAACCTCCCATTGACATTAGAGCTTCACCTTATAAAATCCCTAAACCCAATGATACTGATAGTAATTTAAGCAGTATTATCCAACAGAATAATTTCTGTAATACTAACTTAAATACTATAGGAAAACAGTTGACTAGAATAGAAAACCAATTCCAACAGTCAACCATATCTGTTTCTCCTAGTCAAAAGCCCATTCCTTCAAAACCAGATTCTGATAAAAAGCTTAAGGAACCTATTTTCAAACCTTTTCAGGTTTCGAAAACTAGCCAAAAGCTTGTTCAAGAATCAAAATCAGATTTTGCTAAAGCCATTAGAGAACAACTAGATAGGATAGAAGCTGCTTCTTCCTCATCTAGCAAAGCCCAGATAGCTCCTGATACTCCTCAATCTAGCAAAATTGGAGTATTAGAAAAAGATGACCAAACTTCTATAGCCTCTTCGGATGTTGAAGCCTTCCAAGAGGAATCCACTCCTAAAGCAAACAAAATCCATTGGGAATTAGCCATTCCCACTGTCAAGACTCCACCTGATCTAGCAATAGATAATAGGCCAAGTGCATTAAATCAATCCCGATATAATGCATCTTCAGTCTATGAGTGGAATATCGATGGCATGTCTGAGTATAATATCCTAGGATTGTTGCAACAAATGACAATGGCAGCCAATGCCTATAAAACCCAAGCAGGAACTTCTGATCGTGCCATATCGGAAATCCTCATTGCCGGTTTTACTGGTCAATTGAAAGGTTGGTGGGATCATCTTCTCACTAATCGGCAACAACTAGACATCCTAAATTCTATCCAAACCGATGAGAATGGAGCTCCTATTCTTGATGAGTTCAACAATCCAATCCAGGATGCTGTTGCAACTCTCATTTTGACCATTTCCCTCCATTTCATTGGTGACCCTTCTCACCTCCGTGATAAAAACGCTGAGCTACTACATAACTTGAGATGTAGGAAACTTAGTGAATTCCAAAGCTACAAAACCTCCTTTTTCACCAGATTATTTCTAAGAGATGATGCAAATCATACTACTTGGAAAGAAAAATTTCTTGCTGGATTACCTACCATTTTGGGTGAAAAGGTAAGAAATTCTATCAAAGCCCTTTATGACAACCGTATTCCATATGATGAGCTCACCTATGGTGAACTTGTCAGTTTTGTCAACAAAGAAGGTTTAAAGATTTGTCAAGATTTGAAATTACAGAAACGACTTAAGTGGGAGCTTAAGAAGTCTAAACAAGAATTAGGCGGTTTCTGTAAACAATTCAATTATGACCCCTTTAAAACTTCTATTTCCAAAGATTGTAATGGTGAGTGTTCTTCTAAACCTCGTAGGAAACATTACAAATCTAAACATTTTAGAAAACCTTTTCGTGATTTTAGGAAACTTCCTTATAAGAAACCTTCGAGGCCTTATAAGAGACAAAGTTTCTCTAAAAAGAAAGAACTTAAAGCCAAACCTATAACCCCATTCAATTTCAAAGATGCTACATGTTTCAAATGTGGCATGAAAGGTCATACTGCAAAATTTTGCAGAATGAACAAAAGACTTCATGAGCTTGACCTCGATGAAGACATTCTTTCCAAATTAGCTCCCCTCCTTGTTGAATTTTCTGATTCTGAATCTTCCATGTCGGGAGATAATGATCCTTACCAAGTTGATGAGCTTTTTGACTCAGATGACTCTGCATCTAGCAGTAGTGAATCTGAATCCGATTCATTTTTAAAGAAAATCAATGTTTTGACCAAAGACCAAGAAACTTTTCTTGAACTTGTAAAGCATATTTCTGATCCAAATCTTCAAAAAGAATATCTTGATAAACTTTTGAAAACTTTGGATTTTAACAAAGCCGAGACTTCTAAAGTCCCAATTGTTAAAAAGAATTCTTATGATCTTACTCAGATTTTGGACAAAAAGAAAACAAAAAAGTCAACACCCACTATTCAAGATCTTCAAAACGAAATCAAGCAGATTAAGCTTGAAATCAAGGATTTAAAAGAAAAACAAAAAAGTGATTCTGATACTATACAACTCCTTTTACAAAAACAATTACAGGATCATTCAGACAATGAATCTAATCCTGATGATGATGGTGATGATATTAAAGTAGAAAATATTGAGTCTGTACCCAATGATTTTTTGTTTGTTTTAAAACAAATCACCACAAGAAAGTATTTGATTAAAGTCACTCTCATCTTTTCTGATGATTTTGCTATGGACGCCATTGCCCTTTTTGATACTGGCGCCGATTTAAATTGCATTAGAGAAGATATTGTCCCCAAAAGATTTCATGAAAAAACAAAAGAAAAACTTTCTGCCGCTAATAATTCGAAATTGAATGTTAGCTCAAAAGTTGAAGCCTCGATTTATAATAATCAAATTGAATTTAAAACTTCTTTTGTCCTTACAAATGATATTCATCATGCTATCATTTTAGGCACTCCTTTTATAAATCTCATAACTCCTTATGCTGTCAACTATGATGGTATATATTTCAAAGCAAAATCTAAAGAACTGGTTTTCCCATTTATTGAAAAACCAAAAACTAGGAATCTAAACATTGTTAAAGCTTGTTCTGTTTATCAGCACAAAATCAATGCCATTCTTAAATCCAAACAAGATGATTTGTTTTGTTTAAAAAGGGATTTAAACTTCCAAAGAATTGAGAGTCAATTACAAAATAATTTTATTCAAAGAAAAATTTCCGATTTTAAAAGCCTTATTGAAAAAGAAATATGTGCCGATTTACCTTCTGCTTTTTGGAATCGAAAACAGCATTTAGTAGATTTGTCTTATGAAAGTTCTTTTGATGAAAAACAAATACCCACCAGAGCACGTCCAATCCAAATGAACATGGAATTGGAGCAACATTGCAAAAAAGAAATCAATGATTTGGAGTCAAAGGGACTCATTGTCAAGTCAAGGTCCCCATGGTCTTGCGCCGCTTTTTATGTAAATAAAAATTCCGAAATTGAAAGAGGTGTACCTAGACTTGTGATAAATTATAAGCCCTTAAATAAAGCCTTAAAATGGATTAGGTACCCCATACCTAATAAAAAGGATTTGCTCCAAAAATTGTGTTCTGCTCTTATTTTTTCAAAATTTGACATGAAGTCTGGTTTTTGGCAAATTCAAATTCATCCAAAAGACCGTTATAAAACTGCTTTTACTGTTCCTTTTGGACAATATGAATGGACAGTAATGCCCTTTGGTTTGAAAAATGCACCCTCGGAATTCCAAAGAATCATGAATGACATTTATAATCCCTATTCTGAGTTTTGCATTGTTTACATAGATGATGTGTTGATTTTTTCTCAAAGTATTGATCAACATTTCAAACATTTAAAGACTTTTCATCTTGTTACTAAAAAAGCTGGGTTAGCCCTTTCTAGTTCAAAGATTTCTTTATTCCAAACAAAAGTCCGATTTTTAGGACATCATATTTCTAAAGGAACCATCACTCCTATAGAAAGGTCACTTTTGTTTGCGGATAAATTCCCGGACAAGATTTTGGACAAAACCCAATTACAAAGATTCCTTGGTAGTTTAAATTATGTTCTTGATTTCTGCCCTAATATCAATAGGATGTCTAAACCTTTGCATGATAGGTTAAAAAAGAATCCTGTTGCATGGACAGAAGAACATACCAAAGTGGTTAGATTAATAAAGCAATCTGTAAAAAATATTCCTTGTTTATTTCTTGCAAATCCTGCATTACCTAAAATTGTTGAAACTGATGCATCTGACATAGGTTATGGAGGAATATTGAAACAAAAGGATAATGATAAAGAACAGATAGTTCAATATGTTTCTGCTCATTGGAATGACTGCCAGAAAAACTATTCTACTATCAAAAAAGAAATCCTTTCCATTGTTTTATGCATTACAAAATTTCAAAGTGATTTATTAAATCAAAAATTTTTACTTAGAATTGACTGCAAAGCTGCAAAACATGTTTTAGAAAAAGATGTTCAAAACATTGCATCAAAACAAATTTTTGCACGTTGGCAAGCTATTTTAAGTATTTTTGATTTTGATATTGAATTTATTAAAGGTGACAAAAATTCTGTTCCTGATTTTCTAACTCGGGAATTTCTTCAAAACAGATAATGCCGCCAAAGAAGAATAAAGGTAAAGCAGTTCTCAAAGACACTAGTTCCCAAGAACCTTCCAAAGAACCCCAGTCAACCCCTTCTAAAGAAAAATTACTTTCTTCTGCCATGCCCATTAAATCTTGGATTGAAATGGTTGAAGAACATGGAGTCCAATACAAATCTATTTCTTCTGATGACCAAGTAAAGCAATGGAT
Organism: Citrus sinensis; assembly: GCF_022201045.2. Lineage (NCBI taxonomy): Eukaryota > Viridiplantae > Streptophyta > Magnoliopsida > Sapindales > Rutaceae > Citrus > Citrus sinensis. The sequence continues at coordinate 25,235,988 of NC_068558.1, read as the reverse complement.
GAGTTCCATTACAAAATCACCTGAGCTCATGCTCGCCCTCCAAAACCTTTCTCAAAGCCAAATTTCTCCCCAAAAAGAAATTGAAATTACAAAACCCTCTTCCCAAAATGTTGTTGTCTCTGCTGAAAGCTCATCCTCCCAAATTGTGCTTTCTCAGCCAACACCTTCAAAGAAAACTTCCGATTGGTTTGATAAAACCCATTTTCAAAATATCCTTTCAATGGAAGATGGATTTTACCATACTGATCCTTTTCAAAGCATTTCAAAGTTTTTTTCCCAAAGGCTGGTTTTTCAAACCATGGGATTTAACAAAACCCCAGTCTTATTATCAAAGCATTTTAGAGATAACTGAATCAGTTAAATTTAAACACTTTTTCCTTGACAAAGCCCATCCAGAACCGGCCTATTCCACGGCCACAATCCTAAAAGTATTGAGCCCAAATCAGTGGGGTGACCTACTCCACAATTTTAAAACCTTCCCTTTAAATTTTGAGACCCGTTTACCACATTGTCGGACTTTTTCCTATTGGGATTACCAACAAGCATGGTATAACACCTTTTTTATCCAAAACCCTAAAAAATCTCATTCATGGTTATTCTTCTTCAACACGAAAATAACCGTTCAAAGCCTCCCAAATTGGTTTCATCATTGGTGGAATCTTTTTGGCCCAACTCCACAAATCCTAACACCAAATGCCACAAATTGTCTAAACCTCTTCAAAGCCCATTATTTACCCTCTGACTCAGAGAAAAGATTTCCCCCCTTTCTAAACTTTTGTGCAAATTTCTTCTTACCTTGGGTCTGTTCATGGAACCTTCGTTTCCATACCCAGGATTCCCAAGTCATCCTCCAAAGAACCTTTAAAGTCAAATGGTGGTCAAAATTTGATGAACAGTCCAAACTGACTGTTAACATGATCAAAGATTGGCTTTCCTCCAAAAACCTCCTCCAACCATCCTTAACCACCTCTAAAGCCCAACAAACATTCTTAACCCAAAAATCCAAAGCCCAGTCTCTTTTGGCAGGTGCCAAAACTGAAGATGAGTACTTCAAAGCTATGGAACAACTCCTCGCCTCACGATCAAAGTCATCAGTGGCTGACACCTCTGAAGACGAAGATGAAGACGAAGATGAGGACGAAGAGCCCTTTATTTCTCTCGGAGACGATAATGAAGATGACTGTTTTGGCATTTTCTCTCCAATAAAGCATTGTAAATAATTATTTGATTATTTACTTAAAAAAAAAAAAAAAAGAGAAAATTTATTATCTTCGGGTGGTCCCCTGGACACAAGTGAGAGCGCACATGTCTCTTCACCCGTATTGTATTTCTACAAAGAGTCTACTATTCAAAGCTACGATCCATTTGTTACTGTGCACTTAAAATCCCGCTACAGTGAACAGTGCAACTTTCCAGAGTTTACTGTGCACTTAATATCCCGCTACAGTGAACAGTTTAAAGATTTTGTATATAAACCAAGAGGAAGACTTAGACTCCTCAGGTTTTTTCATTTCTCTCTTCAAAGCTTCTCTCTCTTCTTCTTTTCCTTCTCTCTAAAACCTCTCTCTCTCTCTCTCCGAAGGGTTCCAAAGAAGTTTTCTGCTTACACAATAGTTCTATCACAAGAGCTTTGGGTGATCAGACTAGTTCTTTACCTTCAATCTTCCCGTCTTTCAATCTTCCCTTCTGGAAAGATTTGAAAATTTGTAAAGCCAGAAAGCAAAGATGTATGTTTAAATTCAGTTCTTTAAATTTTTAAAGTTTAATGTAATTTAAATTTTCGCAATTTACTTTAAAGCATTTACTTTTCTGCAATTTAATTTTATGCACATTTAAATTCCAGCAATTTATTTTCAAAGCACTTTTCTTTTCAAAGCATGCTTGCAGACTGATCTGTATCAGGTCTGCCATATAAATTCTACATTCCTCTGAGGCAAAGAGACCGGATCTCGATCCTCAGTTGTAAATCTTCTCTTCTCCCTCCATTCCTTCAGAGCACCATTTCCGGGATCCGGATCTGGTACTGTGTATGTACCCAAACCTTTAAAAGAACCTAATCTAAATCTGATAATAGCCCAAGAATCAACCACGTTCAAAGTGACTTAACTTTATTTGGTAAAACGAAACTGATTTGGTATATCGGCTGGAAACCCGAACGTGCGGGCTATTGATCTGTTCTAAGTCAGATCTGGGTCCAAAGGCTTCACTCTGTGTAGCATCGATCTGGTTTAACAACGCCACGTATCAATTAGTTATTAAAATTGACTAACCGCGTCCAAATTTGTTTGAACATTGTATGATCCAAAGAACTCCATAATCAAAGCTGGTAATTTATTATTTTATAAAATTTGGAAAAGCCGATCCATTAATTGGTTTATCTAAAGTTTTTAATATTGAGATCTAACGAAAGCACATCCATCCTTCGATCCTATCTCCTTCTGGTTCTAATATTTAAAAATAATATGAATTTCTTATAATTCACCACCATCAATAACAACAGTAACCTTAATTTAGGAATGACAATGGGGTAAATATGTGTTGGATCTACTCTGCTCCAGATCCAGATCCATAATAAAAATCAAGATCCATATCTGCTCCAGATCCTTCATGAATCCATATTTTTCGCTCCATATCCAGATCCAAAAATAAATAAATATCTATATCTGCTCCAAATCTGAAAAAAAAAATTAAAATTTAAATCTGCTCTAGATCCGTCATGAATTCTAAAACTCAGCAATAAAAAATTAAATTATTTTTTAGAATGAAAATTGAAGGCCAAAATATATTGATAACAAATAAATTATATAATTTTTCTCAAAAATATAATAAATATTGTAGGTTATACTTTTATACTAAAACAACAAATAAGAAAGATAATAAAATATCCTTCAAAAGTAATTGCAGGAGTAAGAACAATCTAATATTTTATTGTCTCATTCATCATTATAATATCTACGACACACCCACCCTCATTCCTACAATATTAGATAATGACATATAAATTAAATATTATTTTATATTCAATGCTTTATTATTTTTATTATGACCATATTTGACTAAATATATGAATAATTATATTCCTTAAAAATTATTTGGCCAATATAGTAAAATAAATTATCAGGTTGTATTATTTGGCCTGCAATTTGAATATTGCATGTACATACTTTGAGGCTGACTGACCTTTAAATTTACAAAATTAACATTTAAGTTTTAAATTGTTAAGAAACTTTTAAAATAAAATAAAATTAAAAGATTGGTAGATGTAGATATGAATTTAAATATTAAGATAGATTCAGACCTACTCTAGATCCATCTTTGATCTGCACATCAATATTCAAACTCGATCCAAATTCATTCTAAACTTACCCAAATCTGTTCCAATTAAATTTAAATAACGTGGATCTTAGATCATATCCAATCCATTGTCATCCCTACCTTAATTTAAAATATTATTCTTCACTAAACATTGAAACCTCTTACCCTAAGTCTTACAAGTTTCCTCATCAAATCCCCAATCAACGTGGTTTTCATTCACTTTGCTCGCAAAATTTTTATTTTTCTTCTCTCTTTTCTTATGTTTTTATTCTTCTGGCTCTCTCCTCTTGTTTAAAACAAGTTTCATTACTTGCGAAAAAAAAGAAAAGAAAATTTCATTATTATTTTTATTATTTCTATTTTTCAACCCCCAATATGAACGAAGAATCCTTTGAAAAATAGCATTTTGGAAAAAAAATAATTCGAATCCGTTCGTGTTGGACAAATTTCTACCCGATCAAGTTGGGAAATTCATTCGCATCTTATCTGAATCCAAATTTTTCGGATTCAATCTATAATCTATTAAGAGTTTAGAAAGAAAAATGGTGCGGCAAAGGGCCCAAAGCTGGCATTCACCTGATCACAATCAATACAATCTTCAGTTCTTCACTGACTTTTCAAATAAGTAATTATTTAAGAATCCACCGAAATTACTCCTTCCCCATTCAAACAAAGAATATCTCAAACCTACCCTTTTGTGGGAGGTCCAAATTCAGGCCCAATCACGCGTGGGAATTTACCAGCTTGAAGTGTTTCAAGGAATTCCCAGGTAGGGCGGTGGAATCTGTTGTTGGTGGGTGATAATGATATTGATTTCCTACACAAAACCCACTGACCAACTTGAACCATTTCTCTTCCAGAAACAGAACCCATTAAACAACTTCAACTTTTAAAACCCACCCAATCTTTATAATTCTCTTAAAACCCACCCAATCGTTAGAATTCCCCTGATGCATTTGTGGAAATGAAATATAGCTGCTCACCTAATCATAACCTGGTTTGCATTTGGGTTTTTTCGTCTATTTAGCAGGTTAGCTTCTGTTGCTCAGTTTCTATATATATGTATATATATGTCAGATGTGTTGCTTATTTATGGAATTTCATTTGGTTTGAATTAGATTAGCTTAGAAAATGGAAACAAAACATATGACAGAGTACTTATCAGAAGACTGCATAACTGAAATTCTTTGTCGACCGCCCATAAAGGCTCTGGTTGGATTCAAATGTGTATGCAAATTATGGAACACACTATTATTTCCGATGTTTGCATTCCCAGAATTTCGAGGGCATCCTCCCAGCTATCTGGCCTTTTGTTCCGTACTGGAAACCCTTCTAATAGAAATGAATACTTTATGGACTTTGTCTCGTATTCTGATGGTGACAGTAATTACATTGCTGGCGATGGGTTTGTTGAGTCATATTCTAGACTGCCGCCATCCGAAAACGCTCCATATGATGTGCTCGACTACTGCAATGGGTTGATTCTACTTGCCAGCCAAATTGTTCCGTGCTATTATGTGTGCAACCCAGCGACCAAACAGTATATTGGGATTCCACAAAACAAAGCACGTAAGAGAGTGTGTCATTCTTCACTTGCATTTGATCCCCAGGAATCCACACATTTTAAAGTCATCTGCTTTAAATATACATGTAACTAATTCTGCCCCCCCCCCCCCCCCACTGTTGGGCTTATATTCATCTGAAACTACAACGTGGAATAGGTGTAGTTTGTCTGTTGAACCTCCAGTTGCGTATGGGGTTACCTGGCTGAAGTGCAGCGTTTACTTGGATGGAATATTGTACAAGTTAATGAAGTCAAAGCACCTCCTTCACTTGGACATAGAAGCCATGAGAGCTGATGCTATTGAACTCCCATGCACTGATGAAATTGATGAATATGGATTCATTGGAGAATTGAAAGGTGTTTTGCATTATGCGAATCACAATGGCATCAAATTGATGATTTGGCAATTTGACTTTCTTTGCAAAACTGATTGTTTCTGGATTTTGAAGCATTACATCTCGATACACGACTTGGCGGCCAAGCATCCAGCTGGGCAAAATCTGTTTGTTCAACGTGACTCTAACATGTTGAAGCCCTATGCTATTCATCCAACTTCTAACATTATTTTTCTTGGGATTCCCGAGATGATATTTAGTTATCACCTCAATATGCAAAAGTTGGAATTGTTTTTTGGAGCGCAGGATGACAGAAAATAGTTTGGGGCCAGATTTTTGTCTTCGCTTATTCATGTTGTTTTGTCATACTGAATGATTACAGCAGAACGCATTGGAGTTTTTCCAGTTGTAAGTATCACCTTGTACTCTTTTCTTATAGAGTGTGGTTTTTCCATTTGGCTCAGAGCTATGGTCATGTTTTGTGATATCCCAGTATATATGTAATCTAGTTGTGGTAACCTTCGTTTTGTATTTTGTACATTTGGAGTTTTCTCATGACATCAGTTTGTTTTTTAGTTATCTCAATCACCATTGCTCCAATTTTTCTTCTACACTAAATGCGAAAAAGGGGAATACAAACTTTATTAAAACCTGACAATCCTTTTTTTTTGTTCCTCTTCCTGATGGTGAATGCATCTTGATGGTTTCCTTTTGATATGAATATTAACTTTGTGTGTTTATATTCCCCCTTTTACTCTTTTTCGTTTCTTTTCTCCGTCTTTTTCTTTTCGTTTTCTCCATCTGTCATGAACCTCATGTGTTCTGCTCCTATATGCCATTGGTATGGCTCAGCTGAAAGGGCTATAAATTATACTTCACCCTTTTTTGGAACTTTTTTTTATTAAAAATTTAGGGTGCGTTTGGGATTGAGGTTGGGCAGCTATAGCTTTTAAGTTACAGCACTAAAGTGTTTGGTAAACACTAGATGCTGTAGTTTAGAAACTATATTAATATGATTTTGCACTTATATAATAAAAAATCTATTATATCTTTAATAATTTTATCAAAATTATTATTTAAAATTTATATTTACTACATATTATTAATTTTTATTTCATAGTTAAAGTTTTTTTTCCACAACAGCTGTAGCTTAAAAGGTACAGCACCTCAATACTAAACAGGACCTTAATCTGTTGTTCACTCTTTTGCTATTTATTGAGGTTGTAGAATAGTGGAAAAGGAAACTTTTTATTTATCAAGGCTTTAATCTTTAGCCACCATTGTTCTTTGTGGCTTAAAGGATTTCTTTTTGTAAGAGATGTGAACCATGTGATTGTTAGGCTATAATTTGATAGTATGTTGTTATGTCTTCATTTTTTCATGACTTCATCTTATGGATTATGTCTTGCAACTCTTTTATATATCTTCCTGGGATTTGGCTTTCACCCTCTTTAGTCATGCTTCCTAAAGTTGATCTTTGTTTTCTTACTGCTTTACGTTTCCACGATCAAAAGGAAGAATGTCTGCTTGCATCCTCAATTCTAATTTTCATTTTGATGGCTATCATGCCAGTGTACATGCTGCCACCCAGTCCTGTTTCTGTTGAGAAGCGGCTTTCTTCTCTGGTTCGTGTTTCCAGAAAGCGGGTGCATGCTAACCTAGGGCAATTTTCAGGAGGTTCACGAATGAGCCCTTCCTTATGCTTGGATCGGGTAACTCCTACAAATGTGATCTCCATTACCGATGGACAAAGCTGGAGCATGTTTAGAACACAGTGATTCTGGAGGGAGTTGAAAAAGTATGCTTAGGCAGTTCCTTCGCTGAGCACAGAGAAACAGTAAAAGAAAGAACATGTAGTCTTAATCCAGTGGAAGAATTTATGTTCCAATTGGAAGTGGTATATTTGTAAACTTACCTTCTCCAACTCTTGAATAGAGCAATAACATCAAAGGGTGATATGTTTTGTGAGTGCCATTTTCAAATTCATTCAACTCGGAATATCTTTCAGGAAGACATAAAAGTTTTCAAATTCAAATTCTGTTCACCAGCCACAGAATATTTAGATTATAAAGTATAAGTAAGTGGGGTTGCAATTCAACATTTCATCTCTTCTAATACCAGTCATCTCTATAAGCTGAAAGCACAGCTAGCATTCAGAGTGTGAAGTAGAAATACCTTTCAAAAGATCGTTCAATTTTTAGCTACTATCACTTGTGACATTGAAATTTCAAATTACAAACTATTGAATCTGTGAAATCATTATTGAATCTGTGAAATCATTCTTGCATATCATTCATCTATCTACCTTTTACCAGCTCTGGCTGCGTGATTAGCAACATAATTCCTCAAAGAAGGGGATTGAGTTAGACGATCTGGAGCAACTGTTGTATTTTGAGTTCCATTTTTCTGTTGCATTCTTCTTCTTGCTAAGCAACCTCTGATCCAAGGAGTCACGTCTTCACTGATCTTGATCATTACAAAGAAGATGATCCGGTAGGCGATAATCATGCTGAAGATGACACTGAGATCGATCCATTTTGATCGACGCACATCAATCTGGAAAACATTTTCCAGGACGTATTCACCTGGTATCTTGGGAAGATCCGGCGATTGGTTGTCAAACCACAAGCCTTTCAGATCATTTTGGTATTGTCCCTGGCAATATATGGGTAAAAGTTTTGTCATTAATGAAACTGAAACAATGGGTGTAGTTTTGTTAAGAGTTATTGATCATTCGACTGAAATTTACCTGCAGAGCCCAAAAATGGAAGCTGAGATATGACATCGGATAGCGCCAGACTGGCTTTGGGATGTCATTTGGGAGTCTAAAGTAGCCAGAAACAAGCATAAATATTCCCTGAAATCAGAAGAAAGTTCGTAGTTAGCTTATGAAAATGAGAGTGATCATCAGAAAAATAGATTAGAGGACGGAAACCTGAATTCCAGCTCCTGTGATGATACCCATCAGAAAGTTGGGGACAATGCTAGCTATGGCCATCATCAAGCTCTCAACAACGGCGACACTGGCATAGAGGCACAGAACAAAGAAGAGATAATGTATGAAACCAGGATGAAGCCTGACCATGAAGTAGCAAACTGTTCCAGATATGAAAGTGATCATAATCAGGAATGGCATTGCTGAGAGAGTGTTGCCAATGACAAATGCAGTGACACCATAATGTCCATTCAGCCTTTCTCTTTGAAAAACCTGAAAAATATTACAGAACTAATGTTGATTACTCCCCTTTTGATAAATTTCGCGACCGCAGTTGGATAAAATATTAAAAGACTCACCTTCATATCTTCTACAAAGGAAGGAAATCCACCAATTGACATGAATGTCACAAAGCCAAACACAAAAGATGCACATGATCCTCTTGCCTGTCGCATAAAAAATCAAAGTAGTTCAATGAAATTGCTCAAAAGTTTCTCCACAGATAAATAGAATTTGAACTCTCTCAATTATGCGTGCAGAGAATGGCAATACCAGGATTGAATTGTAACCAGTTCCCACGTTCAGATAGATGGTTCCGATGCAGATTGTGACAACGACATAAATTACAAGCCTCAGCCAGTAATATCCGAAGTCCCTTGACATGTTGACGAATGAACGCTTGGTTAAAGTAAAGGCTTGCATCAAGAAACTAGCTTGACTGCCCCCTGCATCCAGCACAGTTCCTTTCTGCAATTGATTGAGAAAATTTTCAATGAAATTGTAACAACTTTTGAACAAGAAACAAGATGAATGAACAGATGGCATGGTAGTAAAATACTTACAACTTTGGATATCCCTTCAACTTTTTCTTTGGCTGCATACGAGTGCTGAGAAGTTTGGTAGAAATCTATCAGATTTTTTATAGCTTCTGCCGTTGTGATCTTCTCAAGCGGATCATCAGATGTCTCAAACTGAGCGGAAACAAAGTTTACAATATACATAAGAACAATAACAACTAAATCTCAAGCAAGAATTGACAGAAGAAAATTACAATACCCTAAGTTTCATGGAACCCTTGAGAGTAGCCTTCACTTTGTCAAAGTCTGAGTTGATACATCGAAGAAAATGATCTGAAGGATTCCTCAAAGCAGGGCAGGGGAATCCAGCTTGTGCAAAGAACTGCATTCACCCAAAACAATATCAAAACTCCATTATTATATGAAACAATATGCATTCAATCAAATGAAGATTGAAGGTTCTTGCCTCAAATGCTGCTGAAGTCTCGCCAAAATACACGGTTTTCCCCCCTGAAAGTAAGTACAATCGATCAAACAGCTCAAAAACTTCACTGCTAGGCTGGTGGATTGAAGCTATGACAGTCCTCCCATCTCTTGATAAGCAACGAAGTGTCTGAGTCACAAAAAATGCAGCAGCACTGCCACGCAATACGGGTAATAAAGAGAGTTCAGTAGCATGTTATTTACATAGTAATTCAAAAATGAAAAGAGAGAAAATACATTTGATAAAATAAACTATTCGAAGAGAGGACTTGTTTTCACTTTTCTTTTTTGTCCTTTTTTTCTCCGAAATGGCAAGATTCATTTTTCCGTAAACCATTTTTACAAACAGCATATAAACCAAGCACTGAGGTCTAAGAATCCAATAACAGAAATTGGAAGTGCAAAAAGCAGAAACTTTACCACTCAATGCATAAACTAAAGTTCGGAAACAGAACCGTGATGCAATTAAAAATAGAGATTATAATTAGAGCAGAACCTGTCAAGGCCACTGGTGGGTTCATCAAGGAAGAGCAATCTAGGCCTCATCAAAATTTCAAGGGCAATGCTGACTCTTCTCCTCTCACCTCCGCTGATTCCTCTCAAATGCCAATTTCCAATCACTGTATCTGCGCAATCTTGTAATCCCATTTCAATGATTGTCCTCTCAACCAAAGTTCGTTTCTCTGACCATGGCATCTTGTCTGGGAGCCTCAATCTAGCCGAGTATGAAATTGTTTCCCTCACTGTTAGAGTACCAATCAAGTTATCATCTTGTGTCACATAGGCCTGAAAATTTTTGGTAAATCATGTCAAACAATCAAACAAACTTATAGAAGAAATTAAGAAATTAAACAAAAAATAATACCATGCAGTCATGAACGATTATGACTAAAATTAAGACTCACAGACCCTAACTTTTTCAGAATTCGAATCTCAAAACCTCTCTTATACCGCCCTTAAAATATTAGCAATACCCACTGTGAGCTAGCAAACATAGTAAAAGAAATCAAAGAAACCAAACCAAAATATAAACATATAGTAATTTAACTAGAAAAACAATCCAAACTCGTAAAAGGTTATGACTGAAAATGAGGCCTCAAATTCTAAATCTCCAACAAAATGAAACAAGCATATAAAGCAAAAGAAATCAAAGAAACTCCTTGTAAGTCTTGACGTGAGCGTCTACTATAAAGAGATCTTATCAGATGAATCAACTAGTATAGCAACTAACAAAGTACATGAAAAAATTTAAAATGGAGATATATATAAATATAAATATACTCACAGCGGTGCCGAAAGAGAGCTTGGTTTTGTGGCCATTAAGCAGAATGGAACCGGAAAGAAAAGCATTAGAAGCAAGCCTGCTAGAAAGAGCATCAAGGAGAGTTGATTTGCCAGAACCAGAAGGACCCATAAGAGCTGTGAGGGTACCAGGCTCAGCATAACCAGTGAGCCCTTCTAAAACGTTATGAGTTTCACCATTGCTAAGAGTAACCATGACTGTCAGATCCTTCCATGTCAATCTTGCTGACACATCTCCAGAGAACTCGGTGTTTATCTTCTCCTTCCATATTGTTTCACTCAAAGGACTCAATCCACCCGCCACTATACTATTTCCTGCTGGCTTACTTGCCTCTATCTCCATTATCACATTACTTGCTGCAGAGTCCCTCATCTCAAACTCTCAGAAGGGCAGCGGCAGCCTTATAATAGTAAACACAAAATGGAGCTAGATCAAAGGGCCACACTTACCAAAAAAATAAAAAATAAAAATGTAAAAGATGTGACGATCAAATGAGAGTTGTATGAGCTTTGACTGGAACGAACATATGATTAGGTTAAGAGATTGTCATGCATGAGAAATGAAATGAAACGGCTATAGCTAGGTAGCTTCAGTTTTTTGGTGTGACAAAAGCAAAATCCAAAGTAGAACAACACAAGTTGCTTATCTTGAAAAGTGCTTCTTATTTGTTGAACATATAAAATGGTTTAAGTGATTTAGTTAGGGAAGTGCATTGTTTCAAGTCAGTACTAAAGATTGAAAATGATGAATATGCATGGAGCAGGGTGTTTGGCCCCCCTTTAATTAACTAATAAATGGATACCGTTGGGTGCTGGCAGAGGCATTTATTATGAAAACCGACCCACATTAATCTCTATTTTTCGCTCCCAATGAGTTTTTGACAACAAATATTCTTAACTGTTAGCTTCTAGTGTTCATATGCGTGGCCGAAAGAAAATTGATCAAATTATTCACACTTGTACAGTTTTATTTTTCTTTGTTGCCTATATTTACTTTTTTACTATTGTATTTTAGATATAAAGGTGCAAACTTTGGATTAAATTTCTCTTATCATCTAAACCTTTATCTTAGTAAAATGTTTAGTGATGTAATTAGCAGTTAGCCAAAAAAAAAAAAAAAAAGAACAAACAGATCTTGAAATTTTTATAATCACCTTCGTGATACAAGATAGTTAAAGAAATTGATTCTTATAGACTATAGATAAGAAAAAAACTGGTAAATTGTTCTAATTTATTTAATTATTCTTTCTTAATTTAAAATTTTAAGAATTTAAAAGTTTTTAGAAGTAATTCATGGTTTTATAATAGACTCTCTATATGTCAACTCACAAATCGAATTTTCAACAAGCAAACCCTAACATAATATATATGAAAAAATGAGTTTTGTAACATAAGGTTAAGATTTAAGTAAAAAGAAAAACATTTAACATTACCAATTTAACAACGTATACTACTGTCCATAAAGATGAACATTTGTACTAAAATTGAAAGTAAAAATATTAAGTTAAATTAAAGATCTTTAGGAGTTTTGATTAACTTATAAACTTTTAACATGGCCGAAATGGTGAACTGCTAGTTATTGTGAAGTAGTGGTAGAGAACAAAGGATGTACAAACTACAAAGCCGCCCTTGTCCCTCGACCACAAATAATTAGTTGTTAGGTTGGATGGATTTTGATGTGATGTTTTGTGCAGATGCAAGGGTTTGAATATGGAGCCCATCCCATGTGATGCTACAAAATGATATGCATGCATATGCATCGTGTATAATTGATGGATTTTAGGAATTAATTTCGGCCGACAACATGTGAAAGCCTCACTCAAAAATGTACTTACTTTCTTTTCATATTGCCAAACTTTGATATTAAAGCCTCACTCAAAAATATTTATCCAAGAGAAATTTTGAATTGAAAAGAAAATATAACAAAAGATGCCTAAATTGAAGGAAACTTTTGAGCTGAAGTCCTACTATATAGGATGGCAATTTTCCGAGTTTAGGTACGAAATGCATGTTCATACCCATAAAATTTTCACACATTAGTTGATGTGTAGTTAAGGAAAACAAATATGGGAATTCAGCATTGGAAATAATAAAACCAAATCAAAATTAAACAAAAAGTGAAAAATTAATCAAAATGAATTAAAATTATTTTTATCGAAAACGAGATTTTTTATTTTAGAGGAAGATTTCAAAGGTAACATGCTAGAAAAAGGCTAGAAAACATATCTGCCACCTAAACTAATCAACTGTAAGGGGCATAGGCAGCTTTCAAAATCAGCTGGGATAAATGTAATTTACATAAAGAATTTTACTTTTCCCAAGTATTTTCAAATAATTTTAGATTTAACATACACTTTAAAGTGATTTTGGAGATGAAAATATAATTTTGAATCTACATTTTTTTGTAAATTATTCAAAGCTGGCAGAAATAAATCACATACTTTATTGGAAGTAAATATGAATTTTAGTTATACTTTAGAAAAAAAAATTTTGAAAGTTTTAAGACAAGCTCTCCACTAATCAACCAAACAGCCAAGATGAAATCAGTTTATATATATATATATATATATTAGAAAATTATGTCTAGATATAAGCAAGTCTTGCATATCTGAAACAATTTAGAAAAGCTCAATACAAGTATGACACTATACCAAAATAAAATCATATAAAATTTAAAATCAACTTTGAATAGAAACTTAATATGCTTAAAAGATGTCTTAAGAGGAGTATATTATCATGACAATATGATCATAGAAAAAATCTTGGGTGCTCAAGAGCATTAATTATTGAGAAAAGCCTTGATAATGATGTATCTTTTCATTATATATATTTCCTATTATTACCTATCAAAATCACATTTTTTGAAAATATGTAATATTTTGATCTGTTAAAATTACAATTAATTTTTTTTATGACCTTGCCTAAATAGCTCTTTTATAGTGTAGCTAAATACTTGGGTTGAAGATCGGATTTACTTTAAAATAAAAATAAAAATCCTTATGAGATGTACTTTTGATGTACTTATACACATGAAAGACCACATAAAAAATTTAATCTTAGTAAATACGACCACTTTTATCACTTTCACGTTAATATATTTTTTTTCCTCTCGCTAAGTGCAAGATCATATAAAAAAAAAAAAGTGAAACACGTGTAAACAATATATTAACTTTCATTAAAAATTTGCAGATGCCATAAGAGATAAGCTTATATATGTGACAACGACTTGGGCATGGGCACTCATTTTCTCCTAAAATGGTCAGCCACTAATAATGCAACTCCTTCCTTCATGCCAAACATTTTGAATAGGATAATTTTACTTAGTTATATGTATTATTCTATTATATGTCACAAGATAAAGGATAACTAATTCTTGTTATGTGTTTATTATGTGGTACATTTTTTTTCATGTCGCTTAAAAGTTAAGGCAAATAATATTAGACATAATGAAAAATTTGGGGAAAAAAAATATAATGATACGCCTCACAGCTATACAAATAAGGGTTATGACTTATGATATGGTACCCATAGTCTGGGGCTCAATTGGATATTGTTAAATGGTTAAAAATTACTGAAAATCAATAAAATCTGATTTTCTAACATTATACAACAGGAAATACAGTAAAACTTTTAAATACCGTAGTCACATTCTACAAATCAATTTCAACATGATTACATCATTGTCGTCAATTATTTTCAATCTTGGAATCATCGAATTCGGTATATCATAAAAATTTGATTGCTCCACTTGTATATTATGGCTATCTTATTTTGTATGTGCAAGATTATGCAAAAAATTTATAAGTGTAAATTATATTTTATATCATTTTTAAGGTTAGCATTGGTGAAACGGAATATTTTGTCATAAATTAAAATACGGCAGACTTGATTGTAATTACAGTAAGACTATATTTACTATAGTGTAATGTTGTGGCTTTTAAGCTAAACTTATCATGAAATAGAAGTTCTAACATTACCAAAAAAAAAAAAAAATAAAGAAAATATAAGTTCTAACATTTCAAAACAAAATTAATTAAAAAATTATTTTTTTTCAATTATTAACTCACGCCATAGGATGACTGCTTTTTACCTCCGAAAAGGCGAAAACTAAACCCTGGCTTCCCAAAAGAGAACAAGAAAAAGAAAAAAATGTTTAACTTTTTAAGTTGAATACAATAGACTTTAATTAATTTTCCAGCTGTTAATTAATCAGTTAATGGGTGGCTGCTGGCTGAACTGTAAACCTCGCACCTACATACCGGCAGGTGGGTCAAATTATCATTTTGGTTTGGTCAAAGAAGAAGGTTCACATCGTCATATTTTGGGTTTGATAGCCCATTTAAGCCATTAATATAAATATATTTTTAATAACTTAATCTTGAAGAAAAAAAAAGAAGAAGAAGAAGAAGACAATAAATTGGCTACTTGTGTCGCCAAAAATTTGCAAGTTACATCAAACGTATGAAAAATTCAAGACAAATATTCAGAAGAATCAAAACTCTATAGATTTGCTAGCATTTTATTCGATAAAAGTAAGCTTTTGGAAATTGGACTCTGATTAAAGTAATTACACGACATTCAATTGCATGCCATGCCTTATTTATGTTAATTAACGTTAGCCTTTCGGGCAAAGGCAATCTAAGTAAAATCAATATGAGGCTGTTATATAGGAAACAGAAATATTTATTTTTTTCATCTCGGCTGGTTGATTTTTATGTTAAAAATAATATATATTGCAAAAAGGAGCAATGCTAGGTATCCCGATATTTAAGTTTTAATTTGAATCTCAATTAATGTGTTATTCATCTATTGGATGGTGGTCTAATGATTTTACTAGTTAAAAAATATATCATTCAATAGAATAATAACATATAACATTGAGAATTAAGGTGGGATTCAAATATTAAAGTCCCTAATATTATTGTACAAAAAAGTACGATCATACAGCACTCAAACATTATAAAAGAGAATCAACACAAATATTTAATCATATTCGGTACAAGTTAAATTCTTTGAATTGTAACAAGCATGTAATGATTTTTTTTTTTTTTTGGGTTTAAGAAGGTACAAGTGCGGATAAAGTTCAAATCAAGGTAGGAAATTGTTTGAAAACTACACGGTCAAGCCCATGGGACATGTGATATGATCTTTAAGTCTTGAGATATTTATATTTTTGATTTATTTTAAATTATATTTATCTTGTTGGTTGTGGTTAACATGTACTTGGACTCAGCAAATTAGTAGTTAGTTAAGTAGCGGATTATTTGCATTGGTTTAGGATTGTGGCTTCTATGTAAGGTAATATTTTCAAATTTTATATGTAAGGTAATATTTAAACTAGCGTCAATGTCAATAATGATCGGTTGGGATATTTTATTTGGCAACTGAATTATTATTTTGAAAAGTATCCGATCATTCAAAATACCGAAAATATGTTTAAGGAGGTTTGAGCTTTCTCAAATTAACCTATTTATCACTTGTTCTTTTTATTTTATTTTATTTCTCGCAACAGACAATTTGTGTCTGTAACAATATATAATATAGTTAAATATGTAAAGAATCTATCATGTACTCAATTAATTTAATAAAATAAGAAATTGCCAATTCGAAGGTTGTCCAATAAAAAATTTGAGAGATCTAACTTAAATTTAGAAATAAAACAGACACTTAATGATAAATTGAAAAGATAACCCTTTCCAATATATATGTTATGTTAAGTGACTTTTGGGGTTATGTTACCATGATAATGATAGGAAAATATTCCGTACATATGATAAAAATTTAAAAAGAATCTGATCATGCCAAAAATACCCTTGATACTACGGACACTAACCGAATTTAAGCATGTGATTTTTCCTCTTTGATGATCCTTTTAGAGAGCTAGTTTCCTAACATTATAGCGCCCATCTTATTATAGCCTAACCTTTTTCCCTTGGAATAGCATCATTTTTTCTTAATTTTCTGATTCATTTTTGTACTTGCATCCACTTGGGCATGCTGTTGAAACAAGTAAGCCCAGTAGGATAGCCCAATCCAAAAGATTTCTATTGAAAGAAAGCCTATAAAGTCTAAGTCATGTTCAGGTGTCAATAATAATCAGCCACGTGTGGAAATTTTTGTGACTTGACCGGGTGGAGGACAGAGCAGGAAGGAGAAAAAAACATTGATTCTTGGGGCTACTGCTAAAAAATTGGCCAATTGTTCTAATTTATTTATTTGACTTAAAATTATATGCACATTTTTCCTTTTTAATTATCTTTTCTTAATTTTAAATTTTAAATTTAAATCTCCAAAAAAAATCTAAAATATGTAAACATAGAAACCTAATTTTCAATATATATATATATATATATATATATATATATATTGGTGCCACCATGACACTATATTCCCAATTTTTATCCTTTTCTTATCAACTATTATGAACCATTAGATTTAACATAAAATAGTTTAATGGCATAGATGGACTTAATAGGCTATTAACTCTACAATCCCTATTATTTGCTTGCACATTAAAAAATGACAAAGTTTCAACATTTTGACACATGACTCCAGATTGTTTTAAATTTTTATACTTAAGTCCATTACTTAATTTGACTTTTTAATAATTTAACATATAGTAGATCTATTTATTATTAATAATCACTATTTAACGTAGGATAAATTTGACTGCACACTAAATAAATTGACATGTGTTACTCTGCTCTCAATATTTTGAAAACTGGTTAGTCCATCCTCATCTGTTAGGTTTTTAATTTATTTAACCATTAACCACTTTGATCATGTAAAATTTAATTATATCCTTATTCAAATTAAGGTAGGAAAAAATTAATTACCATCACAATCAGTCCCCAAAATGTATTTCTCCTTTTGGTTCTAATCATTATAAGAAATAAAAAAAAAATGCCTACAATCACCACTAGTTTTATTGTCATGATTAAAAATAAATTGCTCAAATTTTCTACTTCAACCATCGAACATTTTAGCTGCTTCTAGGCATGAAGAATTTAAAGCCAAAGTTTCTAGGTGCAATTGCATTTGCATATCCAATGAGACTACCCACTAATATTATTTTAATTTTTTATCGTTACTCTTTTCTTTTCTCTCATTTCGTCTCTCTTCTCTCTCATTTCCCCCCACTTTCCTTTATCGCCTCCCAAACATCCATTATAAAATAGATATTTTTTATTTTAAGAATTATATTTTGTACATGATGAAATAACTTTAGGGTGTGAAAAACTAAAAATTAAAGGATAAGATTATTTCAATCCATAAAAATATTTGTTATATTAGGAAAGTTTAGAAATATAAAATTTTAGATGAAAATGCATTTAAACTTTGAAGTGTAATTTTTGGGTTAGAGTAAGGAGCTAACTGCAACTTTTCATTTTATCGAAGTAAAAATACAAATGAAAGAGAGACATAGGTGGTAACTACAATTTACCAATAATCATCCCACAAAAGACAAAAGTTGGGGGTATGGTGTCACAGGGCACCACAGCCGGAACCTATATATGTATATATGAAAAAAATTAGTTTTGTAAAAAGAATAACATTTAACATTACCAATTTAACACCGTACTACGACTGACTATATTGTTGGATTAAATGAAGAAAAAAAAGGTGAATATTTGTACTAAAATTTAAAGTACGTAAAAATATTAAGTTAAATAAAAGATCTTTTAAGACTTATAACATGGGCTAAATGATAAACTGCCGATTAATGCCAAGTAGTTACGGAGAAGACCAAAGGTGTGCAAAGCTGCCCTTGTTTCCCAACCACAAATAATTAGTTGTTACGTTAGATGGATTTTGATTTATTGTGCAGATTGGGTTTGAATATGAAGCGCGTCCTATGTGATGCTACAAAATGCCTCCAAAATCTCATTCGTTCTTGACTGAGTTGACCGATGATATGAAGATGACAATTCACAACTATTTACAGCATTAGATATTTATAAGATGCTATAATTATATAGAGTACTCATATTTAATCTTGTATAACAATAACATTATATGAGTTACTAATATGGGTCAACATACTTCATATTAATTTTTTTTTGGTATTGTTTTATTGCTACTTTAAAACAAATAGAAAGAGATCTTGACTTTATTGCTAATGGTATTATTGCTGTGAGTGGGTGTATGTTACGTTTAACGTAATATAGGGGATGACTTTATTTATCAACACCCAGAATTTACCAAGTCTTGCTCTCTCACACAGACATGATGGCTTCCTCCTCTGCTTCTTGTTCCTCCTCTTCAGCTAATATTAATCCTCAAGTAAAACATGATGTTTTTGTTAGTTTCAGAGGCGAGGACACCCGCGACAACTTTACCAGCCATCTTCATGCAGATTTGTGCAGGAAAAAAATCGAAACGTTCGTTGATTACCAACTTAAGAGAGGAGGTGAAATTTCAACATCTCTTTTGGATGCAATTGAAGGATCAAAGATTTCAATTATTATTTTTTCGGAGCGTTACGCATCTTCCAGATGGTGTCTCGATGAACTTGTAAAGATCCTCGATTGCAAGAAAAAGTACGGTCAGATTGTGATCCCAGTATTCTATCAGGTTGATCCATCAAACGTGAGACATCAGAAAGGCACTTTCGGAACTGAATTTTTGAAGCTGGAAAAGAACTATTAGGAGAAGTTTCAGAGGTGGAGGACTGCCTTAACGGAAGCAGCAAATTTATCTGGCTTTGATTCTAATGTCATCGGGTAACAATTAGTCATTGACTTGATTTTCACATGCGAAAAGATTGCTAGTCCACAATTTAATTATATGTAATTATCTGGTTCGATTTTATCAAGTTCTGTACGTTGCCTACATTAATTTAGATACTGGAATTTAAAAAAAAAACATATTGCCCCTTTTTGATCCATTTGAACTTAATTATTGCTATTTTTCCTATTTGACAGGCCTGAATCTAAACTCGTAGAGGAGATTTCCAATGAAGTTTTGAGGTGTCTAGATGATACATTTCAAAGTGAAAACAAAAGCCTGGTTGGAGTAGAATCGTGCATTAAAGAAATTGAATCATTATTGGGTACCAGGTTCGTGGTTACTTGCAAGTTAGGAATTTGGGGCATTGGTGGTATAGGCAAGACAACAATCCCTGGAGCTCTTTTTAAAAAGTACTCTCGACATTTTGAAGGTGCTTACTTTGCTTAAAACGTTAGAGAAGCTGAAAAAACTGGCATGTCAGCTCACTTGCGACAGGAACTTCTGTCTACATTGTTGAATGATGATGGAAATGTAAAGATCATCCCAAATATCGGCCTCAACTTTGAAAGTAAAAGGCTTACTCGCAAGAAAGTTCTAATTGTTTTTGATGATGTTACGGATCGAAAACAAATAGAATTTCTAATTGGCGAACTAGATTCGTTTGCCTCAGGGAGTCTAATAATAATAACAACAAGAGACAAACAAGTACTTATAAACTGTTGGGCTGATAAAATTTACGAGGTGAAAGAATTAGCAGATGCTGATGCTCTTAAGCTTTTTAGTCGATGTGCCTTCAGACAAGACCATCCTGTTGCATGTTATATGGAGTTAACATACAAAATAATAAAATATGCTCAGGGAGTTCCACTGGCTCTTAAAGTTTTGGGTTTGTTTCTATCTGCAAGGCGAAAAGAGGAATGGGAAAGTGCAATAACCAAACTAGAGACAGTTCCTCACATGGAAATTCAAGATGTTTTAAAGATAAGTTATGATGGATTGGATTATGTAGAGCAAGCTATGTTTTTAGATATTGCATGTTACTTTGTAGGAGCCAATAAAGATTTTGTAATAAATTATTTTGATGCCAGTGACTTCTTCCCTGAAATAGGGTTAGGGAGACTTGTTGACAAGTCTCTGATAACTATATCGTGCAATAAGATAAGAATGCATGATTTGCTACAAGATATGGGCAGAAAAATTGATCGGGAAGCAGCCATCAACAATCCTGGAAAATGTCGTCGATTGTGGCATCACAAGGATGTTAATGAGGTTTTGTCAAAAAATTTGGTGAGGAATTATTTCTATTTTCATTTTTGTGGGATTCAGATTGGTACTTTGTCCGAAAGAACTATATTTCAATGACATAAGTGTAGTTAAGCCTCTGTTGTGGACGTCCATAATGAAGAAAATGTTGGACTTGAACTATGGCCATAGATGTGCAATACTTTTTATACATCTATAATCATAATTCAAGTTCATACATCATGTCATACTACCACATTTGTGAATTTTTTAAAAATAAAATTTAAAAATTCAAAATTCAAAATATAGTCTAAATATTTATCATTTTCTTTAGAATAATTGTTATTTGTAAATAATTTTTCTCCAAATTGTTCAATGTAACATGCTCTGCCTGCAATTTTTATGTCTTGATGTGCGTTAATTATGACTGTGTAACAGCTACTGTGGTTTGAATTATATAAATCTGATGCTAAACTTATAGTCGCTCATTGATTGTTAGGGAACTGAAGCAATCGAGGGTATCTTGCTGGATATGTCTAAAGTCAATGAAATACACTTAAACTCCAGTACTTTCAAAAAGATGCCTAGACTGAGATTTTTAAAATTTCATGGAGAGAACAAATTTAAGATTTCTCATTTTGAAGGTGAGGCTTTCACCGAGCTAAGGTATCTTTATTGGGATGGATATCCATCAAAATCATTGCCTCCAGTTATTCGTCTAGATACTCTTATTTCACTTCAATTGCGTGAGAGCAAGGTTGAACAACTTTGGGATGGTGTCCCGGTATGTCTATTAATAGCAATATATAATTTTAAAATTTCACACATGCTATTGATGTGTGTTGGTGTCTTCCTCTGTATTTTATTATTTTTTTATCTGGCAGAATCTTGTTAACTTAAAGGAGATAGACCTCAGTTACTCCAGGCAGCTAAAGAAACTCCCAGATCTCTCGCAAGCCCGAAATCTCGAGAATCTGCTTTTAAAAGCCTGCTCAAGTTTGGTTGAGACTCACTCATCTATTCAATATTTGAGTAAACTTGTTACCCTTGATATGAGGTTATGCAAAAACCTGAATAGTCTCCCAAGCAGCCTATGTGAGTTGATTTCTCTACAAAGACTCTATCTATCGGGTTGCTCAAATCTTCGGAGAATACCAGAAAGCATCATAAATCTTTCAAAGTTGGAACTGCTGCATTTAAAGAATTGTTCAAAACTTCTATCCTTACCAGAGCTTCCATGCAATCTGCTTTCCGTGGGAGTACGTCGTTGCACATCACTAGAAGCATTGTCAAGTTTTTCATTTTTATTCTCAGCTATGTCGCCGCACAATGATCAGTATTTCAATTTGAGTGATTGCTTAAAATTGGATCAGAATGAGCTCAAAGGAATTGCAGAAGATGCTCTACAGAAAATTCAGCAGAAGGCTACTTCATGGTGGATGAAATTAAAAGAAGAGGTGCGTCTCTTTTTACATAATTTCAGTTACAATATCATTATTGATATCAACATTTAAGTCACAATTGATCTGATAGCGCTTATCTGCAATAGTCATATCCTGTTAAACATTAAAAATTAATTTGATTTGGTGCTGCCGCATCAACTAGGACTCAACTTGGAATAATAATGCTGAGATGTTCAGCATTACACTTTCAAATAATAACGTCAAAAACTCTTATTTGCATGATACAGACAGATTATAAGTATAAACCATCTTGCGGTAGTATTTATTTTCCCGGAAGTGAAATTCCAAAGTGGTTTAGATTTTCAAGTATGGGATCTTCTATAGAGTTCCCGCAGTCAGATTGGATCAATAATGAATACTTGGCCATTGCCTTTTGTGCTGTTGTTGCATTTCAAGACCATCATGATGAGGACGTGGGTTTTCAGTTGCGCTGCAGAATCCGATTCAAAATCCCCAGTCATGATTGGTATGTTAGGACAATTGATTATGTCGAGTCGGATCACTTGTTCATGGGGTACTACTTCTTCCATGGAGATAAGGGGGACAGTCGTCAAGATTTTGAGAAGGCCCTTTTCAAGATTTACTTTTATAATCATACTGGTAGAGCCATGAGGTGTTGCGGGGTAAAAAAATGTGGGATTCGTTTATTGACCGCTGGTGATGATTTTTTGGGAATCAACCTAAGATCCCAGCAAAATTTCTACTCTAATGAAGAAGAGGAACCGCACCCATTGAAACATGTGGGATTCGTTTATTGACCGCTGGTGATGATTTTGTGGGAATCAACCTAAGATCCCAGCAAAAGTTCAACTCTAATGAAGAAGAGGAACCGCACCCAAAAAGATTGAAATACTCCTGCTGATGAAATTCATATTAGTCTACATCTGTTTCTTTCTCGGGCAATACTGGTACTTTAAAAGGTTGAATTGACTGGGGGTTTTTCATGCCTAAGTCGCTCACGTCCTTTCATCGAAACAAAGTGCCCGGTATAAATGGTGTGATGTAAAACACCTTTTTAAATTGTCATTTTTTTTCCTTTGCTTTTGCTTTAATTTTCTAAATGCTCAACGCCATAAATCCATGTATTCTTAATTTTCGTTTGCTGTATTGATTCCCAACCCTCTATGTCACAAGGTTTTGAATGCCAGTAATTAAGTTAAATTAAACATATTTTAAGTCCTACTTTAAATTATTGCAAAATGTATTCTAGTTTAATAGCCTTCATGTATTGAGATAATTATAAGTGTGTGCAAATCAACTGAAGTAATGGTTTATTTTGGAAAACAAAAACAAAAACAAATTATATAGCCGTGAATGAGTTAAAGAATTTGAACTGAGGGAAAAAAATTAATTCGACTCAGTGGAGCTCTAGCCCTATTGAGCCAGTTCAATGTCTGTTTAGGCCCAAACCGACACAAACAGCCCAGCTCTACAAACAATGTCTACAACGCTTGAGCATAAACATATTGCCACAAAATTTCAGATATATTTTTTCGGATCGTTGATAACTTTTATATATAATAATAAATAAATACAAACAATTCTACCATTCAGGATCATTTGCTTCATTAGTTCAAATTCGCCTTTAAAGATTTGGAAAATGAGGCAAACTCTCCCATTCTTTTGAGAAATTAGAATCCCTTAAAATTCATCTAAATCCATCTGACATTAGCTAATTATCAATTTTATTTATTATTTTGTTTATCTTTAGTGGCTGTAAATCTTAATTGTAGTAGAGATATGAATCAAGTAAAATAACTTGTATACCTCTAATGGGCAACAACTTAAAAGAATTTGACTTTTCTCAAGTATTTTCAAATAATTTTAGATTTAACATACACTTTTAAATGATTTTGGAGATGAAAATATAATTTTGAATCTACCTTTTTTTGTAAATTATTCAAAGCTGGTGGGAATAAATCACATACTTTATTGGGAGAAAATATGATTTTTAGTTGTAATTTAGAAAAGATTTTCTGAAAGTTTTAAGCCAACTGAAACAATCTAGAAAAGCTTAACACAAGTATGATATCATACCAAAACAAAATCATATAAATTTAAAATCAACTTTGAATAGGAACTTACTTAATATGCTTAAAAGATGTCTCAAGAAAGTACATTATCATGATAATATGATCATAAAAAAAGTCTTGGATGTTCAAGAGCATTAATCATTGAGAAAAGTCTTGATAACGATGTATCTTTTCATTATATATCTTTCCTGTTATTACCTATCCAAATCACAATTTTTTTTATTATTCTAAAAAATCAGGGACTAAATGAACTTTTACTCAGTTTTTTTATGTCACTTAAAAGTTAAGACAAATAATATTAGACATAATGAAAAATTTGGAAAAAAATATATATATAATGATACGCCTTACAGCTATACAAATGAGGATTATAATATGATACCCACAGTTAGGGGCTCAATTGGATATTGTTACATGGTTAAGAATTAATAAAAATCAATAAAATCTGATTATTTAATAGTGTACAATCGGAAATATTGTAAAACTTTTAAATACCTTAATCACATTTTGCAAATTAATTTAACATTATTACATCATTGTCGTCAATTATTTTCATTCCTGAAAACATCGAATTCCGAATATGATAAAAATTTGATAGTTCCACTTATATATTATGGCTATCTTAGTTTGTATGTAAAAATTTATACAAAAAAGTTTATAAGTGTAAATTATATTTTGTATCATTTTAAAGGCTAGCGTTGGTGGAACGGAATATTTTGTCATAAATTAAAATATGGTAGATTTGATTGTGATTACAGTAAGACTACATTTGCTAGTGTAATGTTGTGGCTTTTAAGCTACACTTATCATGAAATAGAAGTTCTAACATTAAAATAAAATAGAAAACTGATTTCAAAAAATATTTTTCAAAAAAATTAATTAAAAAATTAATTTTTCAACTATTAACTTATGCATCTGCTGAACTTAAATTCCAAAAAAAAAAAAACATGAGCTATAAGAGGACCGCTTTTTACCTCCGAATCTAAACCCAAAAGGGAAAAAAAAATATATGTTTAGCTTTTTAAGTTGAATCTAATAGACTTGAATTAATTTTCTAGCTGTTAATTAATTAGTTAATGGGTGGCTGCTGGCTGAACCGTAAACCCGGCACCTACATATCGGCTGGTGGGTCAATTTATGATTTTGGTTTGGTCTAAGAAGAAGGTTCACATTGTCATATTCTCCTTGTATTTTGGGTTTGATAGCCCATTTAAGCCATTAATATAAATATATTTTTAATAACTTAATCTTAAAAAAAAAAAGAAGAAGAAGAAGAAAAAGACAATAAATTGGCTACTTGTAAAATTCAAGTGTCGCATAACAAAATTCACTGTGGCGCATAAAATAAATTTGCAAGTTACATCAAATGTATGAAAAATTCAAGATAAATATTGACAGGAAAATTAGCATTAACTAGCTTATACAAAAGACAGATTATTATATGTATAAAACCAAAGCTCTATAGATTTGCTAGCATTTTATTAGATAAAGTAAGCTTTTGGAAGTTGGACTCTAATCTAAGTAATTAGACGACATTTGATTGCATGCCATGCCTTATTCGTGCTAATTAACGTTAGCCTTTCGGGCAAAGACAACTCTAAATAGAATCAATATAAGGTTGTTAGACAGGAAAAAGAAACATTGTCAAAAATAATATACATTACAAGAAAATACGACCGTATGTGGCTCAAGCATTATAAAAGAGAATTAACACAAATATTCATCATACTTGGTACAAGATAAATTCTTTCAATTTTAACAAGCATGCAGTGCAATCTTTTTATTATTATTATTATTATTATTATTAAGAAGACACAGCCGTGGGTAAAGTGCAAATCAAGGTTTTTTTCTCTACATTCTTAGAGATTCAAGCTTGGATAGCTAAACATAGAAATTTGTTTGACAACCATATGGTCAAACCGAGGGGACAAGTATGTGGTATGATCTTCAAGTTTTGAGATATGTTTAGTTTTGATTTATTTTAAATTATATTTATCCTGTTGGATGTGGTTAACATCTACTTGGGCTTAGCAAATTAGTAGTTAATTAGTTAATTATTTACATTGGTTTAGGATTGTTACTCCTATTCTTTAGTTTCAAGTTTTATCTGCAAGCTAGTACTTAAACTAGCATCAATGTCAATAACTATCGACTGAAATATTTTATTTGGCGACTTAATAGTTGTATTAGAAGGTATTTAATCCCTCAAAATATTGAAAACATGTTTATGAAGATTTTGAGTTATCTTAAATTAACTTATTTATCACTTGTTCTTTTTATTTTCTTTGATTTCTTCTTGCAGACAATTTGTGTTTATAACAACATGCAATATATTTAAGTATGTAATGGATCTATCATGTACCCAATTAATTTAATAAAATAAGAAATTACCAATTCGAACGTTTGTCCAATAAAAAATTGAGAGATTTGTTCAATTTAGAAAGAAAACAGACAATTAATAATAAATTCAAAATATAACATTTTCCAATATATATGTTTAGCGAATTTTAGGATTAGGCTTCCATAATAAAGCTCTGAAATATTGCCACATATGATAGAGCTACCAAGTTGAAGGATTATTTTAAGCATGTGATTTTTATATCACAAATACAACTCTTAATTTAGAGTGATGATAGAGATACAAATAAATTTTATGTAAACTAATGTAATATAAATTTATTGGTTGGATAAAAATATAAAATAATAAAAACAAATCATACTTGCCGAAAGGTATTGGTCCAATCAATTTAATCATCTTGCATTAATTTATGTAAGGGCTTGTAACTCAATTATCTCTAATTTATCAAAAATTTTATACGAATCTCCAATTATAGTAATTTGAAAAAGGCATAACCGATATGATGTTTGGTACCATGATTGGTTGATTCGTGTAACTTAATTCGTGCTACTTGTGGCAATAAATTTTTCCTTCGATGATGCTTTTAGATAGCTCGTTTCCTAACATTATAGTGCCCATCTTATTATAACCTAACCTTTTCCTTTGGAATACATCATTTTATTTTCTCACTTTTCTGATTCATTTTTGTGCTTGTATCCACTTTGAGCATGCTGTTGAAACACCCAGTAAGCCCAGTAAGATAGCCCAATCCATAAGATTACTATTGAAAGAAAGCCCGTATAGTCTACCTCATGTTCAGGTGTCAATAATAATAAGCCACGTGCGGAAATTTTAGGACCTGACTGGGTGGAGGACATAATAGGAAAGAGAAGAAAATTTTGATTCTTGAGGCTATAGCTAAAAAATTGGGCAATTGTTCTAATTTATTTATTTGGCTTAAATTGATATACAAATTTTTAATTATCTTTTCTTAATTTTAAATTTTAAATCTCAAAAAAAAAAAACTCTAAAATATTTAGACATAGAAACCTAATTTTCAGTGAGCAAACCCTAACATTATATATATATATATATGAAAAAATTAGTTTTGTAAAAAGAATAACATTTAACATTACCAATTTAACAACGTACTACTACAAGCTATACTGTTGGATAAAATGAAGAAAAAGAAGGTGAATATTTGTACTAAAATTTAAAGTACGTAAAAATAAAAGATCTTTGAGGCTTATAACATGGCCTAAATGATAAACTGCCAATTAATGCCAAATGGTTACAGAGAAGAACACAGGTGTGCACTGTGCAGAGCTGTGTTAGTTGTTACGTTAGATGGATTTTGATTTATTGTGCAGATGGGTTTGAATATGAAGCCCATCCCATGTGATGCTACAAAATGATATGCTGCAATAGGATCGAGAGCTCCTCTTTTTTCTTAAGAATCTGCACAAAATCTTAACTTTTTAACAATAATTAAATCAATGGATCAAATTAGATGTTGATATATTTTTTATGAATAACAAAACAAAAAATTAATGGACCCGACAGTATATTATTAATTGCTTTTTCTTCTCTTTCCTCCTATTTTATCTCCATAAGTAATACTATTTGATTCTCTATAATCTTTTGAGTAATGATACAGCCACAAACTCTTGTACAAACTTATTTTGTACAAATTGATGTGGCGTGATAAGATTGGTTGAATTAAATATCACTTGGCCCACATGATTTGTTTTTATTAATTTATATTTTCATTCAACCAATGAATTAATGCCACGTCAGTTTGTACAAAATAAGTTTGTACAAGAGTTTGTGGCTGTATCATTACTCTAATCTTTTATCTACATTAAACTCCTTACAATATATTAACTTTTTAATTAAGTATAAATACCATTAGCACACAAAAACAGTTAAGGAGAAATAAAATTATAATTTAACAAGCCGAAACCCATCAGTATCAATTATGAAAATACATATTAGCTGTTCATGAGTGATTTTGAGAGTGTGGAGTGAAATGATGTGAGAAGTGAACTAATGTGAGTGAAATGGTGTAAGTAAAAGAGCGAACTTGACGTGATTTTTGTGTATATTTTATGTTTTTCTTTTAAAGATATTTTAGTCAATCCACCACATAAAATGACATATCTACATAATTATAAAGTACGGAATATATCTATATAAATGCCCTCCTTTTATGGTATATTTAATTAAAAACCCCATCCTAAGCTATGCGGTCGTAGGCTTTCTAAAAATCAATTTTGTTAACGAGACCAGATTTTCTAGATTTTCTATACTCCTCCATAGTTTTATTGGCAATTAAGATAGCATCCAGAATCTATCTATCTCTTGCAAAAGCACCCTGAGCAGTAGAAGCAATCTCCCTCAACACCTCCATGAACCTTAAAGAAAGCACTTTAGCAACAATCTTATAAAGATTAGTCACCGAACTAATAGGTCTGAACTCACTCAACCTCAAAAACTCATTCTTTTTTGGAATAAGACATATGAATGGAGAATTAGCAATTGCGTTCACAAAACCAAAATTGTAAAAATCTTTAAAAATATCTAATAAATCTTACTTTAAAATATCCCAACAATCTTGATATTTACTTAGTGAATGCAAGACTCTTTATTGTGCGAGTGAAGAGCATTCATGCTTCTCATTCTCAATTATTTTGCGTAACAAACTAAAAAATTTTGCATTTTCGGAATTGACAGAAATTTAAAATAATAATAAATAAATAGGGTAGTGTTTAAGAATATTGAAATGATTAATTAGCAGGTTGTATTGGGTCGACAAACTTAAACTTCAAACTAAGATAAGACATGAATACAAAAAAAAAATGCCGCCTCTAATACATTGAACAACAATTTGAGAAATCAAATAATAGGAGCTTATATAAAATAATGAATAAAATTAATCTTAAAGCGTAATTTATTTAAAGTATTATCACGGATCATTGGAAGCGGATTCATAGGGTACCAGATCTGAATACCGGGCTTCAATTGGTAACCTAAACCTAAGCCCATAAATAATTATAATTATTGGGCCTGAGAGGAAGGCAAAAGAGGCCCAAAAGGTGAACAATGATGAAAAGATCTGATGGAAAGGGGGCGCGTGGTCGCAGTTGAAGCAGCCAGCTAGGAATAATTCACTCGTTATTTCTTCTCTCATTTTAGTTTTTTTGTTGCCGCTACTTCTTTGTTGGACAGATCTCTGCCAGTGCGCCCTCATCGTTGACCACAGGCTCTCCGGTCGAGCAGCTTTGCTCATCTCATCATCTCGTGAGTTCTCTTCTCGTTTTCATTTTCTCTTTCTCCGTATCTTTTTCCCGATCTAGGGTTTTTTTTATCTCGGAATTCTTACTGGAAGCACCTGTGATTGTGTCTGTAATTTAAGGTTTGAAAAATGCTTGTATAAAATTTCTAACTAAAGATGATTACATAATCAACGAGCCGATGCCTGATTGATAGGATAAATCTTATGATAAATAATGAACTTGCCGTTTTTGTGGAATTTTCTGATTTTGTTTGGGGTTTTTGCCCATTTTACTTAAATGGTTGTGCAATTTCTAGCCTCATATTCTTTTTTTATTTTTTGGTTCTGTAATTGACGGTAGTTAGAATGTGTGTGTAATTTATTGTTTCAGTGAACTAATTGATAGAGATATTAGCTGAAATGGTTGGAGGAGGAGTTATCCACCAGCTCCTGAGAAAGAGACTTCAGTCTCAGTCCACTGTAAGAATCTTTTCCCTCATGCTGCTACACATGGCGGCCTCCTGTGTTTGTTAATTTGGAGTTTTTGAAGTATCAAGTCTATTTGAGTTCATTTGTGAGTTGTATATGCTGATGCAGTCACTTCTGTGTCTTAACGAGTTTTCTTTGTTCTAATCTATTTGATCTTTGCTCACGTACTGGTTTTATTTACTGTTTCTATGTTGTGTGTGCGTCCGCCGAATGTAAAAAATGGATGACATAATGCTAAATGTTTCAGACTGTTTGCAACTTCCAAATCCTGCCTTTTGGTTATAAACTGGGAAATGTGGCATTGCATTGGGTTGTATCTCTGCAGTACTATGCTATGAAGTAAAAGACCTAATAGTTTAAGTATGTGATCATGCAGGGCTTACCAGTGTTATCCTTTTTTACGTCAAAGAAAATTCATGAAGATGCTGGATCTGTTGGTATGAAGTCCCTAAGGGCATTTGCGCTCCTTGGAGCCGGTGTTTCAGGGTTTTTAAGTTTCGCAACA
Source organism: Citrus sinensis (assembly GCF_022201045.2). Classification (NCBI taxonomy): domain Eukaryota; kingdom Viridiplantae; phylum Streptophyta; class Magnoliopsida; order Sapindales; family Rutaceae; genus Citrus; species Citrus sinensis. Next base: position 25,205,183 of record NC_068558.1, on the reverse strand, counting down.
ATAGCTTCTGCTGATGAAGCTGAACATGGGTTGGCATGTCCCAGTTATCCTTGGCCTCACAAAGGCATTCTCAGTTCTTACGACCATGCCTCGTATGTTCTATTTCTCGGTTGTTATAGTTTGTATAAAGCTTACAATTTAACTCATTTGATAAACATGTGTAATCTTAAATGTGGGAAATTGTAATATGATTGTGTTGCATATTTTCTAACAATATTCAAAATTTATGGTATGTTACTCTTAGATGTGTGAGGTTGGTTTTGAATGTTCAGGATTCGCCGTGGTCACCAGGTCTACCAGCAAGTCTGTGCATCCTGCCATTCTATGTCACTAATATCATACCGTGATTTGGTGGGTGTCGCATATACTGAAGAGGAGACAAAGGCAATGGCTGCTGAGATTGAGGTCGTTGATGGACCTAACGATGAGGGTGAGATGTTCACCCGTCCAGGTAAACTCAGCGATCGTTTTCCTCAGCCATATTCCAATGAACAGGCAGCAAGGTTTGCTAATGGAGGGGCATATCCTCCAGATTTAAGTCTTATTACCAAAGTAAGAACTTTCTTCTGATACATATGTTTTTTGAACTTCAAAGCTGTAATTTCCTACTCTGTGAAGGTCTAAACTTTTGTGCTTTCAGGCTCGTCATGATGGTCAGAATTATGTGTTTGCTCTTCTAACTGGTTATCGTGATCCTCCTGCTGGTGTTTCGGTAATTTCTGCTCCAACCTTTCAACACAGTTTCCATATTTTTCTGTTTGTGCAATACTAATTTTATGCTTTTGTAGCAATTCTCATTTGTTATCATATGTATACACGTTTTCGGAAGTAGGGGAGGAGAGTCCAGCAAAAAAAAAGTTTTGATACTGGAATGAACATGTAGTTGCTCTTGATTTTGGTGTTTGTTAAATTGTGTCGCCGCTTCTGATATCCCTATGAGATTTAGTGGGGAAGCTGGCCTGTTCATCTTGTCTAGCTGATGTTTTCCAGATCACTTATCCATCAGATTTTGGTGTTTGTTAAATTGTGTCGCCGCTTCTGATATACCTATGAGATCTAGTGGGGAAGCTGGCCTGTTCATCTTGTCTAGCTGATGTTTTCCAGATCACTGATCCATCACTGTAATACCCAAGTGTTTTAAGAGTTACAAACTGTATCTTGTTTGATACTGCATATTTCACATCGGAGTATAGTTGCGTTACTGGTAAACAAGACGATATCTGATTTCATTTAATGTTTTATGGTGACTAGTTTTCTGTGTAGTTGGCAGTAGTAGTAATTTGATTCTTTTGTTAACATAACCAAAAAAAAAAAAAAAAAGCTGATCGTTGTTTCGCTTCCTGACCACGTATCTAATCTCAATTGCTACTTTAGATCAGAGAGGGATTGCACTATAATCCTTACTTTCCTGGCGGAGCAATTGCTATGCCTAAAATGCTTATTGATGGTGCTTTAGAGTATGAAGATGGTACCCCTGCAACAGAAGCTCAGGTTGGTTTTTATTCTAATAAATAATGGCCCAAGATAAGAAGAGGCTCATATTCATAAGCTTATGGTATAGATGTTTTCCTGGTGCAAAACTCAGTTTTGTTTTATGGTCTTGGTGCAGATGGGAAAAGATGTTGTGACATTTTTATCGTGGGCTGCAGAACCGGAAATGGAAGAGAGGAAGCTGGTATGTTTGCTTTTATATTATGATATCATCAGATAGTGTACATTGAATGACATTGAATGCGGGGCTTATTTCTAACTTTATGTGCCTTTATTGCAGATGGGTTTTAAATGGATATTCGTACTGTCATTGGCTTTACTTCAAGCTGGTTACTACCGGCGCCTGAGGTGGTCAGTTCTTAAGTCCCGCAAGCTGGTCCTTGATGTCGTCAACTAGCTTCCCTTCTGGAAATCAGAAATAATTGCTTGATCAGATGGTCTAGGTTTCTACTTCTTTTTTGGAAATGGAGTGACCTGAAGAATCTTTTTTTCCCCAAGTTGTGAAGAAATAAGCTACTCCATATACCCGATACATTATTTTTTGTTAGAGATTTCTTTTTGGGTGCCATATTTTCCTTGCTGAATTATCACTTCTCATAATTTGTTATTAGTGGGATTTGTAAATGCAATCCTTGAAACAGAAGGAAACAATGGTCATTGGTCAATGTACTTTACATCGGATAAAAGTCCTTTGACCTTATTCAGGGTGGTTGGCCGATCGATAGAAACAGTTTTTGATCCGCATGTTTTTGGTGTTTTAGAATGTTATGCCCCACTGAGGAAATTGAATAAAATTATGATAGATGATCCCGAAATGCCAGGCACATCTATAACACAATGTAGAGAATATGGTTTGAGGAGAATGTTGAACGTAATTTATGTCATGTTAGCCCTTTGAGGTGCACATCTTTGTTGCCTAGGAACCCTATTTTTATTGGTTTCAAGTGTAGCTTTAGCTTATGAACCACGACCATGAGTTGCATATTTAAAGCCACGACAATTTTTAGAATATGGCTTGGGTGGCAATGCTTTTCATTGCTTCTGCTGTGATGAGATGATTATATATATATCACATTTTCAAATTTAGGTATGAATTATGCTTCAACTTTTAGATGTACTAGCCATGTTTTGCACTGTTTTAGTAATCCATCTTCTGCTTTCATCGAATCAATATTTACTGCCTTTTGTTATTCCCCTACTCTATTGTGTTGCACATCCTCGGAGTCATCATGTCACCCAGGAAGAAGGATTCTCAGCCAAGTTGTCCGCCTTAGTCCTTACCCCATTCGCTATTTCGCTTCTCGCAAAATCTATAGGAGTGAAGTCAATAACCGGTAGCTGCTCATCTGATCCTACAAACCTATCACAGCAACTAATTTGAGGACAAGCAGCACAAGAGGATATCTACAATCTTCAAAGGATGGTGAGCAAAACCGCACACACTTCAGCACAATATGAAGTATTTTAAGTTTAATGAGAATCACAACAGGAAAATATGAACAAGGTATGTTAGAAGCCAAGACTGTGATCGCTGATATGAATTCAGTCCTTCGAGGAAGGCACGCTAGAGAATTTGTATTGATATCCCGTAACAGGATTTCTAAGCGAAATATTAGAAGGAAGGTCTTCCATGTTAATAAAACTTATAAACCTAATTTTTTTTCTCTTTTTTTTCCTTTTTTTTTTTTTAATTATTCAAAACCAGCGGGAAAAAATTACAAATTTTATAGGAGGTAAATACAGTTTTTAATTGTAATTTAGAAAAGATTTTCTGAAAATTTTAATATAAGCAGGGTCAACTGTCGTCGCTTGTTTTTATGTGACTCCTCTACTAATCAACAGTATCAACTAAACAACCAAGATCAATATATATATATATAGTCTCACCTTAATTTGGGCGTTTTTATTTTTTTTATTTTTTTCATGTGGATGTGTTTTTAAATTAACCCTCTTAAATTGTACTGTTTAAGAGTGTGTCCACATTAAGTATCCACACATGAGAATGATAATATACGCGCGCGCGCGCGTGTGTCTTGATTATACACCCTTAAGATATCTAGAAAAAACTCAATACAAGTATGATACCATCTCAAAACAAAATCATATAAAATTTAAAAATCAATTTTGAATTGGACTTACTTAATATTCTTAAAAGATGTCTTGCGATGAGTATATTATCATTACAATATGATCATAGAAAAATTATTGGGTGCTCTAGAACATTTCTGATTGAGAAAAGTCTTGATCATAATGTATCTTTTCATTATATTTCATGTTACTACCTATCTATTAAAACTACAATTAAATTTTTCTTTTTTTATGACCTGATTAAATAGCCCTTTTATGGTGTAGCTAAATGCTTCGTTTCAAGGTCAGATTTAATTCTTTTTCTTCAAAAAAAAAAAGGATCTTATAAAATACACTTTGACATACTTACTCTCATAAAAGATTAGATAAGAAATCTAATCCCATTAAATACGGCTACCTTTTCTCCTTTCACATTATTTTTTACTTTTACTCCTCACTATATGTTCAATATCAAATCAAATAAAAATGAAACACGTTACACAATATTTTAACTTTCAACTCCTTACAAATTGCAAAAGCCATAAAAGATAAGCTTGTATATGTGACAATGACTTGGGCAAGTGCACTCATTTTCTCCTACCAATGTCTATTGCATCTCCTCCATTCATAGTTCATGCCAAACATTTTGGAGAGGATAATTTTACTTTCTTATATGTATTATTCTATTATATGTTACAAGATAAAGGACAACTAAGTTTTGTTATGTGTCACATATTATATTATACATTTCTTATGTCATTTAAAATTTAAGACCAACAGTATTAAATACAACGAAAATTTGGAAAAATATATTGATGGAAGGGCCTTAGAGCTATAAAACATGAGGATTTTACCATGGTACCAAAGTTTGGGGCCCAATTGGGCATTGTTAAATGGTTAAAAATGAATAAAAATTACTAAAATTTAACAATTTAACGGTGCACAGACTATGACATTTGGTAAATCTTTGAAATAAAATATCGTAGTCATAGTCTACAAATCAATGCAACATTATTACATCATTGTCATCATTATCTTCAACCTTGGAATCAGTGGACTCGGAATATAGTAAAGATTTGATAGTTCCACTTATATATTATGGCATCTCAGTTTGTGTGTACAAATTTATACAAGTAATTTCTAAGTGTAACTATATTTTAATTATATCATTTTAAATATTAGTATTGGTGAAACGGAATATTTTATTATAAATTAAAACATTGTAGATTTGACTGTATTTATAGCAAAGCTCTGTTTGTTGTGGTTTTTAAACTATAATTACCATGAAATAAAATAGAGAATTAACTTTGTTGACGCCGATTCTTCGTCAACTAGAAAATTAAATAAACGGGACGATATAAAAGTAAAACACAGAAAATTTACGTGATTCAGCACTTGTCCTATGTCCACGGGAATAAAAAGAGCAATCCTCACTACTCAATGAGAATTATAACAAAGGTGTCTTTTTTTTTTTTTCAGCTTAGCTATTTGTCTGTGTCCTCTATGCATTAAAAGCTCTCTATTTATAATACAATTTTCGATATCCTAAGTCATTGATATTTCCTTATTCTAATTGGCTTTTACCACTTAGTTAGAACTTGATCCAAAGTCTCTATTTATCTCCTTCTCAAATTGGGTTTCGAAACTTTTGGATTTTTCTTTTGGATTTAGATAACGGGTCCTAGGATTCTTCCCTTACAACTACAATTACTTTGGCTTCATCACCTCATTCTTAATAACAAAAAGTATGACATAAGCATGATGTCATGAAGATATGTGAGCTAGAGGAAAGAGCATGACTTAAGGAAGATGTCATGAAGATATAAAAGCAAGAAGCATGATAAGTAAGATTTCATGAAGATATGAGAGCAAAAAGCATGACATAAGTAAGATGTCACGAAGACACGTGAGTTGGAAGCAAGAAACATGACATAAGCAAGATCTCATGAAGATACATGAGATAGAAACATGTGAGCATGATGTAAGCATGAGGTTATTAACCCAAAGTAATTGCGATTATAGAAAAAGAATCAAGGACCCGTTAACTAAACCTAAAAGAAAAATTCAAAAGTTTCAAAAACCCAATTTGAGAAGGAGATAAATATAGACTTTGGATCAAGTTCTAGTTAAGTGGTAAAAGTCGATTAAAACAAAGAGATATTAATGACTTAGGATACCTAAATTTGTATTGTAAATAGAGAGCTCTTATCGCATATAGGACAGAAGCAAATAACTAGGAAAAAAAATTATTATAATTCTCATTGAATAGTAAAAATTGTTCTTTCTATTCTCATGAATGTAGGCCAAATGTTGAACCACACAAATTTTCTATATTTTACTTTTTATATCGTCCCTTTATTTAATTTTTTAATTGACCAAAAATCAACGTCAATATTTTTTTAAAAATTAATTATAAAAAAAATCCTTTGGTAATTATTAACTCACACACCCACTGAAAATTTAATCTAACACCTGAACTATAGGACGACTACGCCTTACCACCGAAACTAAGTCCTTGCTTCCAATATATTGGCTAATTGTATAATATAATATAATTATAAACTCTATTCTCTATATCCCTAAAGTATTTCTATTAAAATTTGAGTCTTCTTTCCTACCCTTTTTTAAGATCTAAATATTTTATTTAAATAAATAGTGATATTTAAGGCTTGTTCGGTACCATTTTTGAGCCTTTGTTTTCATCATCGTTTTGAGAGTACAGGGATAATACATGTTCAAATGAGCTGGATTCAAAAAATAGATTACAAAGAAGAAATTTAGATTCAATTTTATAATTGTTAAAAGTAAGAATATGCGATTCATCTTTTGCTAGTTCTAAAAGTTGTCACAAGATTTTCTTGTCTCTGGGACAAGTCTAGTTTGTCTTGTCTTTAGGGCAAGTTTATTCTCACTAAGTGCAACCGTCTTCGGCTTTCCTACTTTATGATGGCCACCAGCGAGAGATAGCCAGAGGTTGACATCAGTACTGGATATGCTAGCATGTCTATTGACGAAGAGGAGGAAGGGGATTGATCCTAGAAGGAGAAGATATAGATGGAGGAAATAACGTCAAGACCGAATATCGATTTTGCTTGGTGGGCAGATTTCTCACAGACAAGGTGATTAATTTTGAAGCAATGAAGAACACAATGGCCTCTCTTTGGCGGCCAGGCAAGGGTGTCTGTATCAAGGAGGTATCACCAACTCTTTTCTTATTTCAAATTTTTCATGAGATTGATGTTAAAAGGGTGTTGGAAGCGGGTCCTTGGACCTTTGACCAACATATTTTGCTGGTGAAACGTTTGGAGGAGAATGAACAGCCTTAACTTGTTCCCCTGTTCTTCACATCTTTTTGGATACAAATTTATAACTTACTTATACGTTTCATGTCCTAGAAAGTTTTGAAGCACATTGGCAATTATGTTGGTACATTTTTGGACTCTGATGAGAACAATTTCATGGGAGTTTGGAGGACTTATATGTGCATTCGGGTATCCATCGATGTTCAAAAGCCTCTCAAGCGCAAAATGAAGTCAAAGAAGAAAGGTGGAGAGTGGTTTTGGATTGATTTCAAATATGAAAGGTTGAATATATTCTGCTTCATTTGTGGTTTGCTCGGCCACATAGAAAAACAATGCCCGAAGCTATATGATTATCCACCGGGTGAAATTGTTAAGGCTTATGGCCATTGGATGAAAGCGCCAAATAAGAAGAACACGATGAACTCAGGCGAGAGGTGGCTGAGATCGGCTTTGCCGGAAGAAGCTGAATTTGGAAAAGGAAACAGTATAGCTCCAACTGGTGTAATGATGGTTGATTCGATAACTAGTCTAAATCCCGGAGATCATGGGCCCAAAAAAAAGGAAAGAAATGTCAGCGCGGGATTTGAGGGATCCGATATGGAAGGTAGTAGTATGGTGTTAAACATGGGCCATTTGCGTATTAATGAGAAGTCAGCTTTTGGCACGATCAATGTTTCGAGCGGGAGTAAGGAATTTGAAGAGGATCAAGAGACTGGTATTATCGTCAATGATTCAAAGCGAAGGAGATCTCAAGTTGGGCCTCGGAGCATTGGGGGTCACGAAAAGGAGCCTTCTAAGCTGGAAATGGATGCAGTGGTGGATCCAAAAAATGGGCAAACGGTGGGACCTGTGACCCGGGCCCACCGAGAGCAATGAGTGTGCTAAGCTGGAACTGTCGTGGACTAGGCCAACCACGAACAATTCAAGTTCTACTCGATCTGGCCAGGTGTAAAAAGCCTTCGATTATTTTTCTTATGGAGACGTTATGTAGTAAGAGTAAACTAGAAAGCAATAAGTTGAATCTAGGTTTTGATGGTCAGTTTGTGGTTGACCGAGTGGGCCGTAGTGGAGGGCTTGCTCTTTTTTGGCATTCGAGTGCTACAGTTTCTTTGCTGAACTACGCTAGAAACTTCATTGATGTCCATGTTGAGGTTGCTGGCTTGGGGGATTGGAGGTTGACCGAGTTCTATGGCTATCATGAATCTTGTCGTCGGCGTCAGTCTTGGGATTTGCCCCGGTGGCTCTCTTCTTCCTCTTCTTCCCCTTGGGTTTGTCTTGGAGACTTCAATGATTTGCTGGAAGCTAGCGAGAAGAAAGGTAGAATTGATCATCCCAACTGGAAGCTTCAGGGGTTTAAGAGTGCCATTTCTTATAGTGGCCTGATTGATGTTGGAATGGATGGTTACCCTTTTACTTGGGAGAGATTTTGAGGGACTGCTGATTGAGTGGAGGAACGGCTTAATAGAGTTTTTGTTTCGGCTGAGTGGCTTAATCTTTTTTCCCGGGTTAAGGTTACGAGCTTGAAGGCTTCTTGTTCCGACCATTTGCTTATTTTTATGGACCCTATCCCCATTGCCCATACGAGTCGGCATAGTAGATTCCGGTTTGAGAACTTGTGGCTTCGGGAAAGGGATTGCGCTGATGTGATTAATATTAGTTAGAGGTCCTCTTCCGGTTGTTCAATTCAGCAGAAAATCTCGAAATGTGGAGCTGATTTGATCCAGTGGGGTGGACATCTGGCTCGTGATTTCCGCAAGCGTATCTCCGATTGTAAGAGTATCATGGCGAGGTATCGAGGGAGGAGGGATCATGTGGGGGTGGAGGAGTTTACTGAGGCCAAAAATCATTACAACGCGCTCCTTCATAGCCATGAAGTTTTTTGGAAGCAGAGAGCAAAATCTCTTTGGCTCAATGAGGGGGATATGAATTCACGTTTCTTTCATGCCACAGCTTCAGCGAGGAAGCGGAAGAACTTTCTTGATCGGTTGTGCAACAATCAGGGGCAATGGAGCTTTAATTAGGATGAGATTGTTGAGTGTTAGAAAATGCATATTTATAAAGGAGAAAACCGTCATTTTACATTTCAAGTCTTACTAACAACCCTTACTTTTATGTATTTAACCTTCTTGTGATTTAATTACATGTGTTTTATTTTAATTAAGTATTTTATGTATTTTAGGGGCATTATAGTCATTTCACAATAAAGGAGAAATCAGACGGCAAAACGGACATCACTTTTGAACTCAGGACAGTCGAAAACCTTAGGAGGAGCATAAAAGGAAAAATAGCACTATTCATATGTATAGTACTATTCACGTGTACGGTACTAACTACGTTACTGTTCACAACACTGTTCACATAGACGGATCGATGACGTGGCATTGACCGATGATGTGGCATTGACTGATGAGGTGTCACGATCCTGTTGGGCTAAAATTCTTATGTACTGTTGATGGTGACGTGGCAGCATATCAGTGGATGAAAAATCTCGCGTACGGTACATGCATCACACAGGATTATTTTCAACCAAACCGCGTTACTGTTCATCCGAGTCAAACCGCGTTACTGTTCATCCAAGTCAAACCGTGTTACTGTTCATCCGCGTGGTCAAACCGTGGACTGTTGACTGATGACGTGGCGCAATCCTGAGCGTCCAAACTGTTTTTAATCCGATGGCCATGATTTACTCCATGTATCTATAAAAAGGGGGTCTCCCCCCCTAATTTGATAGCTCTGAATCCATTTTTGGGATCCATTTTCTGTAATTCCCTCTCCATCTTGTATTTTCTTCGTATTTTAATAAATTTCCATTTTGCCCCTAGTTCAATTATGAGTGGCTAATTTTCTTTCAAGCTTGGGTTGAAGGTGAAGTCTCAACATGTGTCATGGGCTTAATTTGGTAAATTTATTTTCTCTTCCCCTCTAGTTTTTGTGGATGTTTTGACTTTTCGTCGACAAATAATACTAATCTTGTCTAGTACCGCCTTGGTTACACCGGCCCTCTAGTACAAGGTTATTATTATTTGGCACGATAAGCCCTTAGCACCATATTGATTAGAGCGTGGTTCATGAGGTATGGATTCCCCCCTCATGATTTAATTGGCATTAATACGGATTATTTAGCCCATGATGTATGTTGATACGGATCCAGATACCAAAGTACGTCAATTTAATAGATTTTCTCTTCAATTTATTCTCTCAATTGCAATTCCAATTTTAGAATTTATTCTCGCCATTTTAATTTAATTATTAGCATATTCCAAATCATTTCCACCATAAATCCAACTACCCATTTACAAAATTAATTCTATATATAATTAAAATCCACCTCCTCGTGGGATCGACACTCGTCACCATTAGTCTATACTACAATAGATTCGTGCGCTTGCGAGTACATTAAAATTTGCACAACAAGTTTTTGGCGCCGTTGCCGGGGGGGTAAGTAATTTTAATTCATAGAATTAATTTTTGTGAATAATTTCTTTTATTTGTTTTCTTGTATTTTTTTTATTATTAAAAAAAAAAGAAAAAAAAAAGAGAGTGAATCTACATTTAAAGGTTAGTATTTCTTTTCTTTTTCTCTTCTTTAAAATTCTGTAATTTAATTTTCCATTTATTTTTCTTTGTAATTTTTTTTTGTTTATCTTATTAATTTAATTTTTAGTTAATTTCTTTCACGTATTTATTTTTGTGTATTTTTATAGAAAGGTTGTAATAGCGCAATAAGGTTAGTATCGTAATTTCTCCCTCTTCTCTATTTTTATTTGTTTTGTTCCTGTTGTGCAAATTTTAATGTACTCGCAAGCGCACGAATCTATTGTAGTATAGACTAATGGTGACGAGTGTCGATCCCACGAGGAGGTGGATTTTAATTATATATAGAATTAATTTTGTAAATGGGTAGTTGGATTTATGGTGGAAATGATTTGGAATATGCTAATAATTAAATTAAAATGGCGAGAATAAATTCTAAAATTGGAATTGCAATTGAGAGAATAAATTGAAGAGAAAATCTATTAAATTGACGTACTTGGGTATCTGGATCCGTATCAACATACATCATGGGCTAAATAATCCGTATTAATGCCAATTAAATCATGAGGGGGGAATCCACACCTCATGAACCACGCTCTAATCAATATGGTGCTAAGGGCTTATCGTGCCAAATAATAATAACCTTGTACTAGAGGGCCGGTGTAACCAAGGCGGTACTAGACAAGATTCGTATTATTTGTCGACGAAAAGCCCTTAGCACCATATTGATTAGAGCGTGGTTCATGAGGTGTGGATTCCCCCCTCATGATTTAATTGGCATTAATACGGATTATTTAGCCCATGATGTATGTTGATACGGATCCAGATACCCAAGTACGTCAATTTAATAGATTTTCTCTTCAATTTATTCTCTCAATTGCAATTCCAATTTTAGAATTTATTCTCGCCATTTTAATTTAATTATTAGCATATTCCAAATCATTTCCACCATAAATCCAACTACCCATTTACAAAATTAATTCTATATATAATTAAAATCCACCTCCTCGTGGGATCGACACTCGTCACCATTAGTCTATACTACAATAGATTCGTGCGCTTGCGAGTACATTAAAATTTGCACAACAGAGATCGATGGGATGATTGCAGATTATTTTAATTTGCTCTACAAGACTGAAGGTTGCAGCAGTGAGGATGTACTAACGTGCATAGAGTCAAGTATTATAGAGGATCAAAATACGATGCTGTTAGCTCCTTTCTCGGCCAGTGAAGTCAAGGATGCCCTCTTTGAGATGCACCCGGATAAATCCCCGGGGCCGGACGGTATGAATCCTGCCTTTTATCAGAAGTTCTGGCATATTGTAGGTAAGGATGTGGTGCATGCTTCTTTGGAGTTTATTAATAACTGTACTTTTCCTGTGGGAGTAAATGATACATCTATAGTTTTGATTCCGAAAAATCAACAGCCTGAGACCCTAGCAGATATGAGGCCTATTGGGCTTTGCAACGTCCTATACAAAATAATTTCTAAAATGTTTGCAAATCGAATGAAGTCAGTTCTTCCCTCGGGTATCTCTAATGCCCAAAGTGCATTTATTCCGGGGAGAGCAATAACAGATAATATCATTATCTCGGCCGAGGTTATGCAATTTTTGAAGAGAAAGAGACAAGGGAAGAATGGAAGTGCGGCCCTTAAAATTGACATGTCTAAGGCTTATGACCGTATCGAATGGAAGTTCCTCCAAGATGTGATGTTGAAAATGAGGTTTGCGGAAAAATGGGTGGATATGATTATGCTTTGTGTCTCTACAGTTTGGTACAATGTGATTCGGAATGGAAAGGAGGTGGGGCCGATTATTCCTAGTAGAGGGCTACACCAAGGTGACCCCTTATCCCCTCATTTGTTCATTTTATGTGCTGAAGGCTTAAGTTCTCTAATTCGTAGGCAAGAGAAGGCTGGTTTGATTCATGGTGTAAAGGTAGCGAGGGGTGCCCCAATGGTGTCCCATTTATTTTTTGCCGATGACGCTTTCTTATTCTTTCGAGCAAACCACCAGGAAGCGCTTGTAGTAAAGAGCATCCTAGCCTCCTATGGGCGTGCTTCAGGGCAGCGTGTTAACTTCAACAAATCTTCTATTTCTTTTAGCCCTAACGTGGTTGATGGTGTTGTAAGCCAGGTTTGTGCTGAGCTGGAAGTTCTTGTTACGTCGAACCATGGGGCATATTTGGGCCTTCCTTCTTGTATTGGAAGAAGGAAAAAAGCGTGTTTCAAAGTATTCGAGATAAAGTCTGGCAGAAACTTCAGGCTAGAACATGAAGATGTTATCTAGAGCTGGCAAAGAAATCTTGCTGAAAACGGTGGCACAAGCAATGCCTAATTATGCGATAAACGTCTATCTCATCCCTCTTGATCTCTGTAAAGAGTTGGAGATTATGACAAACTCGTTTTGGTGGGGAAGTAAACGCCATGGTGGTGGTAGTGGAATCAATTGGATGAAATGGGAGCGTTTGTGTAAGCCGAAGGACTTTGGAGGGATAGGTTTCAAGCAGCTGCACCTCTTCAATATAGCAATGTTGGGAAAGCAAATGTGAAACTTATTGACTCACCCAAACTCTTTTGTTGCCAAGATCCTTAAGGTTCGCTACTTCCCGCGATCCTCGGTTCTTGATGCAAGTTTGGGGTCTAATCCAAGTTTTATTTGGCGCTTCATAATGGCTGCGAAAGACATTGTTATCAAAGGGAGTAGACTTCTGATTGGGAGCGGGTAGCAGGTCTTTATTGGGAGTGATCCTTGGCTGTCGGATGCTGAATGTGGTTATATAACCACGGAGCTGCATGAGGAGATCAAAATGGCGCCAGTTTGCAACTTGATGGTTCCTGATCAGCGGCGGTGGGATTATGATGCTGTAACTGATCCTTTCAATGCGAGGGATAGAGACCTTATCCTGAAAATCCCCCTTAGCTCTCGCCGGGACATTGATTTATGGCATTGGCTGGCTGAACCTCGTGGTAAGTTCTCCGTTCGTAGTTGTTATAAGTTGATGATGTACGATGGTAATAACTATGCCTCAAGTGTGTGGAGGCATTTATAGAGACTAGATGTGCCGGGCAAAGTTAAAAACTTGATGTGGCGTGTTGCTAATAATGTCCTGCCTACAGCTGATAATCTTCAGAGTCGCAAAGTCCAAGTGCCGTCCCTCTGCTCTGTTTGCAATGCCTCTAATGAATCTGTTTTGCATACCTTGGTGGATTGTGGCTTTGCAAAATCTTGCTGGATTGCCTCTCCTATTGGCTATACAGGCCATCTCCCTTCTTTCCTAGAATGGCTTGGCCATATTTTTTCCCGGTGCAATAAAGAGGAGTGTGACCTTACTGCCATGATTTGTTGGAAGCTTTGGACTCATCGCAATGACAAAGTCTGGAATAATAGATGTGGGAGAGTTCACCAAATTCTCAATTTAGCTGGACACATGTTATACCAATGGCAATTGTTGAGAAAACAGGCCATGCTTACTGACGCAGATGCGAGCAATGTGGTGCACGGGGCTGTGTGCTGGGAAAGGCCTCATGTTGGTTGAGCTAAGTGCAATGTGGATGCTGCTGTGTTTCACTCTCAATCTTTGGTCAGTTATGGCTGTGTGGTTCGAAATTCTGAGGGCTTTTTTTTTTTGCTGCTAGCCGTGACAGATTTCTGGGTAATTTTGGGGCTAGAGAAGCAGAGGCTCTTGGTGTTCGTGAGGCTCTCAGCTGGTTGAAGAATCTGCACCTTCCTCGTGTGATCATTGAGGTGGATTGTCTGCAAGTTTTTAAGGCTTTATCTGAGAACCACTCTAATACTAATGGTTTCAGCCTCATCATAGAGGAGTGTCGTTTTTTAGCCCAAAATTTGAGAGAAGTGCAATTCTCATTTGTCCGTAGATCTGCGAATGCTGCTGCCCATAGTATTGCTAAGGCGGGAGGTTCGAAGTCAGATCCTAGCGAGTGGAGGGTTGTTCCACCTCGCTGGCTTTTAAATCATTTGTAATCGCTTTTCTGTTTAATGAATTTCTCTTCAAAAAAAATATTTTATTTAAATAATTAAAATTATAACAATAATTTTGTAGTCTATTTTTATATAATAACAATAGCGACTCAAGTTGACATGTTTTTGTAACACGATAAAATTAACGAATGAATTTAATTTTGCTTTTTGAACCCAATAAACTAATAAATTGTATTCATTCAGATAAATAAAATCATAACATGATATCAACACGATGCGAAATTGTTTGAACATGCCCATTGCCAACGCTACCCCATTATCATGTGAATAATCAAAATTATGAAAAAAAAAATCATTGTGACGAATAAATTTGCAAGTTACATCAAATCTACGAAAAATTCAAGTTAAGTATTGAGAAGAAAAGTAGCATTAATTACTTTATGCAAAAGACAGCTAATTTTATGTGTAAAACCAAAACCCTAAAGACTTGCTAGCATTTTCTCGGATGAAGTAACCTTTTGGAAATTGGGCACTAAGCTAAGTAAATAAAATAAATAAACGGTTATTTTATCTTGAAAATAATATATATCACAAGAAAATATGACCGTATGTGACGTAATACATTTTTTTTTTTAAAAAAATATAGGTGTGGGTAAAGTTCAAATCAAGTTTTAATCTCCACATTTTTCGGGATTCAAAATTGCATGGCTAGACACAGAAAATTACTTTGACAACAACACAGACAAGCCCAAGAGACAAGTATGCGATATAGTTAAATACACAATGAATCTTTCATTTACTCAATAATTTAATAAAATAAGAAATTGCCAATCCGAAAGGTTGTCTAATGAAAAAAAAAGGGATTTGAGTTAAATTTATAAAGAAAACAGACAATTAATGATAAAGTCAAAAGGCAATCATTTCCAAAATATATTTTAGGTGACTTTTAATTAGGGATGGTAAAATTCAGATCAGGATCCAGATAAAACTTTTGGCATCCCATGTAGATTTACAAAAAAATATGCGGATCTGGATGCGGATAATATCCACACGGATTGCGGGCGAATATTCTAAATATCTGAATCCGCATAATAATAAATTGAAATATAATTTTAATTTATTATATTTTCTTAAGGTTTTGATTCATTTTGTCCTTGCATCCACTTTGAGAATGCCGTTGAATACACAGTGAGCCCAACAAGATAGCTTAGTCCATAAGATTACCATAGAAAGGGAGCCTATATGGCCTACTTAGTAAATTACTTGTCATGTCAGTTCCCAATAATAATAAGCGACGTAAGCAAATTTTAGGACTTGACGAGGTGAAGGTCTGAGTGGAGCATGTTTTCAAGTATTTGGACCGTGCTTGGGCTTTACCTAAAAAACCCAAGGCCAGCCTGAAAGCTTGGAAAGTATTTAAAAATTTTAAAAAATATGTATTATTTTAATTAAAATACAATTTTTGACTAATATTTAACCCACTCATTACATGTATTTAATGTTTTAAATCATTTAATCCCAACTTTTAAAGCCTAATCTAACAAAAAATTAAATTTTATAAGCTATAAATTTGTAAAACATAATAAAAGGAATTTCAAAAAAATGCAAAACGTAAAATTCAGACTTTTGGTGTGGCTCAAAGAAAATCCGAACCACGCTGGACTAGAAATTTTGCCATCTTTAGAGAAGATTAGAAAGACAAGGGCACGGTTTTAAATTAAATAACTAAAATAAAGGGTACTCTGTTTGGTATAGTTTTTCAAATAAAGTTTATGTAAATTGAGATTTTATTAATAGAATTTTTACTAAAAGTATTTTAGCTATTTGGTTGTCATTAAGAGTTTTTATTTAAAAATTATAAAATTATCTTAATTTTAAATTATTTATCAATTTGACACGTAATGATATAGTAAGAGACAGAGAGAGCAAATAAAAGACACAACAAAGGTCTAGAGCTCACTTCGATTCATTCTTAGGTATATTACAAATAAGAAGATGAGCCCTCTGTTTATAGCCATATAATCATATGAGTAAAATAAATAATTAGTAACTGGATATATCATTACTTATAAATCCTTATGAGATAGTGGGAATTATATAAGATGAAGAATCATTTGGTGCGGAGATATTAGGTTGCTTTGATGAACATCCACATAAATTATAATTTTTTCATAACAATCCCCCTTGAATGTCCATCCGATAAAGAATATGTTTGATTAAAACCTTTGCTAGTAAACCCTATAAGAAAAAGACTAGTGAATGAAAAAGAAAAAAGTACACTATTCATTTGTATTTTAAGTAAGTATAAACGGTCTCGTTAAAACTTTATTAGGAAAGTTCGATTAGACAAAAACCTAGTAAAATAAAAAGAGTACAATGCATGTAGTCCTTCATATCAATAACTCCCCTTCATAAATACGATCCCCCTCAAAATTACATGTGTGCTTTGTATGATCAATTATATATTGTTGCAGCTAATAATATTTTGGTGAAACAATATGTACAATCAACACCATCCGTTTGAAGATTGTATTCATAAAAAAATTTATAAGCTTTATGTTTCCTATTATTTTTCGTATCTTTAATTCACAGAGCAATTCCAAGTATTCATATATGTAATTTGGCATAACATGCTTTACAATATAGTACATATCAAATGTCTAATATGAAAATACTTCAAGATTTTTTTTTATATGTCATGCAAGTATTTAATCCCTAGATTAATAAAAAAAAATCTCATTCGAGAATTTTGATATCTTGAAATTCTTCCTTAAATAGTAATTGATCACTTCTCAAAAATAATCTTAAGAATCAAATCATCTTATCTCAATTTAATTGTTGAGATGGTAAATAATTCAATCATTTTAGTCAAAATCATATGCAAATTAGATAATGACATACATATTTTGTTTATTGTAAGTTTTTGGCTAAGTCGTTATGCTTCATAACTCTAGATTGCTATAATATACAAAAGCATGATTATTACTTTATCATGAATATAAGGTGCAAGCTTTTCAATTTAGTACTTTATGAACTTTTTCAAGCATTTTATCCTTAAAAAATAAGTACATAGATTCTTCTACTTTAATTATGACATACTATTATTCTAGTTCACATTTTGTTAATAAATTTTATGACTTCAAACATAAGGACTATTGGTCAAAAGTGAATTAATTTTACATTCTAGAGTATGGAATACAAGTCAAAATATTGTCATTTTGGCCAGTCATATAATTTGATGATCTTCACATTTTGTGGTTTAGGATCTTGAAAATTTTATCATAGCAACTAATTTTTTATTGACAATAATCTTATGTCAGTTTCAATTGTTCTCTTGCACAAAGTACCAACATATTGTTAATCAAATATTTTCATTTTTTCAATATATTTGCCCAATGGGAGCTTTCAAATCTATATATATGCCTTTACAATGGCTAAAGATTTGTCTTTATTAATTTGCACGCATGTTGTTTATAAGAAAATTTGAATCTCTTTATCTTCTATTCAAGGGTACTTAAGATTCATTTGCTTGTTGGTACATTTGCTCTCTTCGAAGGTTATATATAATCAATAATTTGTATAGATCAAATATGTTTGTTGTAATTACGAGCATTGTCTCTTTAGGAGCACCAAATCATTGTACATTATTTTCACATCATCTTCCTAAGAACTAAATTATTTGCACCAATTGATATATCACAAGGTTCATATATTTATTTGTATCATCATCTTATCCTTCAAGTATATCAAATATATCAACCCCCAATCATATTTGTGATTTTCTCATTTTCACATATCAATAAATTTACCTAGTAATATATACGATGCATTGTTAAACATTCTTTTGAACTTCAACTTTAAATAAATTAGCTTATATAAATATCAAAATGGGATAAAGGTGATTCATACCATTTATATTATCCATAAAATATGGATCATTTTGCTTCCACTAATTGTAGAATCATTTTCACGAAAATTGGAAATTCATACATTCAGCTTGTATATATAGCAAAGTTACTAAGCTAATTATGTGAAGATTTTGGATTTGCATGTCTTGTCTATCATCAATTCAGTTTCATTCCATTTTTTGTGGTATAATATTTATATGTTAATTTCTTATCCCAGATAATAAGACCTATAACCATTATAATTTAAAAAATTATTTGATAATAGTTACATCCATTACTATTCGCACAAGAAAAACAATGAATTGAATTAGTCATGATTTTCTTTTTAAACAAATTAAACAAACATTCATATTATCTTAAATAAAAGAAAACACATAAATTTATATTGGCACCCTTGATTTGCTACTGCAAGTACATATTTTAGTTGTGCAATAAAATCATGTGTCCTCTAATATTTTTCCCCTTTCTTTACGCACATAATTTCAGATAAGAGACTCTTTTTAAATTTTTAAATTATAGTTGTCAGGCATATATTAACTTTTAGTTCCTTCAGTGAGGCCAGCATAAAAGAAAATCATAATCATGTGCAATTCTTAGGGATTGATTTCTTTTCCCAATAAAAATATTTTAGTATTCACCATCTCAAACATGTGAATATCATTTAGACTTTGGTAATTCAAGATAATCACAAAAATTATTTATCAAGAATTCATCAATAAAAACATAAGATCAATTAAAAGGACACCGTAAAGAATTATCTAAGATAGATTAAGCATGAAAAATATGACACTAAAAGTTTAAACTAAAGCAACAAGCCAACAAAATCAAGAAACCATTCAATCTAAAAAAGAACTATTTTTAATTACCATATATACTCAAAAAATTTTGATTATCATATTTTTCCTCCAAATTATTTCAAAGAAAAAAATTCAAAATTTTCTCCGTCAAGGAGATTATGTGAAGAAAATTCATAATCTTTTCTATAGTTCCACAAGGACACCGTAAATAATTATATAATTTTTTGCGTAATTCTTTAGAGATATATGAAAGAATATTTTAACGATTCTTTAATCCTTGTAAGATTCTAAATTTTCGTCGACGACATACAAATAAACTCTAACTTTTTATAGAGTCCTTCAGGGACATATTGTGAAGGAAACTTCTAAGTATTTGTTATCCTTCAAAGATGTTTGATTTTATTTTACAATGTATTTTAAATCTTCAAACTTCCAAAAATTTTTATTCACATTTTAAGGTGAAATTCAATATTGAAAATTAAAAATCAACATAACTTTTTCAGAATATCAATTATAATAAAATAACATTAACATTCAATGGCGTATAAATATAAATACGATGAATAAATTAAATATATAAATTCATTATGCTAGAACATCAAGATGGCATAAGCATATATGATTAGACAATGTCTAGGTTTGTCAAATATATTAAGAAACAATCTCATACTTTTGTATAAATTTACCCTACAAAAGGATCAAAAAGAGATTTACCATACAATCTCTTCTGATTAGAGACTCTTGCTGATATGTGTAAAATTAGTTATCAATTTGAAACATATATATATATATAGAAAGAGAAATAGAAAGCACAAAATAAGAGACATAACAATAGTTTAGGGTTCACTTTTATTCATTCTCAACAATAGTTTAGGGTTCACTTTTATTCATTGTCCAGTATATTACAAATAAGGAAATGAGCTCTCTTCTTATAGTCGCATAACCATGCAAATAAAATAAATGATTAGTAAATAGATATATCATTAGTCATAAGTTCTTATGAGATAATGGGAGTTAGATGAGTTGAAGAATTGTTTAGTAGGGAGATCCAAAGTTGCTTTGATAAACATCTAAATAAATTATAATAATTTCATAACACTGAATAGATAATTTTTTTAAGTTATGTCATGAAAAGAATGAAATATAATTGTGAAATAAAGTGCATTTCAGAGATTTAATTCTTTAAAAAGGTTTTAGAACATCTATTCAAAGCCTAAAATTTAAACTTTTATTAGTAGAGCAAGATGGTTCATTTAATCCTCAAAAAGCCCTATTCAATATACAACCAATCAACATTAAAATATTTTAAATGAGCTTATCAAATTAAATAAGTACATTTGGTTGTTAAATAAGCTATACCAAACATGCAGTACATCGATCGTCTACTCATTTGTATTTTTCTGTCTTTATTTTATGGATCTCAAACATGTTTACATTATTAGTCATGTACATTGTATTGTACTGTATTCAATAAAAGTTAGTACATAATCATGTTTGAAATTGTATGTACACACATACACAGCCAAAAGAGCTTCTCACATGCGGATTTCATGCAGATTCGCTATTGTACCAATATCCGCATCCCAAAATCATCATCATCATCATCATCATCTTGTTATTAAATGAATGAATTTAATTATTTTTAAGAAATTAAAATGCTGAGTATCCACTGCCACCTACCACTGAAATTCATTAAAGTCAAATTTAATACTGTTGGAATCATGTTATGATGTGCTGACTCAGCTCATTCTAAAGAATTTAATTGTCATACATTATTTCTAAGGCTATTGTCAGTTTTTTTTTAAATTTAAAATAAATTAATTGTTTATATATTTGTGTTGGTATACAATTGGCTGATAGGATTTTCTTGCCTAAAATGTGAGCCATGCACGCGCCCACTTCGATTCTCCTTGTCATACTGACAAAGCCAATTTACACAACCCCTATTTTAATAAAGTTTTATGTTTAAAGGTTACACACAATCATTTTGGTTTCAAGAGTTACTATCTAGTAAAAGATTTCTTACTTTATAAAATTAAAAAAAAAAATAAAAACTTTAAATATATTATAAAATAAAATACAGTGTATTAAAGTATTTTTTATTTTTTATTTATTCTTTAAATTTAATAAAATAAATAATAACTTATTAAAAAATTACTCTTCGGTTTCATCAATACCCCTTAAAATACTTGGATTGTTGATGAAGAGGAATATTATGTGGTCCAAAGATATCATTTCAATTTAAATGTTTACGGAAAATTCGTAATGAACCCAAAATCAATCAATTACTTGCTGGGCCGGGATGGGACCATTATGAATCACGCCATAGATTTTGACATTTTCCGCTCAGACAGTCTGTTTCAGTTCACACATAAAAGATGAAGTTAACAATGTTTTCATATTTGATAGCATAGCAATGGTTGCCTCTTCACTTCATTTTTCAGACAAGAGTTGCTACGTATTTAGAAGCAGATTTAAGTTATTCTGAGATATTAAAAGTGAAATTATCATTTTTTATGCACCATATCGATCAATTGTTCCGCAAAGTGAGTGGGTATCTTTTCACTTTATTTTTTAAGATAAAGAGTTCGAATCTTCTTATTTAAATTATAGATGTCAAATTTTTCCTATACATTTAGAATTAAATCTGATTTAAGATGTTTCAATTGATTTTTTACGGTCAATATCAATAGATTATAATATAATTTTGAGAAAAAAAATGTATGAAATTACTCCCCTAAAAAATATAATATATAATACCGACTACCTACTAGCTAAACCAAACAATAAATAAAACAAAATAAAATATGATAAGAGACAAAGAGAGAAGGACACGTGACTTGAGAAGGTTGTGCCCCAACAACAACGTAATTTGGACACTTGGGTTGTCAACATACCAAGAACGTTATATATGTAATCCAAATCTTAGATGCTTCCAAAAAGTATTCAAAAGCTTAGCTGGAAAATATAATGACATCTCAGTAGAATATGATATTAATTAATCACATGATGATTTGCACACACATCTTATCATTTTGTGTAATAATTTTAAATAAATGTTAGTTACATACTAAAGTAGTTTTCATATAAAGACTATATTCTAAATCTTAGATGGCGTACGAAAAAAAGATCTAAATTCTGTAGCATCCCACTATGAGCATTATATGCATTATCACATGATGATCAAACCCTCTCATCATTTGTGTGATATTCTCGAAAAAAGGAATGTTGAATCACTTTATATCGTCGGATTCAAAATAACATTGGCTTATTGTATATGTGGTAGAATCATAACAGGTCTAGATATTAATAAAAAAATTAGAGGCTAATAATAAAGCATTGCTCATCGCCTAATAATGGCGAGAACAATTATTTAATAAGCAACGTTGACATGTAATGACAAATACTATTGTCAAGCGGCATTGTCTTATTGATTTGTTGTGGGGACGAGTAGAAGCCGAGTCGAGGAATTTCGGATTTGATGAATAGTTAAGTCAATCCAATCCAAAGAAACTAACTAGTGTTAATTTAATCAGTTGTACTTAAAATAATTTAAAATATTATTAATAAAAGGTTTAAAAGATAACATAATAGCTATAAATAATAAGTTTATAATTATACATAAAATCCTAAATAAGATAAATGATTTAAAATCTTAAATAAATTAGAATTACAACTACGACTTGGATAAATTTACTAAAATAAGATAAATTATAATAAAATACAAAAGACTAATTAGGTAACAATCTTCTTTATGTTACTTCACAACATAAGTCATTTTGATTCACAAAATTTGGAACAAGAGTATTGTTAAATATATACAAATTTTCTGTACAAATTATTTTGCGCAGCTGCAAACATTTTCTAATTGCTAAGATGTTACTATTTCTTTACCCATTTCATGTTTTTAATTATAACCGTAAAAATAACCATTGGTTTGGATCCCATGGCTTAACACTTGCTGTATGCGGAGATATTTCGACTTAATTGAACGTTTATTATGTGTGAGTTTGGCAAGTATCACATGGGTATATGGTTACTTTTATTACACTGAGTTTCATACTTTATTACATTTCAATTTATTGAAAAAATAATAATTTGTCTCAAGCATTACTCAACAATTAATTTATTAACTTATTCTCACATCTAAAACCATATTAACATGATCCATAAATCAAGGTATTAACTTACAAACACAATCAGCAATAGTCTAACAAAATACACATACTTGCAGGTTTCATGAGTTTTTTTTCCCCCAAATATATAGGTAGGCTGAGTCGAGTTAAAATTTAATCACCTCAACCTAATATGCAACGATCCAAATCTAACATTCGCAAAGCACGTGGTAAAGGAGGTTACTGATTAATTGTAATCCTTACATAAGAAAACTCAACTTAAAATACCTCAATTTTTATTAATCAAATCCACAAATTCATAAGTCTAATACTAAATATTTTCTCCAAAGACATAAATATAACAAAACTCCCTAATTACAAGTTCAAAAGATAATATAAGTTTGTCCTTCTCTTATTCAACTAGCAAAAGTAATAAATTTGTAACTCCAAATATAAGCACACCTCTCAACAAGTTACTCAATCCATAAAAGTAATTGTTGATGCTTAAATCTGCTCGTCTTTTGACCGACCAGATTCTTTCACCAATGTTTGTGTTATCAACTGTTGCTCGAATCACTGGGGTTGGAATCGCCCTCCTTTCTCCTACTAGACCTGCGTTCACAAAAAACGGATCAAAGACGCCGGTGGTTTTGCCGGCGTAAGCCCTCCGATGCCCAAGTTAGCACAAGGTGTTTACGGGAAAACAATGCAATTTGGATTCAAGAATCGTTTCTAATCTATTCGAAGTTTTTTAAGAAAAAGGCCTGATTGCACTTTGGCAGCGTTTTCCCTCTCTCAATTTTTCTCTCCCATTCTTCATCGATTTCTTCTTCTTTTATAGCCGCTGTCCCCACGTTCCCGTTTGCCCTGCATCCCACCTTTTTCGGGTGGTGGCAGCCCCTCATGGGACTCTAACTGCTACATTATGGGCAAACGTGGGATCTCGCATCTCCCGCAATGGTTCTGGGAAAAGCGTAACTATCGCGATTTTGTGGGATCGTGTTCCCGCTTTTTTGGGGGACGGGTATCGGCTCGGTATATACCTCTGGTTGGTATATTCGCCTCTGGTCGGTTCATCTTGTCCCCGTGTTCTGCTCGTACCATTCAGCTGAAGTGATCCATGTCGGGGTGGAAATAGTAGCATGGCCGACCTGGTGCTTTTATTTACGTAACACCAGTCCCCCAGTTTCTGGTCTTGCGAGTGAAATGAGTTAAGAATAAAAACTGATAGTCAACTCTTGCCAACCCGGGGGCTTCTCATCTGGTCTTCTGTTTACCGGGACAGACCTGAGGTACCATTTTTTTCTTCTGGGGAGAATCCGACCTGGGCATGGGCCTAGATAATCATGTCCATTGCATATCTAGGCTTGCATCTAGCCTGGCCTCTTGTAACGGTTAATGACGTGGCATCTCCAGACTCTTCGTATTTGAAATTTGAAACGACGGGCTATCTGTCCTCGAAATTCGGTGAGTGAGCTGACATCCCTATCACTTAAATGCTTTCATTTCCCTTTTCGTTTCAAATCCCTAGACTTAAATCATCGTCGTTTTGTTCTCTTCGCTTCTCTGTTGTGAGACAACTCCTACGAACTTTGTTCATACTTTCCGCGTCTGAGACTTCTGTTTGTGGGGTTTTTCCTCCATCGCAGCGACATTATCAGTGCCAGTCTATTCCAGGTATAGCCTTTAACTTCTTCTTTGTTGATTGGGTTTTGTGTTGCCCCTTTTTGTATTCGTATACTTGGATTTGTTTTGGTTTTCTTTTGGGGTTTCGGTATGTCAAATCGGAAAAGGAAATTGATTGCCGATGAGAGTGACGAAGAAACGGGGGATTCAGACCTTAACTTGTCGATACCCACTGATTTTTTTCGTCCCTCCAATAGTGTAGGGCCTTCCCATGGCAGGGATACCCTTGAGTACCCACGGCCCTTGGCTATTTCTCCCTCCCCGGAACTAGAGCTTGTAGGAAATAGAGGTGGACTTGCGTCGGGCTTTGGTGAGAACCACAGCTTTGGTGGGGTTGGGGTCCCTGAAGGAGTTGGTGATGGTGAGGGGAGTAGTTCTGGACCGAGCAGACCTGCCAAGAAAAGGAATCTTGGCCATAGGGTGGAGGCGGATTCTTATCCTATTGATTTCATAGCTTGTGCCACCAGCCCCACTGATCTATTTAAGCTTAGGAACCTCTACAACATTCCCAATGATGTTCTCCTGGTAGTTCCTAGAAAAGGTGATGTCCCTAGTCGACCTCCGAAAGGGTATGTGACGATGCACCTGAAAAGTTTCAAACTAGGAGCTCGGCTGCCCCTTCAAAGTTATTTTGCCAGGATACTGGGCGGTATGCACCTGGCCCCAGGTCAACTACACCCAAATGGGTGGAGGGTTCTCTCGGCGATGTTTGTATTATGGGAGAGGTGTGGATCAGAGGAGCCCTCCCTTGTTGAAGTGAAGCATTTATACCAACTGAGGAGTAGCCCAAAGGAAACGGGCTGGTATTATTTTATGTCGAGCTCTGCGAAGAGGAAGCCAATCACCGGATTCCCCTCCTCGTGCAAAAATTGGAAGAACAAATTCTTCTTTGCTGGTGGAAATTGGTGTCCAACGGCCTGTTCGTTGAGTGATGATATTTACCTTCCAACGCATTTTGTCACCCCAGGTCGTTCATTTTTCGCCTATGTTTTTTCTCCAATTGCTACTTATTGGGTTCTTTAACCTTGTTTATTTTTTCAGAATCGTGGGGTTTTATTAAAGATCTTGAAGACCGACCTTTGCTTCAGGTGGAAATTGCTCTGGTGATCGCGTCTACTTACCAAGACTTCCTATCGCCAACAAACTTGGTCGGTTCGGGCTTAGTAGATATTGCTGTTGGAATGGATAACAAGATCCTCAGCGCGATGAGCAGAAAGCGTGGTCGGGCTCCAAGCAACTCCAGCAACCCTCCTTCTCTTCCAAAGAAAGCCAGCGCCGGTCATTCCAAGGCTCCTGTTCCTGCTCTGCCCCCTCCCCCCCACGTAAGAGTGGTGGGGAGAAAACTTCCGACAAGAGTCCTGAGGTCAGCTGGCAGTCTAGGGACCGATTTTCTCCTCTTCCATCTCGGGATCAAGGTGACTACCTGAGCCCGTATCAAAAGGATTACAGAAAATCGGTGAGGCCCAAGATGGTGAAGGACGTCGAGAGTATGAACCTTTCCGAGTTAGCAGTTTCTATTCAAAGGGTCTCCTTCAGGCTGGCCACCATGGTTTCGTGTTACAAGACCGGGTCCGCCCGCCATGAGAGGAAGCTTCAAGCTGACAACCAGGAGTTGAAGAAGAAAGTTGAATCTGCTGATCGCTCTAAGGAGAAGCTGGCCGAGCTGAACAAGCAGCTTACGGAGCTTGAGGAGAAAGTTGCGGTTGCTGAGTCCACTTCCTCTAAGCTTGAGGGTGAGTTGGGTGATCTGAAGTCCGATCTTCAGGCTACTCAAAGTGAAAGAGATACTCTGAGGACCGCCCTTGAGGAAGAAATCAAATCCCTGAGTGACCAGCTGGCTGAGGAGAAAGGCAAATCCGCTCATGTGGATGATCGGCTAGATGCCGAGTATGACTCCGGGGTTGCTTTCAGCTATAAGTGCATCATGTCTGTGCTTAAGGAAGAATACCCCGAGCTCGACATGAGCAAGCTAGAGGCTGGGGTGGAGAGATATATGGCTGCGGTCGGCCAGGGAGATAAGGAGCAGGGTGAGCAGAAGTAGGTGGAGGTTCCTTTAGATGGGGTGCAGGAGGGAGAAGTTGTGGAGCGTGTTTTTGAAGTGGGACAAGGGTCCATGCCTCCTCCCGGTATTGCTGATCTTCCACCTCCAGAGATAGCTGATCCTTTACTTGCTGAGGCCGTTGACCCTCCTAATCCTTAGGTCTATTTTTGTAAAGACTTTAGATTTTCATTTGCTTTGTAAACATTTAAACGTTTATAAATTTTTAAATGCTCTCTATTGGCTTTCTTGTCTGGTTTTTGCTCATGGGTTGCTTCTGCAAATTAACTTGACAATTTATTTGATTTTGCCTGTTGGTTCTTTAGTGCACTGAGCAGGAATAAGCATCCGTTTGCCTTAGTAAAATTTTCGCAAAATTGCCTGCCGGTCTTCGGTGACCGAGCAGGAGCAGGCACTTATTTGCCTTAGTCGAATTTCATGGAATCATCTGCTGGTCTTTCGATGACCGAGTAGGAACAGACACTTACTTGCCTTGGTGAAATTTCGTAAACTTGCCTACTGGTCTTTCGTTGACCGAGCAGAAGCTGGCATTTTCTTGCCTTAGTAGAATTTTCGTAGAATTAACTGCTGGTGTTTCGCTGACCGAGCAGAAGCAGGTACTTACTTACCTTAGTAGAATTTTCGTAGAGTTAGCTGCTGGTCTTTCGCTAACCAAGCAGAAGCAGGCACTTACTTGCCTTAGTAGAATTTTCGTAGAGTTAGCTGCTGGTCTTTCGCTGACCGAGCAGAAGCAGGCACTTACTTGCCTTAGTAGATTTTTCTAATAGGCTTATTAGCCGGGGGATTTCATGCTGAATTCATCTTTATTGAAATTTGAATGCGTTACAAAATATAAGCATGTGCACCAAGCCACCATGCATTTGACAAATATAACTTATCAAATTGAAGATTTAGTGGAGCACTTTGCTTACTGAAAATACTTCTTTAAGTGCTCGGCGTTCCACGACCTCTTCACGTCTCGTCCATCTAGGTATGCTAACTATTAAGTTCCTGGTCCAGTGGCTCGTATCACCCTATACGGGCCTTCCCATTTTGGGTTGAGAGCGCCATGGTTAGGATCCCTAGTGTTTTAATTCACCTTCCTAAGTACCCAATCTCCTGCTCGGAACCGCCTCACGCGTACGTTCTTTTTGTAATGATGCATGACCCTTTGCTGACACTGGGCCACTTTCTACGAGGCCCCTTCCCTTTTCTCCTCAAGCAGGTCCAGGCTTAAGCAAATATGCTTGTCGTTTTGCTCCTCAGCGAAATATTCCGTTCGATGTGTCCCCACTCCAATTTCTCCTAGGACTACCGCCTCATGACCAAAAGTTAAAGCGAACGGGGTTTCCCCTGTGGCGGTTTTGTGAGTTGTTCGGTAGGCCTATAATACTCTTGGTAGTTCGTCAACTCAAGCTCCCTTCTTCTCTCCCAATCTAGTTTTCAAGAGCTTCTTTATCACTTTGTTGGCTGCTTCCACTTGTCCGTTCGCCTGGGGGTGTGCGGGGGTACAGAACTTCAGGTCTACCCCCAAATTTTGGCAAAATTCCCTGAAGTTACTGTTGTCAAATTGCCTCCCATTGTCTGTAATGATGGCATAGGGGATCCCGTATCTGCAGATGATATTCTTCCAAATAAAATCCGTTGTCTTCCTCTCCGTGATTTGACTGAGGACTCCCACTTCTACCCACTTGGTGAAGTAGTCTATTGCCACAATTGCATGTGTCGCCGCTCCTCGGCCCTTAGGTAACGAACCAATCAAGTCGATTCCTTATTGAGCGAAAGGCCACAGAGATGTCATAGTGGTCAGCTTTTCCGGAGGTTGTACAGGAACCTCAGAGAAGCTTTGGCATGTTTTACAGTTTTTTGCTGTCTTTTTTGCATCCTGGTGCATGGTTGGCCAGAAGTATCCTTGCCGGAGTGCCTTGAAGGCTAAAGTTCTTGCTCCCGAGTGATTGCCACATATTCCTTCATAAATCTCCCTTAGTACATAATCTGCCTCCTCATCATCCAAACATCGCAAAAGGGGCAAAGTGAATCCTCGGCAGTAGAGCACCCCATCAAGTAGCGTGTACCTCGCTGCTCGGCATTTTAATTTTCTTGCTTGCCTTTTGTCCTCTGGTAGAGTGCCATCGCGGATGTATGAGAGAATCAGGCCCATCTAGGATTCTTCAGTGCTTACTCTCATTACCTCTACTTCCTCCCCTATACTCAGCGAGGTCTTCACCTCTAGTGGAACTGACTTAGGTAACTTTGGGTCTACAATTGCAGCAATTCTTGCCAACATATCTACTCGGTGATTCTCATTCCGGGATATCTGTTTTACCTCTACCTCTTTGAAGAGTCCAACCATTTGCTTCGCCTTCTTCAAATAAAGCCCTAACTTCTCTTCCCTTACTTGGAATTGGTCACAGAGCTGATTGCAGACTAACTGGGAATCGGCTCAGATTTCTACCCTTTCAGCTCGTAGTGCGTGTGCAAGCCCGAGCCCAATAATGAAGGCATCGTATTCAGCTTGGTTATTTGTAAGTTGGAACTCGAATTTTATTGCATAGGATACATCGACCCCTTCTGGGGTCCGTATTACAACTACTGCTTCGGATCCTTGTTCATTACGTGACCCATCGACCATCACTAGCCACACCCCCTTTGGTTTCTCCTGCTCTATTGGTTGTGCCTCCGGAATCTCTTCCCCTGGTAGAGCACAGTCAACCATAGGAGCTTATAGAACAGATCAAATTCGCTCAGCTCCACGGACCATTTGACTAACCAACCAGACGCATCTGGTTTTTGAAGCACTTGCTGAAGGGGCTGGTCAGTCATCACAACGATCTGGTGGGCTTGGAAATATGGTCGGAGTTTGCGCGCTGCTGTTATCAGAGCTAGCGCCCACTTCTCCATTAGTGGATATCTGGTTTCTGCGTCTACCAGGGCCTTGCTTGTGTAGTATACTGGGTGTTGCTTCCCTTCTTCTTCCCTGACTAAGACCGAGCTGGTAGCCCACTTACAGATTGCCAAGTATAAAAGCAGCTGGTCACCCTCTCTCGGAGTTGATAGTAACGGGGCGCGGGCTAGGTATTCCTTCAGCTGTTCAAATGCCTCATCGCATTCCGGTGTCCATTCCATCTTCCTCCATTTCTTTATGATTTGGAAGAAAGGGTGGCACTTATCAGTGGCTCGCGAAATGAATCGGTTCAATGCTGCCAATTTCCCTGTTAGGCTCTGTACCTCCTTAACTGTTCGTGGGGACCTCATTTCTATCACCGCCCGTATCTTTTTCGGGTTGGCCTCAATCCCTCGATGGCTCACCAAGTATCCCAAAAATTTACCCGAGCTGACCCCAAATGCACATTTCTCCGGGTTCAGCTTCATTTCATACCTCCTCAGCAATTCGAAGGTCTCTTCCAAGTGCTTCACATGATCTCTCGGTTCTCTTGACTTGGTGATCATATTGTCCACGTATACTTTCATAGTGTGACCGATCAATGGTTTGAAGACCTTGTTCACTAGCCTTTGATAGGTAGCTCCTGTATTTTTCAGGCCAAAGGGCATCACCCTGTAACAAAATAAACCCATGTTAGTTATAAAGGTAGTGCTTTCCTCATCCTACTCGTCCATGGGTATCTGGTTGTATCCGGAAAAGGCATCCATGAAACTGAGCAGATTATGACCCGCGGTTGAGTCCACCAACTGATCTATTTTTGATAGGGGAAAGCTGTCCTTCGGGCATGCCTTATTGAGGTCCGTGAAGTCTACACACATTCTCCACTTCCCATTGACCTTCTTTACCAGTACTACATTAGAAATCCACTCCGGGTACTTGACTTCCCTTATAAATCCTGCTTTCAGCAGCTTTTCCACCTCGGCATTTATGGCCTCGTACCTTTCTTGGTTGAAGCATCTCCTTTTCTGCCTCACCGGCCTTGTCCCTTTCTTGACTGCCAGCTTGTGACAAGCTACCCCGCGATCAATACCTGGCATATCCTCATGAGACCAGGCAAATATGTCTGCATGGGACTGTAGACACTTCACCAGCTCGCCTTTTATTGCTTCGCCCAATTCTGATCCGACCTTAACCACTCTGCTCGGGTCACTCCTGCTTACAACAACCCCCTCTAGCTTCTCAATAGGTTCCTGGCGACTATTTTTTGAATCCCCTCGGTTATCTAGAGAGGTAACCTGCAGCGTTTCCTTGGCCGTTGTAGTATAGCAGCTCCTGACCATTTTCTGGTCGCCTTTTACTACACCAACAACTCCATTTATTCTGTACTTCAGCGCCAGATAATGCGTGGACATTACACATTGGCTTATCCTCATGAACGGTCTCCCCAATATCATCTGGTAAGGACTTCTTTCTTCTACCACGACAAAATCCAGCATCATCGTTCTTTCAAATGGTTTTGATCCCACGGTAATCGGGAGTTCGATGATCCCCATGGGAGTTAGCTGTCCCCCTCCAAATCCCTTCAAGGATGTATTCGTCCGCTCCAGCTTCAAGTCTGAAATCCCCATATCATTTAGGGTCGACTTAAACAAAATGTCTACTGAGCTGCCCGTGTCCACCAGTATTCGCCGCAATTTTGTACTAGCCACCAATGCTTTAATCAACAGTGCATGCTCATGAGGATATAAAATGCCCTCTTCGTCGTCATCTGTCCACATAATGGGAACTTGCCGCACTTTTGCCTTCTTGGTTGCTGGCAAATTGAAAAGCACTTCTTTGCTAGTCAGGGCGTATCTCCCATAGTTCTTCCGTGCCCTGTTCGAATCCCCAGCCAAGGTTGGCCCTTCTGTTATCACACGGATGATCGGCTGTTCTCGTTCCAGACCCCTCTCAACTCCTACATCCCGTGTGTACTGTGATTCAATGACAGGGGACACTCCATCTACATACTCATCCAAGTATCAGTTCCTCACTAAATCCTCCACTTGAACCTTCAGGTCATGACATTGGCTGATAGTGTGACCGTGAGTGTCGTGGAATTTACAGAATCTGCTCTTATCCCGTCGATGAGCCGGTTTTGTTATTGGGGTTGGAGGGTACAGCAGGCCTCGTCCCTCGATCCTCTCATACAATTCCTCCAAGGAGATCTTTAATGGAGTGTACTGTCTATATGCCAAGCTCTGGTCTACCAGTTGAACTGCTCGGCTATCATGAATGTCATCTCGGGCTGGTATAGTCATTAGCTGATCTGGTCGTCCAGCCCTGGAACCAGTTGCATGTAACCCTCTGGGAGTGTTGTGATAAGGGTGGGCAGCCATCTGCTTGAATTCTCGTTACCGCTCCGGGAACGGGGTGCGCGGAGGTTGGGCTCGGCTGTGTTGGAACTGTTGCGGCCTCTGAGCTATGGGGTAAGGGCGGGACCGAGCTGATATTCCGCCCATAACTGATGATTCCCTAGCTCGCTTTCCCGATCTGCTCCCGGTCGGGGCTCTCCGTTCTTTTTGCCTCAGCTCTTCCAGCTATTCACTCTTTATCCTTGCCAATTTCTCCTCTTCGATTTTTATGTCTCGCCTCGCTTGTTCATACCCTGCCGAATAATTCTGCACTAAGGGGCTTATCAAGTTATACCACAATCGGCCGATTCTTACACCTTCTTTTAATCCCCTCAGCGCCTGTGGGTGATTAAAAGCTCCCAAATCTAGCACGGCCCGGTGATATCGCTTTACAAAATCCCGAAGGGACTTATGCTCCTCCTATTTCATCCCCATCAGTTCCATCATGTCGTCCTCTGGGGCTACTGCCCCTCGGAACTGTTCGGCCAACTCTTGCCACATTTGCTCGTACCCTTTTATACCTTCTCGGGGCAGCTTGCGGTACCATTCTCGGGCTCGCCCCTCGAGAGTCAATGGGAACACGCTACACCTCTGAGCTGGTGTCAACCCCTGCACCCCCGTCATGTCGTTGAAATGCTCAATATGCACCAGAGGGTCACTTCGACCGGAGTATTTGAGGTCGGGGAATCGAAAATCTCTTGGGATTACTGTACCCATGATCTCGGTTGATAACGGAGATTCTTTATCCAGCATTATCCTCCAGCTCGGGAGCTTTCTCTTGCCTTGTATCTCCTCCATTACCTGCACCAATCTGCGCACCTCCCCTTCTAATTCTACGGCACGGTCAGGGTCACATGCAGCTACCCGGTCTCGTTCCAGCTCGGCATTGTGCAACCGATGTCTGAGCTCTCCTTCATCAACAATGGCCCCTCGGCCATTGACTTCCAATACCCGTCCAGGGAGAGGTTGGTCCCTCCCTTCATCTACTCGCTCTCCTGGAACTCGACCAGTGCTTCTGTGGGGATGCACCCCGTTAGGTTGGTCTGCCGGCGGAGGGATTTCCTCGACTCTACGCCTCCGGAGGCTGGGTTCTGCTCCAACATCATCTCTCCCCACGGGGGTTTCACAATCCCTTCTCCGCTCATCCCTCAGCTCGTGCAGTATGGTCGCGAGAGTTTCCATTTGTTTCTCCATCCGCTCCAATCGATCTTGCATCATCCTCTCTCGGGCTTCATTTGTAATTTCCCGGAGAGTGATTGTCTCCACCGTTTCATTGTCCTCCCTTAAAGTATCCTTTCTTGACACATCCATATCCAATCATTCGCTGCTTCTCCGGTAATTACTAATTTGGTGGTAGCTTTTTATTCAGCTCCCCACAGACGGCGCCAAAATGTTGATGCTTAAATCTACTCGCCTTTTGACCGACCGGATTTTTTCACCAACGTTTGTGTTATCAACTGTTGCTCGAATCACTGGGGTTGGAATCGCCCTCCTTTCTCCTACTAGACATGCGTTCACAAAAAACGGATCAAAGTTAGCACAAGGTGTTTACGGGAAAACAATGCAATTTGGATTCAAGAATCGTTTCTAGTCTATTCGAAGTTTTTTAAGAAAAAGGCCTGATTGCAATTTGGCAGCGTTTTCCCTCTCTCAATTTTTCTCTCCCATTCTTCATTGATTTCTTCTTCTTTTATAGCCGCTGTCCCCACGTTCCCGTTTGCCCTGCATCCCACTTTTTTCGGGTGGTGGCAGCCCCTCATGGGACTCTAACTGCTACATTATGGGCAAACGTGGGATCTCGCATCTCTCGCAACGGTTTTGGGAAAAGCATAACTACCGTGATTCTGTGAGATCGTGTTCCCGCTTTTTTTGGGGACGGGTATCGGCTCGGTATATACCTCTGGTCGGTATATTCGCCTATGGTCGGTTCATCTTGTCACCGTGTTCTGCTCGTACCATTCGGCTGAAGTGATCCATGCCGGGGTGGAAATAGTAGCATGGCCGACCTGGTGCTTTTATTTACGTAACAGTAATGACGAGAGGTGAGCCGTCAACTCGGTAAGTAAAACTATTCCTAACACACTTTTGCAAGCCTTATTTTCTTTATCAAAATATATATTAGAAACATAAGTTTTACAAAATTACATATTGTAATAGAAGGACACAAATTCGTAACGATCAGAATCAGAATCAACATGACTATTGAGAATGAGCCAAAATATTTAAATATATTTTTCATATGTAATGACTTGCATGTGGCACTTTGACCCTCGAGAGGTGAGCTTCATAAAATCTCAACAGGTGGCCATTGAATAAATTTTCATAAATAATCTTGGTCACATTCGTATAGGGTTCATAAAAGATCATAAAAATGATTTACACTTGAAAAGTAAATTCCATTCTAACATTTAATAAATAACTTCATAAAAGATAATCATTTAGCAAAATAAATTGTTTGTTTAAAGGCATTTAGAATATTTTGTTAAAACCATAAAAACCACTTAATTTTCATATTTGAAAACATTTATATAATTTTGGTATGAAAATCAGTGAATTTTTAAAGATCTATAAAAACACATTGACTCATAATAGTTATCAAAATAATCATACATAACCAATACATTAGTAATAAAGATACTTACCTTGACAAAAGCAATGATCTTAATACACCACTAATCCTCCAACTGCCTCAAGTAACTTGAATAAATACAAGATATAACTATTAATAACTTATTCCAATATCCTAATTTTCTAACTCATACATGTACAAGTCTGGTTCTCTGAATTTTCATTGTTAATCTAATAATCAGAATGATACAATATTATGCAAAACTATTTTACACATCCATGGGTATCTCCCATAAAATTTTCAAGACGATCCTATGCCAAAAACATTTTCAAAACCATTTGTTTCTTGACAAATTCAAAACTGTCTTACAGTGCATTAACTAAACAACATAGGTTCTGAGATTTTTATAAAATTATATATTGATAAGAAATATGAAATTAAAAATGAGAATACAAGACAATATAATAATCTTTGTTTAAAATTTTAGAATTTTCTGAGTTCATTTGGCATTCCAAATAAATTTGTAAACTTGGTCATTCTACTAAAATCACAGTTTTTGAGTACAACAATGTCTTTCGAAAATTCATATAAAATCGAAAATAAGGCCAAATCTTATGAAATAAAATTTATTCAATAAGCCCTATATATCTAGTTTACATAAAGACAAGGCTTTGCTAAATAATCATTCATAAAATATAAGTTTTATTTCGAGATATTCATATTGTCCAGAATTGTTCAGAGCTTTTATTGCATAAAAAATTAACTAACAAGATTCAACAACAAATTAATGCACTAAACATAACTTAAACACATCCTAAATCATACATAAAGGTAGAGCTGACAAAACGGGTCATTGGGTCGTGTTCGTATCATGTCAGCTTCATATCGTGTCAAATTTAGGTCGATCCAAACCCGACCCATTTAATAATCATGTCAAAGTATTGTGACCCAAATCCGACATGGAAAAATAATCGGGTTACCCAATAACATGCTTAATATCTATATATTAAAGAAATTTATATAAAATATTTACCCACTGTCATACATACATACATAATTTATCGATATTATAAAATATACACATCTAACAAAATATTACACATTTATACTATTGAGGTTTTAATTATATATGTAAATAATATTATATATCAATATTATAAAATATACATATCTACTAATATTTTACACATTTACACTATTGAAGTTCTAAATGTATTTAAAATTTTATAAATAAAACATTGTATTTATATTTAGGGATCCCCTATCTTACATGCATGTAAGATACATGCCTCTCACATGAATAGTGTGTGGATCCCACATATACACTATTCATGTGAGAGGCATGTATCTTACATGCATGTAAGATAGAGTTTGCCTTATATTTATCATTTCAAAGAATAGAAATAAAAGAGAAAATCATCTATAATATTTGAGTTTTGATGACAAGAACCTGTAAATTATTTTAAGATAGAAAATATAATCGGGTTATTGATCGGGTAAATAGATCAAGAATTTTAACCCTAACCGGACACGGAAAAAAATTGTGTTGACCCGGACCCGACCCATTTAATAATCGTGTTAAATTCGACGACCCATACTTATTTATTTTTGTTGTGTTCATGTCGGGTAATCAGGTCATGTCAAACTTTGCTAGCTTTACATAAAGGTCTATAACAATCTAAAATCATGCAAGATAAGACTCTTAGTAGAACAAAACAATAGGAAATTTAGTAGAGTGTAAGTAAAGTAAGACTTAGCAATCTCTTCTAAGCAATTGTTCAAATTATAGGGTATAAGAAAGGAGTGATGTGCAGATAAAAGAATTAAAAAAATAAATGCCACTATGAACTTAGGGTTATAGAAGAAGAAACAAAGAGTATGAATTTTTAGAGAACCATAAGAAATCCTATTAACTTTGGAAAGAATAAATCTTTTCTAAAATTACCTCATGAATCCTAATTAGGAATTTAACAATTATTATTAATAAAAGGTAATAATGCCATTTTGATTTCTTATTAAACAAAATTTTCATAATTAAGATTATGGAAATTGAAATACAAGTATGCAACCCAAGAGGGGGGGTGAATTGAGATTCTAAAAATTATTTGATTCTAAAACAAATTATCATGCAAATCTAAAATGAATTTAATGGAATAACAATTAAATCAATTACAATATAAAAAGATAAGGGAAGAGAGATTCAAACACGAAGATTTTTACGTGGTTCGGCCAACCTCGCCTACGTCCACGCGTCCAAGCTTTCCGGGCTTGAGAATTTCACTAGGCAAACCTCCAAGGTTTCAAATGCTTACACTTGACTTCCAAGGTGTCAATGAACCTTTACAACAAGAGATTATCCCCAATCTCTTAACCCAAGTGTATCCCAGCACTTACAATCACTCAAAGTAAAAGATTAAAAATTGTTTTTCTCTCACACAATATTTAAGATTACAAATCAATGCCCAATGTGTGAATAGATGAAACAAGAATGTGTTTTAAAGTTCTATGAAGATTGTATTCTCGAATATAAGCTCAATGGTCGTGTTTTGATCAATCTTGTTTGAATTTGTATGACCTTATATATAGTTGGAGCTGAAAAACTAGCCGTTACAAACTGTCTGCCCGAAAACTGTTCACTGTTAGCCATTAACGGTTAACCGTTTAGGCTGGTCAAAAGTTACCGTTGGGCCAAATTTCAAATAAACGGTTTGCCGTTTAGGTTTACCTGTTAGCCGTTAAAATCCAGAGACCTGCAAGATAAACTTTGGTTGTTAGTTAATATTAAACGGTTAAAGATTTATACGAAATAATCTTTCTGGAATTTATCAGTTAGCCATTTGTCATTAACGGTTCGCCGTTTGTTTCCAATAACCTGCAAAACAAGTTAGCCTTATCCGTTTCAGTTAAGCTTTTGCCGTTTGTTTCTAGGTACAATCTTTCATTATGGATTTTATTGGTTAACCGTTTAAATAAACAGTTCGCCATTAAATTCCAATAGCCTTCCCAGCCTTTTGTGTTTTCCGTTTTTCTTAATCGGTTAGAGTTTAGGCAATTTATTGCTCTCTGGTTTTAATTGGTTAACCGTTTAAAATAAAATGGTTTACCGTTTATTTCCAGAATTGCATTTTAAGCCAGATTTTGCAGAGAATCATTTTCCAATTTGAATTTTAACAGTTATCCAACTTTTATGAATATAATTGGAATTATTATAAGGCTCTCATTTATTAAGGTATAGCTCCAACATTTTAATAAAAAACCATTTAAAATTTGTTATCATCAAAATCAATATTATTAACATATTCATGTTAACAGAAATATGACATTACATACCGAATATAATTCGATCCAATCCCATCCATGACAATCATGTTCTT
The DNA here is from genome assembly GCF_022201045.2 of Citrus sinensis. Taxonomy (NCBI): domain Eukaryota; kingdom Viridiplantae; phylum Streptophyta; class Magnoliopsida; order Sapindales; family Rutaceae; genus Citrus; species Citrus sinensis. Next base: position 25,167,081 of record NC_068558.1, on the reverse strand, counting down.
ATACAAATATTCTTTTATATTTTATGCATATATAGAGGAAAAATTTTAATCTAGGAAGAATCCTGCACATTATAAAATTTGGATGCTATAAATATATAACTACCACAATGTTATAAAATACATGAAAAAGACAATTTAGAATAATATAAAATACAGGAAACATATAATTTACAATGATGTCAATAGGGTCATGAACTTTACAATTTCTAGATTACTCACTTGAGAGGGCAGGAATGCAAACGAACTGAGAATGTTTGAGTGTACATGAGTCTCCTGAATGTCAGCATGAACAAGAGAATCTTTGTTTTTGTATGGAAAAAAGTAGGGACCCAATAAAAGAATAGATCTAAAACCTTAAGTAATCAAATAAGGGCATGTTAGCTCTCCTAAAATCATTTTATTGAGTTAGCTGATCTATCAAACAAACCTTAAACTTTATATAATGGTTCAAATAATGAACACCACTTATAGTTGGGCTGTTGTGCTTGATGAAAATCACTAATAACAACAATTTAAGTGAAATTACTCAGTTATCCTTACTTAAGGAGGTAAAAACTAATGGAAAATTTCCAAAGTGGCTGGATCTCAAGTCCCTCGAGTTCGCTCCTATTTAAACTCAACAAATTCAATTTTAAAAGAATTTGATCTCTCTCTCTCTCTCTCTATAACTTCATCTTTAACCTAATTTGAGTGTCGTCGTTTAGTTGTCGACTATTGCCGATCATACCTTTAACTTATGTTCTCTCTGTATTGAATGTTATTTTATGACCTTCAGATCCAATCATTGTTTTATTCACACACGCAAATTACTTTACCTACCTCACCTGATGTAGCCACTAAATTAGACTAATTATTGTTCTAGATATTCAATTTTGGATGGAGAGTTAGGTACACCTAACCTTTTTTTTAATTTTTTTTCCTGCAACTATAAATACCTCTTTTGTGTAAATTATGAGGCATAAAATCTTCAATCGAAATTTCATTGTTTCTGAGTTCTCACTAAGAATTTGCTTTCAATTTTCTTCTCTAATTTTTAGAGAACGCAAGTTAAAGCGCATCTAGCAATCCGCTGCGTTATTACCTCAATTCAACAAACTACATTGATGATTCTATACTCCTCACTAAATCATTCCTAAACCTTTGTTAATCCGTCTTCTTTAAAATATAAATTGATTTGTAGAAATCGAGTTACAACTAAATTCAATGATAATAATTGAAATCTAGTGAAAACAATTGGTGGCCTCTGTGGAGAATGCTACAACAAACCTTTATAGCGATAACCAACAAGATTTAACATATGTATGAATGAATGGCAGCAAAGCATCCGTGGAGTCTAACACCATTTCTAATAAGAAAAATGTAGAACTAAAAACCTGTTATATGGAGGATGAAATAAAGAGAAAAGTGATCAACACCAATAGTAGGTCATGAAGAGTTATCAATAATGATCAACACCAAATATAAGGTGCATTTATGATATCGTAGAATGGTTAGATCTACTGTTGAAGTAACTATAGTGATATAAAAACAAATAATATAGGCGAAATAGTCATTATAGACCAAAAACATCTTCCATAAAAAAGAGTCTTATATTACTAAGAAGGATGAAAGAAAGAAGGCTTAATAGAGAATATCCTGCTAACTTAGGAAGTCACTAAAAAGGCACATCACTTAAAGTTGGGGTACATTAGATTATAGGCTGAGAGAGTGCCAATGTGGAATCAAACACCAACAATGTACTAAATGTAATTCCTTGGAGATCCGCCAAATAATATTTTCTCCACATCTCAAAGTACTTGGAGTACCCTACGAATAGATATTTAGGGTACAGTAGATATATCGAGCTTTCCCAATGGTTGGGTAGGATAGCTCAGGTCCATAATACATCAAAGGACACCTAAAGTTTAGAAATTCATTCCAAGCACTAGCCTCGCATGCCTGTCCCAAATTCGAGTCATTGTTGATTTCATATTTGAATTTGGTAATAGCTCAAGAAAGATGGAATTTGAGAGAGTCGAGTAAGGAGATAAATGTAAAAGGACCTTTATGCAATCAAGAACGTTTTGTTAACACATTATAATTGCTTTTTACATTATTAAGTTTATATATACTTTGTGAGAAGACCTTGGGAGGCTTTCAAGAGCACCCTACTACAGTCAACTTAATATCTCTACCATTTGTAAATGGATGCTTAATCTCTGGCTATATTTATCATTGAGTTAACTAATTAACTTCTTATTTATGAATGAATGACTTGTCCTTTATTTATGCAAAGTTAAAGCATATTCCTTAGCGTTTGGTACGAAGGTAGTGGTTCTAGTTGAAATAGGGATGCCATCATATTGAGTGCAACACTTTCAGCCAGAGCAAAATGAGAAGCAACTAAAATTCAATCTTGACTTACTGGAAGAAAAAATATAACATCCCCGACTTAGAGTTGCTGTGTATAAACAAAAGGCAGCTCGATATTTTAATTTAAAAGTAAATTCAAGAAGCTTTCGGGTTGGGGACTTAGTTTTTAGAAAGGTATTTCAGAATACCAGAGCAGCAGAATGTTAGAGTGTAGGGGTCGAACTGGGAAAGTCCCTACAAAATAACAGAAATTGTTCGTCCTGTAATCTACAGGATAAAAGATATGAGTGGAGTCGTGCTTCTGCGTCCCTGGAATGCAGAGTATTTAAGGATCTATTATCAATAGAAAGTTTATTAATTTTTTAGTAGTAATAGTGAAGCCCTCCTTAAGCCATTATAAAATTTAGTTATTACCAAATGACTGTTCACGATCAAACTTATAGCTATTTATGAATAAAGGCTTTTCTTTCACAATCTATGTTGTTTTCCTTTTTAGTTTCCTATTCTAACCAGAAAGAAACAAGAAAAGCTAAAACCAAATTTCAAGCAATTTCTCAGAAAAGTTAAAGCATGCATGAAAATTTAAAGTAAATTTCATGGCAAAGTTAAAGCAATTTCCTTAGGTAGGAAACGTTAACGCATGTCGAAAAGAGTTAAAGTAATTGTTAAAGCACGTTTCCCGGTGCAGGAAACAAGCAAAAGAAAAGTTAATGTAAGAAAAGACAAAAAAAAGTTAAAGCAGGAAAAATCAAAAAAGAAAAGTTAAAGCAGGAAAAATTAAAGCAAATTTCAAAGTCTGATGTAGAAAAGTCAAGCGAATTTCACGATTCTAAGGGACTTCCCAAAAGTTAAGCATGTTGAGCAAATTACTGGTTCAAGAAAGGCTTCGTGCACGAAAATTGAGGTGACAAAAAAAGAACAACAACTTTATAAGTCTATTACAAGAGAAGTGGAAAGTAGAAGCATCATATAATCCCACCAGCTTGATATAAAAAGGGGGGGCATATTCCATGATCAGTCCTCGTCTTCATCATCTTCTAGGAAGCTATAGTCAAGGTGAGGATAATGACTTTCCATCAATGTTTTCACTTTTCACCTTGGTAGCACCTTTCCAAAATTCCTCATCAATAATGTTGGCAAACTTAGCAAAAGTTTTGCATTCCTCCACAGCCGAAGCTTTGGCCGTGGACATTTGAAAATTAAGTTGTTTAAAGGAATTGGACAAATTTTGAATCTTAGATTGGGACTGAGCCCTCAGGTTGTCATACTCAGTTTCCAGGTTATCATATTTCGTCTCTAGTTGCACCACACGAGCTTTTTCTTCAACTAAGTTTCCCTTTAGCCCAGCAATCTGCCTCTCAAAAGCTCACCCAGATTTAATTAGTGTGTTCCCTTTTAACATCAAATTTTTAATTCTTTTTTTAGATACTTGGATGGCACAGGTAAGCTACAGTGAAATAAATAAAAAATTTTAATCGATGGACACCTTGTTGAAAAACCAAGAGTAAGGAAGTGTGAGGTACCTGACAGATATTATTTAACATGATGTCAGTTGGGTCACAATTTTTAATATGCCTCACGTCATTGGAAGAAACGTACTGGGGTCAAAGTTGGTTGAAAGAATTAAGATACGTATGAGCAGAGTCCTCTCAAGTAAAGTTGGGTAAGCCTTCCACTGCAGGCAAGGTCCCTTGCCTGGAGTCTGATGGGAAAGGAGCAAAAGTAGATATGTTGGCAGTAGCAGAAGAGCTGAAAGATGGTGGATACAAAGTCATGTTAACAGTTGGCAAGGTCTTTTGCTGAGGATGATTATGAATAACAGTTTGGGAAGATGATCTTCCAACAGGAAATGTAGGCATGTCTCGTAACTTTCTACTAATCTTAGAAGGAGGAAACTTTTCAATCTTTTTCTTTTTGTGAGCTCCGTCATTCCTGGAAGACATGGCTAAAAAAAAAATAATTACATGTTTCTGCGTGATCAAAGATATGGAAAAGAACAAAAACTCACCTCTAGGAGTATCTACAAGATGTGTAGGGCAGATAAAACCAAATATTGACAAAAAAAAAACTTGGTTAGGAAAGATATGTCCAAGATCTATGTTCTGATGGAATATTGAGGTCACTCAGCAACAACTCTCCCTCATTACCAAAAATAGGAGGAGGTGTATTCCAAGTAGCTAAAAAAAAAAGGGGGTTAGTGACGCTGTGGTAGTATATCAAAATAGTGTCCAAATAGTTACCTGGGGTATAAAAATGGGTTTGAACCCGACATTTAGGGTTTATATCACTAAATTCCCTAAACTCTCAGTCTTTACTAACAAAAAACTATGAGTCTTTCCAAGACCCCCCCAGAAGATTTCTTTTGGATAATTAAAGTAGGAAACTTAGACCAGGTGCGCACGTAATACCAACCCTTTATAGAAGGGCCTCGATTAGGATTGAAGATGGCCATCAATTGGTAAACAAATTGAAATTGTTGGAAAGTAGGGCTAGGGAGGTTTTTTTTTTTTCCAAAGGATGTACATGTCAATCATAGCACGCCATACAATTGGACTTAATTGAGCAGGGGCACACTTGAAGTTGGTAAGCATGTACCTAAGAAAAGGATGAAAAGGGAGTCCCACACCATGGGTAAAAAAATCAGGGTGCATGGTGACAACCGGGAGGAGGATGGCTAGGTTTATCATTTTCCCCAGCCCTTTCTAAGGAAATGGAATGAGGTATGTCGTAAGAGACACAGAGGGATTCGAGTGACATTTCATCGATGTGGTTAACCTCTTCATCTATACTCCACTCTGTAGAGGTAGAATAGGGACCAGTAGAGATAAAATGAGGGAAAAAAAGCAGGGGTAAAGTTTACATTGAATGGTTGACTAATTACAGGCTGATAATCATCCTCTTTTAGAGGATATTCACAAAGTTCATATTCAGAAAAGTCTGGTGAATTGAATGACATTGTTGATAAAAAAAAAAAAAAAGAGAGAGTAGGGAAAACAATGGCAAATGCTCCCCAAAAGAGAGTGGGCAAGACTTAAAAAAAAAGTTGGTTGTTGAACGAGAGAAAAAAGACCAATTGATGGGTTGAAGAGGTGACAACCAAGTATAAATAAGCGAGGAAGTAGCTCTTTTGAGCTTGAATAATAAAACCCTAAAAGTGCAAGGGGGCAGTTGATACCAAGAGAAAATGAAGCATGAAACCCATGAAGCAGCATGGAGCATGAGTATAGAAAAAGAGGCTAAGTCCAAGAACCAAGAACTAAGAATCAGAAACCGGGAACCAGGAACCAAGTAAAAGTGAAAAGTAGAAAAAGAAAAAAGTCCAAGAATCAAGAACCAAGAACCAAGAAAAGTCAAAAGTAAACCAGGAAACCAAAAATAAAAGGAAATATAGCCTTCAACATACAAGGAAACAAAGCGTAATAAAATTCTAATTAATCTAGAAGTTTCGGAACCTACTTTAAGAAGGAGACAAAAATAGATTTTAAATAAAATTCTAACTAAGTAGGGGAAGTTGATAAAAATTAGGAATTAATAAAGATTTAGGATATCGAAAATTTATATTATAAATAGAGAGCTCCAGAGGTGTAGAGGCAGGCAAAAACAAAAAAAAAATTGGCAAGAGAGTAGTAAGAAAGAAAATCTCCGTTGTAATCATTATTTTATAGTGAATTTGTTCTCTTGACTCCCGTGGGCGTAGGCCAAGCGCTGAACCACGTAAATCTTTGGTGTTTTACTCTTTATATCACCCTTTTATTGAACTCTTCGGTTGACCAGAAATTAGCGTCAACAATCATCATGGAAAAGATTCTATGTAGATTATGTTTAACACTATGGGTTTATATGCCAAGGGTATCTAATCTCCCCAAATGTTGATTATAGAGATTTGTGATTAGATTGGGATCCTTCTCCACCAAATATATATCTATTAAAGAAGTTTTGTGTCTAATTTAGATTTATCTAAAAAAAGAGTAGTTGTGATTTTCTCCAACTTTTGGATAAAGATTATAAAGTTCAAGAAATCATCGAAGCTCAAGTAGAGCTAAACTAGAAATAAAGGCATCATCTTGAAATAAACATATATCATATAACTTAATACTAAAATAAACCAAGTTTACTACATAAATAGTCTTGTTTGGCATACCTTGCTTAAGGCACATGAACCAAATGCAATGTCCAAAATAAAAAATCACCAAAAAAGTAAAATAGAACCAAAAAAAAAAAAAATCCTAAAAGCTATAGTGAGAGGAACTTCAAACCAACACTAAGTTTTAAAGGTTTAAATAGCATAAGCACAATTAATCTGTTCTAGAAGCTCGTCAAATGGTGGTTTGTAGATTCTTCTCTTTGTCATCATCATCAAGATCAACAAGATGCTCAGGTACATTAGAGTCTCTAGTGGCTATTTGATAAAATCCACCTCTGCTGGGATTATCCACTTCAAGATCATTAGTTATAAGAAGAGATACCAATTCACTCACTTCTTACATAATTTTTTTTTTTTTTAGTAATTCCAAGCTCCCAAAAGAATGATCAACAGTCAGAAAATTCTTCCAAATTTGGGACACAGTAAAACCATGGCCTTCCTTGTTTTACAACTCTTTCAGTAGATGTAGTATGGATTTGAGCATTTTTCTGGGCAAGCTCTAAGGCACGCTTCTTCTTGGCAGCATCATATAAGCTTTTTATACTCTTCAATTCATCTTTCAGCCTTGCATTCTTTTCAACAACCTGTTTTCTCTACTATGGGGATACTAGAGTTACCCTATTTTTTCTACTTTGGCAATCTTGGGTTACCTAAGATATTTTCTCATAAAAAATATCTCTTTCAACAATGTTTTTCTCAGCACTTGCAACCAAAGCAGGACCATTGCTCAAATATAAGGCAAATTGTCAAAAACTAGAATAAATCAGGCACCTTATAATATGGAAGAGTAGAAGAAGTATACCTCCTAAGCAACATATAGCATATTCATATGACAATTCTAAAAAGGCAAGCGCTTGGCTTCGTCTACCATTTCAGGAATCAAAATCTTACGAGCATGAAAGAAATGTTCAGCCAAATGCTTTGCTTGATCACTGGTTGACATTAAAAAGTGTACATTTAATAAGGATAAAATTATCAGTTTTTCACTTACAATATCGATTAATGTGTTCATTATTCCCAAATTATCTTAACACTCCCCAAATATATTTTTATGTTAAATTAATTTGTAACATGTTAATTTTATTTTAATTTTATAGTATATATATATTTCAAGAATAAAGAGGAGTTGGAACAGGAGGTGAGAAATAAAAAAGAATTGCTAGACCATTTGGAAAACATTATTGAGGAGATGTAATTAATTAAAAAATAATAAAAATAAAAAAATAAAAAAGAGAAAAAGTGGGCAATCATGTTGGTGATGGTTAGGAGGCCATTATGCCACCTGACCATCACCCATGTTTTTCTTGTTTGTTTATGTGATAATAATGAGAAATAATAATAGAATAAAAGAATTTGATGCTGACGGCTGCCTATAAATAGAAGAAGCTTTTGCGAAGAGGGGGAGCTGGGGAGGAAAGAGTAGAGTGAAGCTGAGGAATTTTTTCTTTCTTTCTTTTCTTGTTTTTTTGGTGTAATGAATATCCTTGTAATTTATTACAAAAGTTTGTTAAATAAAATGAGTGTTTTTTTTTTTCTTAAAATGAGTGGCTAATTTTCTAAACTGAGGTGAAATGTGAAGCTTAAGGATTCAAATTATTGAATTAATTATTCTCTCAAATGAATCATAAAGTTTTATTTGTTGTATTTTTCTTCCTCACTAATTTTTTTATGGCATGTTAATTTATAGATCTAAATCACTTCATATTTATATGGCGTTTTGACTTAATGTCGACACTTCAATCTAGTTGTGGCACATTAGATACTTAGTCCCATATTTATCACACTTTAAGTTAGTTAAGAATTAAATGACATAATAATTAATTGGTGAAATAATTGAAAAATACAAATGTGAGAGAGTAGTTATAATTGTAATTTGAAATCCGATAATGGATCACGTAATCTTAGTATATTTTTAAATTGATTCATAGTAATTTCTTTTCCCGCAATTAATTTTCTTTATTTAACAAATTGATTACTAAATTTTAAATTCCATGTGGTTCGACCCTAGACTCGCCGGGTTATATTATAACTAGACACTCTTATACTTATGAGTAATAATACTTTTGAGTCGTGTCAATCACCATAGTTAACTCGAACTCACCAATAACAAACATTCTAGCTACATCCGAAGAAGTGAAATGCCTTTTACTTTTAGCTGAAGGGGCATCTGAAGTTCCTCCAACTTTAAAAGATGAAAGAACTTGAATAGATTTTCTAATGCCGTTTAGAGAAGCCAAGAAATTAATATTAGCTATCAAAGAAGATTGTTTGTCTGCAAACTCTGCTCTATCCTTGCCTGTTGGTCTGCACATTTTTAATTCTCCTCCTCCAGGGCCTGATTTATGGCTTCTGCATGATTGTACTGGGGTTTCATACCCTCGCACTGTTTTGCCTTAGCCTTTAGATAGGCTCGTTATTGTACCAAAAAAAAAGAAGATTGTTTGTCCTCTTTAGGTGCACCATGCATTAAATATTGAAGGAAAACCTTTGCATTGATTGATTTAACGCCACTACTATTATCAGTTTTTTGGGAAAAATTCATTCTTGCAAAAGCTTAGAGAAGTAGTTAAAAGATAATTAAAGAACTATTTCAAGGGAATTGGCATTGCATGGGCATGACACTTCCCATAGTTTTAAATATAGAAGTAGAAGTCGGCAACTATTTAATCAGATCGGCATCAACAACCTTTTATTAATAACAATTTCTCCCTCCTTATTTTGCCGACCGATCTCATGTCCAAGTGCACTTACCTTTTCCTATATCTTTATTAGAAGGGTATTGTTCTTAGTACAACCCAAATCTACCCTCAAGAGGAGGAGGCCTAAGTCACAAACAGTTAAAAGAAAAGAGAATTATGGGAAATAGTTAAAGTATAAACCAAATACCCTAAATATTAAACCGATTCCTCACTTAATAAATGGCCTCTAATTTTTATATATTATGAACCAACTATGTTTTCACCCTTTTTTTTTTTAATTAGGCCGAGTGGGAATAAGGTTGTTTACCTTGGACAAGGTTGAAAGATAAGTAATTCGATCATGTTTGCTAATATTTATGAGTTGAAATAAGCCTTATTTCATCAAGATGATCTCTCTTTTTCTCCATTTCTGCTCAGAGGACAAGTAACCCGCTCAAAATCCTCCATTCAGGTAGAGATAATTGTCCTGGAGCAACATCAAAAGTGCAAAGCATTTTCCTAAAATATTCCTAGAGGAGAAGTCTTACCCTAAAATTAAATATATCTAAACGAAGGGAAATCCAATTCGTTTGAGGATTACTAAGAGTCTCATATATTTTAAGGACTCTAAGTATGAAACTAAAGGGAATCTTTTACTTCGCCTTAAGAAATTCCAAATCTTCTGTAGTAGCTCTGATCTTAGCAAAGGAGTTGTGATCCCTTAAGAATGGATATAGTAGGAACCTAGAACAATCTCATTGAGACAGCTGAGCTATCAAAGCAACACGGGCGATGTGGACAATGGTCCAAATGGAAAACACCGCTTGCATATGGGCTACCAAGCTTAATAAGAATTACCAATAACTGGCATTTTAGTGAAATACCAAGCTATCCCTACTTGAGGGGAAAAGAACCAATGGAAAATTGCCCAACTGGTCGGAATAAAAAAAAAGGACGCTCAAGTACACTTTTATTTAAGTTCAGTAGGTTTCAATTTTAAATGGACTTGAGAACTCTCTCTTAACTCCACTCTTTCTCTCGCTAACTTTAATCTCTTGATATCCACCATTGTTGAGATTCAAGGGTTCTTGAACTCTAAACCTTGATTGGATGATTGAGGAATTTGACTTGAGAGTTAAAGTGTCGTCATCAGCCACTGCTAGCCCTACCTTCGACCTTTATTGTCTTTGTTTTATAGGTTACTTCATAATCTCGACATCCAATTACTATTTTATTTCGTAGTTCAATGTAACTTGCCTACCTCATTTTAGTTCACCATCAGGCTATTTCATTGATTCCATACTCCTTACAAAATCATTTGTAAACAACCAACAAAGTGTTGGCTCCACTGGCAATGGAGTCCCCTTAAGTGGCTTGACTGAGTTTGTTCCCCAGTTCGAGTCGCAGGAAAGTCGCCTTTGTTGGGAGAACATGTGCCTCTCGGTTCGAGCGGAGACTTTTAGTCTGGATTGTGGTACGGGCTTAAAGGTGCCTCCCACAGTTGGGGCCCTCCCTAAGATATCTCGTGGTAAAAAAAAAAAAAATCATTCGTAAACACTTGTTAGCCCATCTCCTTGAAAATATAAATTGATTTGTTGAAAATTGAGTTTGTATGTGTGTGTAGAAATTTTCTAATTCAGAATTTTAAAGTTCGGGTTTCTTGAGCTTTTCCGTTTTTTAAAATTTCAGATCAGAAAATTACTATATATATATATGTGTGTGTGTGTTTTTGTATATGTATAAAAATGTTTCAATCTGCAATTTTAAAATAGAAAAAGTTTTAAAACTTTTAAATCTCATAGTTTTAAAAATTTTACAAAAATTTTCTGTATTTTAAAATTTCAAACCTGAAAACTAGTTTATATGCGTATCTACGTGTGTGTGCATGTGTATTATGTGCCGTCATTTTCATCGTATAAGAAAACAAAACGTAAGGAAAGAAAAAAATCGTGAGGAAATGTGGACACTCGACGTTGTTTAAAAGATGGGAAAACTGAAGCGGACACCTGTGCTACAACCAAAAGGCCAAACCAGTCAAAAATCCAAAAAAACAGAAACTTGAGAGTGCAACATCGATGCTGTCTCGAGAACAACACGCGGCGAAACGAACGCCCAAGGCCTCGACACCACTCACCCTTTAGTCTTTGCTTCTATCCCCTTTTCACTTCACTTATAAAAAAAAAAAAAAAAAAAAAAAAAAGTGTCTTTATGTTATTTTCTTTAAATAAAATAAATTAAAAACACAAGTAGACTTCTGCTCTAATCCGTTTTGTTTTCACTCTAATAAATAAATATAAAAGAAATGGGGAGCAATAAATACCCAAAAAAAACTCGTAACAGAGCCGAGTGAAAGAAAGATAGCAAGAAAGAAAGAGAGTAAGAAGAAACAGAGAGAGCGTTATGCTTTTGCTTTGCTCTGCTTTTTATGGTATTGAATTCCTCTCTTTTATTTAATAAATAGCAACATATATATCATACACACACACACATTAAGCATTCAGAATCAGAGGTGAGTGATAAAGAGTGTCTTTCTTATTCATTTATCCAATTTTTTATTTTAATTAATTAGCTATTTATCGTGTTTCGGATATTTTCTAAAAAAGGTAGTGAATTCAAGCGAGTTCACACTTTCCATTTTTTGTTTTTTTTTTATCTAATTTAATTATTTTTCCTTCTTCTTCTTCCTTTTTAGAGTTGAGAAAATCTGCAAGTCTCAAAAGGATTCTCTAAAACAATCCCCTTTCTTTCTTTTCGTTTCTTGCAAAAAATTTCCTTCTGCTTCGGGATAGCCAAAACGCTGCCGTCTCTCGAATTTTCATCGGGAAAATAAAAACGATCAGTCGATCAATGTGGTCCTCGTCGTGGTCAACGAGAGGTAACTCGAATCTCGAAAACTTCATTCACTGTGTCACCCCCAATCTTCCATCGCGATCGCATCCTCCTCAGGTACTGCCGCCATTGTTTTTGATTTTTTTCAAGATCAAATTTCGATTTTCGATATCTAGTTGTCTGCGTAGATAATTTACATTATGTTTTTCCCCTCTTCCGACACCGAAACGACGCCGTTTCGTGTGGATAATTTTTATTATTTTTAGTTGATTCGGAATAATAAAACAAAATAAAAATTTTGCGGGTCGGGAAAAATTCAGGAAAAAGATAATATCGTACTGTAGTAGTTTTTCAATCAATAATTTCTCCGTTCCGTTTGAGATTTGAGGGAGGTGGGGCCCCTTTTTAGCTTCCTCGACAATTTGAGCCGTACGCGCAACGGAGGAAAACGATTAAACAAAAATAATACTGGTCGTATTTCTTAAGCTGCCAGGAATATTGTCTTGTTTTAAATATTATTTTCAATTGTGCAGTTGATTAGGGGAAGGAAACATAAATTAATAAACTAATTTAAGTGCAATTTAGAGTTGAATTTGGGGGCTTGAATTGTTTCATTTTGTAAGATTTATTTATCCACTGATTGAGGGTTCAGCCTTTTGACCAATTGAATTATTTTTCTGATATTTTTTGGTGACGTGGCAGTGTGCTGTATTAGTTAGCGTGTAACACGTCGGGTGTGAATTTAGTTTATTGGCCCTACCTGCTATAGGTCTATTGCAGTACAGTTGTCAGTTGTGGATAAGATTAGCAACGCATCAACTTCATACTCCAAATCTGAAACGTGACTATTTAAATGTTACAAATACGCCACTAGGTTTTTAGCTCTCGTGGTTAGAGTCAAACCTCACAATTGTGAGATTATGGGTTAAAGTTTTTAATTTTTTTTCTTAATTTAAGTAAAGATATTTTTTTCCTCTTTGAAATATTAGTGGAGTAAATATATCTTGAATATTAAAAAGGATAAAAATACATCTCTCGAATATTTAAAATGATAAAAATTTAGACGGTCTTTAATAAGAATTGATGTAAACTAATCTCAGTAATTTTATGTAATATAAGTTGTACTCTTGAGCAATAATCTCATGTAATAAAAAAAAGGTTACAAATACGACGTTTATAACGACGTAAATAGCAACTTGTAAGTTAATTGAAATAAAAGTTGGTTGTAATGGGCTAGGTAATTATTCTGTACATTTTATTATGCGTGATTACAAGATAAAATAATAATAATAATAATAATTGGTGGTGATTTGCTTTTAATCTTCGAAACAGTTCCAGGGATAAAATGTTTCATGAATTAGGTGCATGCCATGGGAGTTGCTAGCTTTGTGAACTTTTTAAATTAAAATATTTGGAAATTTTGTAATTTAATTTTGTGAAATATTGGCAGAGCTGCATTCATGAACTGAAAAGCCAATGTCAACCAACTGATAAGGAAATTGTTGAATATTTCACTTTGGGAGATCTTTGGAACTGCTACTGTGAATGGAGTGCATATGGTGCTGGTACGCCGGTGGTGTTGAGCAACGGAGAGGAAATTTCGCAATATTATGTCCCTTATCTATCGGCCATCCAGATCTACACTAACAAGTCTCTTGTCGCTTCCAGGTTCTTAATGAATTCATTTTTATGTTTGACGTATCAAATTCAGCGAGCTAGCCATTGTAATAGTGTTATTAGCAATGAGTTTGAGTATATCTATTCAATATAATGTAGGAATCCGAGGGAGGATAGTGATGTGGTAGAATTAGAAAGTGATTCTTGGAGTGATGACAGTGGGAGTGATAAGCTATCGAGGTCCCTCAGCAACAACTCCAGCAGAACTTGGGATGGCATTTCTGAGGATTCAAGCGTAGAACAGGATGGTTCATGGCTGATGACCAATAAGCTTGGCCACCTTTACTTCCAGTATTTTGAGATGGCCTCTCCTTATTGGCGGGTTCCGCTTGCTGACAAGGTAATCCTTTTCCGTATGCACAGTTATGTCATTACTACTAATGGCTTAGCGTTGTCAGCTTCTTCGCGAAATTACAAAATCATAACTTAATTGAGTTTCTTCGCTATATTACAAAGGCATACCATGCTTGACTATTTAATTGAGTATTAGATATTTAACTTTTGTGTGGCATTCAGATAACAGAATTAGCTCGGAATCATCCGGGACTAACAACCCTTAAAAGTGTGGATCTCTCGCCAGCAAGTTGGATGGCTGTTGCTTGGTAAGCATAATTTTCTGTTCTCATTACACGTTTTCTTGATTAATAGGTTCTATCTCTGCCCAACCACTTCAAAGAGACGGCTTAAAGGTGATTTTGTCTTTTCTGACGCTGATAAAATCTGATAAGAGAATTGATTATGCATTAATTTTCTTAAATTTTTTCTAGAAGTACAAGTGGCAGCTGTGTATTGATTACCTATTATAACATGTGATTGATGAGATAATATTAATCATTGCAGAAGTTTTCCTAAGACATGGGAAACTTTGTTGCATACTATTTTTGTTCTGTATTTGGAGATTGATTCTCTTAGGTTTTCATGTGGATGATTTTTAATGATAGGTATCCCATATATCATATTCCATCCCGGAAGAATGAGAAGGACTTGTCAACATGCTTCCTCACTTATCATACACTGTCGTCAATTTTTCAAGGTATTTTTCTTATCTACATAATTCATAGATAAATTATCGCTGGTTGAATGATAAATGCAAGAACATTTTACAATATCTCTTGAAAAGTTAATTGATATTCCTTAATATATTTTTCTCTCCACATTCTCCATGGTTTCCTTGCAATATCGACATGGAACCAGTAAATGCATTGTATGGCCTTTGTTTGGACGGTTTAAATGAGATGGTATTAAGTCAGACATTAACTAACTGAAGTGCCTTCCATTACATCACCACCAGCCTGTTGTGTTTCCCGCTGCTGCTACGTTTCCCCGCACAAATTTTAGACCAGAACAGTTTATTACTTAGCATACCAACTCACTTACCCAAGGGTCTGATTGCGTTCTTTTGCCCATCATGCAATAGTAGCTTGACAAACTGTGTAGAAATGGAAAGAGGCTTATGCTAACTCTGTAGTCCATAATGCTTTATTTTTGGTAAAGTCATTAGCCCTGCCATAGGGGTGTTAAAGTTTTCTGCTTTCTTATTTCCTTATACTTTTCTTGCATTTGGTGGTGAAATATTGTTCTGTACTGGCTTTCTAATTGAAAGGGTATCTGGCAACTGATTATTATTACACATTTAAGAGGGAAAATGAATTGCTATTATCCATATAGGGGGGAACTATGGAGGTTTAGAATCTTAAATTATCTTGTCATACCAAATTTTCACAATCAAATAGTGCATCACCATCATCTCTATTTTCTATCACCAATGATTATATTTTTTTACCACTAGTGCCATAAATCATTTTGGTATTTTCTTTACATAATAAAGAAAGATTTTGACCCGGATTAAGTTATGTCGAGCTTACAATTCAAGTTTGGCATCTCTTTCCACATTATATACTTTTCGGCCTGCCTTAGAGTTTTCTGATGCAGGCATAAAAGAACTTTCTGAATGTTGGGTATCCCTTTCCGTTTATTGCATATTTTGGTGACTTGTGGATGATTGAGCGGGTTCCTTTGGCATACTATTGATGCAATTTATTAATGCTGTATCATGGCTCCTTGTGCTTAGATATTTCTTTTGTCCCTGGCATGATTTTGCAGAGTGTGTTAAGGAATATGATGACACAGATAATTCATGTTGTTCTGAAGTTGGTGAAAGAACAGAAGGTAAGCCAAAAAGAAAAAGCAGCAGCAAGATTGCCCTTACTCCTTTTGGGCTGGCTACTTACAAGATGCTAGGAGATCTTTGGCTAAATCCAGATACAAGCGACCAAGAAAGGATTCTCGATCTTTTCAATGCAGCGGATTCCTGGTTGAAGCAGCTCGGTGTCCACCATCATGACTTCAAATTTTTCGCTTGCCACTCTAACATATAGATCGGTATGTGTTCATGACTCCCCAACCCTTCATTTTGCTTCAGTTCCGGTAAACTCAACGGGAAAACTCCCAATGCTAGCTCTAACCAGTGCGTTTCAAAGGTAGCCCCGGAACCAATGGTATTGTAACTATCTCAAAGCAATGGCTCTCTTCAAAGGATTTTCATGAATTGAGTTGCTTTGTTCTGTGAGGTACTTGTAGACAGACAAGTAGAGCGTGTTGGTAAATTAAATAGGACTCAACATTTCTCTAACTTCCTTCTTTTTCTTTTCGTTTTCTTCATCTTCTCTAGGTCAAGTTTGTGCAGGAAATTTTGTGTTGTATGAATCTAGAACAAGTTTAATCAGAATCATGTGACATGTTCTTGTTGGTAATTCCCCTTTTTAAGGATATGTTTGTAACTGTTGTTCATCTAATTAACTTTGGGAGCAAAAGTCGCCCCACTTTTTCTTGACTAACTAATGTTTGTCAATCACTCGTATAGTCGAATGCAAGTATTTTTGTCAGGGATATTGAATTTTGCTTTTCGTTAATTTTTCAGATAGCCTAGTAGGATGATGTAGCTAATGAGTATCTTTTGGTTATGTTTGGTGCGCCGAACCGTATTGAATTATATTCTATTATAATAAATTATGTTGGAGTTCATTTGTGGTGGAGTACGAATTTTAACTTCACACATAAAAATGAGAAATAATAAATAATGAGTCATAATAAATTTTTTATTATTTATTATTTTATGTGTGTGATTGAAATTCGTACTCTATCATAAGTCAATTCAAACATAACTATAGCCTAAATTATATTATATTGTAATACTGTATATTTAATATTACAAGAACTCACGATTGCTGTAGGTATGATCCGTATTACATTTTTTAATATTTTATATTATTATTTTATTATAAAATTAATTAATTTTAATAATTATTTAAAAAATAAGAATGTTAATCGCCGGCGACTGCGCCGGTTGCCGTCCACCGCCACCGACAACCGCCCACTAGAGATAGTTGAAATCAATATTTCATACCGTTAGAATCCTCTTTGTCGAATCTACACAGCTGCACAGTGATAATAAACAAAAGAAACACCCTTCGCCCAGAAAAGGCTTATCAACTTCAATTCGCCGTGGTGAATTGTCGAAACCGATTATTATCAACTTTCTTTTCCAGCCATATAAGTCTCCTTCATCAGTGATTATTTTATAGATGTGTAGATCTAAACGATAAGGATTCCAAAGACATCAGATTCGACTTCTAAAGACTCCGATGACCGCTAATTAGCGACGATGTGTGGTCGCCGGCGGTGACTATCTATATACTGTGTATATGCAATAACTTATCATTAATTTGTAAATAAATTAAATAATATTAAAAGCATTTTAATAATAAAAAAAATAAAAGAAATGTGCAGATACGCGCAGACCCGGCGGTGAGTGCGAGTCTCAATAATCTATTTTTTTTTTTTTTTTTGACTTTGATGTGCAATTAATACAACGCGGTTAATCTTTGTTTTACTACCAAACATGGACCATTTTAGTACATGTTATCAAACCTGCCCCATTGATGGACCAGGTAATTAAAATTCAAACATGCTAAGTTTTGCTATGAGTTTTTCATATGGTTCAGATTTGTTTCTTTAATATCCTTTTATTAACCATCAATTATTATTTTAGATTTTACTTATACTATGGATTGATAAGGGTCCTAATCAATTCATGATCATTGATTTCGTAGTCAATACAAACTCAGCAATTCAACTAAATCGTAAATTTTTATCTAATTTTTAAGATCCTCTAAAACAAGTAAAAGAAAGTGGCCTTGATTACAAGGTTTTTGACAATATGTGTTTAATCTTTGCTTGTTTATCGTGCAAAAGTAGGGATCTCTTCTAATCATAATTAGCATATATTAAGCTACTGCAAAGGAACCATCAAATTCTTTGTGTTTAGTCAAAATACTACGGCATCTGCTCTATTCTATGGTCAATCTTATCTTTTTAATTTTCCTGGCTTTCAGCCTCTTAATTTAATTATTTTATAAGTTAAGGTAATTGATGCGACAACCTATCCATTTAAGTAGAAAGATTATGGATGATAAAAAAGTAATAATAATAAAAAATGAGAATATAATAATATTTTGAATGTTAAGAAATGTGAACATAATCTTCTTAGCTACGATCAACTTTTTTTCCTTTTTTTTTCTTTTTCCTTTTGAACGTTAGAATTAGGGTGCAGCAGGCACCGTCAAAATTAAA
Source organism: Citrus sinensis (assembly GCF_022201045.2). Lineage (NCBI taxonomy): Eukaryota > Viridiplantae > Streptophyta > Magnoliopsida > Sapindales > Rutaceae > Citrus > Citrus sinensis. The sequence continues at coordinate 25,148,769 of NC_068558.1, read as the reverse complement.
CCCATAAAAAAATCAATTCCTGTGTTCAGCATTAATTTAACTGAAAAAATTGAATCATAGCAATGACTTTAACCATTTCAAAGTAGTTTGGTTTGCTTTTTTGTTTTTATATTGATTTTAAATTAAATTAAGTCTATGATATGTTTTACCGTAGAATAATACCATTAACAGAAGATAACACAAATTTAATATAAAATACATAAAGATATAAAATAAAATTCCTATCTTATAATGATTTTATTTTATCGTGTAGTTAATTTCCTTAAAGAATTAAAATGAATGAAGATTCTTCATGAAACTGAAATCAAACCAAACTAACAATCTTTTTTTTTTTTTTGGAATTAGTGATATATATTTTATAATCAAATATCTACGAATATTTACATCGGATTTTTTTTTGGGGACCAACTACATCTATTTTATTATAGCACAGTTATCCACTATCACAAATAGTATAGGGATATATGCTCCATCGACAAATTAGTGAGAGAAATATCTACCTCCACCCCAATATTATATTAGAGAGGACACATGAGTCCCTCAGGAACTCAAAAGTCTCGAACAACTCTCACACCAGCAATCGTTTACTTCAATGTATATTTATTAAACCAATAATAGTTTAATTATTTAAATCAAATCAATTATCAAGTTTTTGCTAATTTCAAACTAAATCAAACTTAATTTTGATTCTCGATTCGTTCATTATATCGTACAAAATATGTAAAAAGTCAATAAAGAAGTGTGTGGGAATAATAAAGTTAAAATATCATGCTCCTCAAGAATGAGGAGCAGCAATCATGCCCCCCAAAGAGTGGGGAGGAGTAGCCATGCTCCCCAAGAGTGGGGAGCGGAAACCATGGCCCCCAAGAATTGGGAGCAGCAGCCATGCCCTCCAAGAGTGGAGACTAGGAACCATTCTCCCCGAGAGTGGGGGGGGCAAGATCCATGTTTTCCAAGAGTGGGGATCAGCAGCCATGCTCCCTAAGAGTGGGGAGCAGAGATCGTGCTCTACCAAGTGCGAGGACCAGAATTCAAGCACCCCAAGAGTAGGGGATAGCAAAATAAGTCATAGACCATAAGCTTATAGGGATCATAGACACGATTTTAGATCATAGACCACGCAAAAAAACCAAGTCTAAATAGAGCTATTGTTGCATTAAGATCAGCTAAATAAAAGTAAAAAATTAAAAGATATTGCTTGGTCCAAAAGTAGAATAGATGAGACTTGACACGGATAAAATTAGTGAGAATATAAAGAATATCTTGTAATTCAAATCCTAAAGGACAGAGAAGAATTAGAATGAGTTTTAGTTATAAATGAATTTTATCTATAGAGATATAAAGAAAAGGTCTTTCTTAGTATGAGAAACAAGCACCAAAGAAGCTAATATAGTAAATGAGAGTTTAATTATAATTGCAATCTTAATAAAAAAAATTATTTTCTCTATCCATGGATATAGGCCAATGGCCGAACCATGTTAATTCTCTTTTTTTGTATTATTATATCATCCCCACATAAATCAATTCTTTAATTGACTGGATTTCTATGTCAATAGATTAGCGTCGTCTGTGGGGACAATATAAACACTATTATTAAGGTCACATCAAGCTCTCTGTAACTATGAGTTAACGAAGTTGTTGCAACTACATAGCAATTTGCCAACAGTTCCCAATCCACCAAGAAAGTGACGTAGTAGTGCTGGGCCATATCCACCACTTGCACAGCAAGTGGTTGATTTAACGCATAACATGGCCAAGGTTCTCCAGTATATATAGAACCAGGAACATGCAACAAACCTAGATCCAACCCTGTAGGAAGAAAAAAGGGTGGCATAATGATTTGCAATATAATTTGCAAGATGATAATAATAGCCCACAAAGGGTTCGTAAAAAAACCAACTTTGCCATATCAGCTAGAACAACATAGTTTCATGCAAGTCATACTGATCATCCAAGAGACCTCCAATATGTACTGGAAGACAAGCAGGATTTTGCACCAAAAGTTGAATTCAAAACGTCAGTACAAGAAGCATAACTCAGAGGACTCTAATGTTGATCAACATGTCCTGCAGAACCTCACTTGGAGGAGGTGGAACCACATTCATTAAGGACATATTAGAGGCCCCATTGTCAACAAAATTTAAGTTGCCCCAAGTAAAGGTACATGAGGAGAAGGAGACCCAACCAAGCATCTAGAAACTTTTAGGTTGTAGATGGAGTTGTAAGGCGCAATAGGGGCAGCCATGTGTAGGGCTTTCTCCTCGATACTTACAGGAGTGGCATGTAAGTGGTATAGAAAGTTGAAACTCGATTCCATCTAATCATTTATCTAGCTTAGTCAAATATTTACTAGTCAATTTGTGGGAGCAAAAGACCATTAACTTCTTTTAAACTTATATGTTATCAGTGAAGCAGAAGAAAGATGAGTCATTAAAGAACTATATTATTTATTTTAACAAAGAGATAGTGAGGGTAGAAAATTATATAGATGTGGCAGTGTTAACCATCATAATCACAAGGCTATGACCAAGAAGATTCTATTACTCACTCGCCAAGAATGCATTAGAAGCCTTCATTGAGTTACTATTAAGAGCACAAAAATACTCCAATGCCGATGAGTTAATACAAAGAGAGGAATAGATTTGAACCCTCGGAGGTCTAAAGAAAAGAGGAATGATGAACTGGTTAAAAAAAAAGAAATAAACCAAAAGACAACAGGGGACCAAGAATCTCACAAAGCAGATTCTCTAAGTATAACCACTTAATGTACTGAGGGAGTAACAGCTTCTATTGACAAGGGATCTAGGATTGCTGTGGAAGCTTAAAGAAATCACGACTACACTAAATCAAAGAGACAGAATCAAGTATTATAGGTACCACAGAGATCATAGACATTATGCTAATGACTGCTTTAATCTTAAAGAGGAGATGGAGTCTCTAATTCAGAGAGGATATTTAAAGATTTTGTAAGAATAAATGAGCACAGGGTATGCAGAATGATGCCTTAGTTGATGCGCCACAAAATGTTGTTGTAGTGGTAGGAGATTGGATTGATGACCAAGAGGTTGTATGAGGGGCCTTTGCAAGAACTATCTTTAGTGGACTCATAGGAGTAGGGGACTCCAAGAAGACATGAAATGATCATATAAGGGAGGTTAGGGCTACACCAGAAGTTTTACCTACTAACTTGGTAGGTAAACCCTCGAAAGAGGCTAGAATGGAGCATAATACTATCACATTAACATTAAAGGAAGTAAGAGAATGTACCAACCACAAGATGCTTTAGTTATTTTGGTAACCGTAGCAAATAAGAAGGCCTAGCAAACAAGAAGGTTTTTAGAGTACTAATGAACAATGAGAGTTCAGCATACATTTTACAAGTAGCAGCATTTGAAAAGATGAATATAAGAAGAGAAAAACTGAGGCCAATCTATACTCCACTGATTGGCTTTAGCAGAGAGTGCTTAATTCCTCTAGGCAGTATAAATTTGCCAACTACTATTAAAAAAACCACATTATCAAGCTACTAAGATAACAAGCTTCTTAGTAAAGGAGCATCCTTTAGTTTATAATATTATTTTGGATAGACCAGTTTAAACTTTTTCTGAGCAGTAACATCAATTTTATTACTTTATGGTAAATTTTCCTACAGAAACCGAGGTTATATTCTTAAGGGTAGATCAGAAGAAGTCTAGAAAATATTATACCACAGCCTTTAGAGGCAAGATGGACAAATGAGAATGTCTTCAAGTCACGCTTGATCTTAGAAAGGAGAAAAGTGAACAAATGGATCACTAATAGACGAGCTAGACACCATCCGAGTGCAACACGATGACTAAAGTAAGACAATTTATGTTCACTTATTGTTAGCTCTAAAAATACGATCACAACTAGAAGATTTTCTTATAGCACAATCTAATGTGTTTGCATGGTCTCATGAGCACATGCCACGTGTAGATCCAGAAGTGATCGGCCATCGATTAAGTGTAGATCTAAGTCATAAGCTAGTACGACAAAAGAGAAGGTCTTTCAATCTAAAAAAATACAAGGCAATAAAAGATGAGGTGGAGAAACTTTTGAAAACGGGCTTTATTGGAGAGTGCTACTATCCAAGCTTGTTGGCCAATATAATGATGGTTAAAAAGTAAAATGAGAAGTGGATGGATTTTTTCACTGATTTAAATAAAGCATGTCCTAAAAATAACTTTCCTTTACCTAGAATTAATCAGTTGGTCGATGTTACTGCAGAGCATAAGCTAGTTACTTTTATGAGTGCATACCCTGAGTATAACCAAGTTCAAATGTACCGTCCAAATAGGGAAAAGACATCTTTTGTTATGAACAAAGGCCTATATTGCTATAATATTATGCCATTTGCACTAAAAAAAATACAAGAGCGACCTATTAAAAATTGGTCAACAAAATGTTTAATAGCCAGATTATGAGAAATATGAAGGTCCACATAGATGATATATTTGTTAAAAGTAGAAAAATGGATGATCGCAGACCTAGATGAAGCATTTAGATTTTGAAGCAATATAATATAAAGCTATATCGAAGCAAGTGCGCATACGGGATCTCCTCAAGAAAGTTTTTAGGGTTTATGGTTAGCCAATAGGAAATAAAAGCTAACTCAGAAAAATTCATGCCCTTCTGGACATGGAGTCTCTAAAGTCAATTAGAGAATTTCAGATGTTGACAGAAAGAGTTGCAGCCTTGAATTGGTTTATTTCATGAATGACAAATAAATGCCTACTAATCTTCAAAATCCTTAGAGAAAAAAAAATAGTATGGACAGAGGAATGAAAGAAAGACTTCCAGGGAATGAAGAAATATATAAAGAGTCCTCTCATTCTCTTTAAGCCAATATTGAGAGAAGAATCTTTATTTGTATCTGGCCATTTCAGACTTGGTAATAAGTTGAATATTTATAAGAGAAGAAGATAGGGTCTAGAAGCCAATTTATTGTATGAGTTATGCTCTTTTAGATGTTGAGACAAGGTACCCAACTATAGAAATAATGGCCCTAGCACTAGTAGTAGCTGCCAAAAAATTAACGCCTTACTTCTAGGCTCATGCCATAGTAGTGCTCACAAAATAGCACCTAAGACAAATAATACAATGACCAAATGTGTCAGGAAGAATGATTTAGTGGACTGTAGAGCTAGGAGAGCATGATATCAGGTATCGACCTAGAACAACATTAAGGGGCAAGCAACTACAAACTTTATAACAGAATTCACTAATAACTAATTTATGAAGGAGAGAACTAGTAAATCAATTATGCCAATTTGGAGGTTGTACGTCGGTGGATCGTCAACCAACAAAAGAGTGGAGTAAGACTAATTTTAGTGACTTTATAGCATACAAAAATAAGTTTTACTCTCAGGTTTAGATTTCAGGCCTCCAACAATGAAGCAGAGTATGAGACCCTAGTCGTTGGGCTCAGGCTGGTAAAAGAGATATGAGTAGAAAAGTTGAAAATTTTCAGTGATTTATAGTTGATTGTAATCAAGGTATATCTTAGTACAAGGTAAAAGAAAGTAGAATATTAACTTATCTTTAGAAGGTAAAAGAACTACTAATGGATTTTGTATAATACATCATAACTCAGGCTTCGAGGGAGGAAAATAGCAAGACAAATGCCCTTTCAAGATTAGCATTAGACACTGATACAGGCTTCACTAGATTAATCCATGTTGAGTTCTTACAAAATCTGAGTATTAACCACAAAAGGAACTAGAAGATTAATCTTGTTAATATAGTAAGGAGCTAGATGAGTCCTATAATCCGTTTCTTGAGAGATAAAAGATTACCTGATAACAAGAAGAAAGCAAAAAAGATCAAGTTAAGGTTAGCATGATATGTAATTTTAAAAGATGTGTTATACAAGAGAGGATATTCATTACCTTACTTGAGATGTCTATCATATGATGAAGCAAATTATATAATGAGAGAAATCCACAATGGTATTTACGGCAATCACTCGGGTGTAAGGTCATTAGCTTATAAGGCCATTCGCCAAGGGTATTTCTGGCCTACTATGAAGAAATTAATATGCACAAAAATTTGTTCAACAGTGTGACAAATGTCAAAGGTTCTCCAACATACTTCGTCAGCACCCAGAGTAGCTCACCTTAGTTACTAGGCCATGGCCATTTACTCAATGGGCGGTGAACATCATCGATCCAATGCCAACTGACAAGTGGCAAACAAAGTTTACTGTAATGGCTATAGACTATTTAACAAAGTGGGCAAAAGTAGAACCTTTGACATAAATCACAGAACAAAAGACTACCAGATTTACATGGAAGTCTACCATATGCCGGTTCGATATCCCCTAGGCCATCATGACAAACAATAAGAAACAGTTTGATAATACCGATTTTAAGGGGTTATACGAAGACTTTGGGACAAACTTTTTCTCTTCACTAGTTCATCCTCTAGTAAACAGATAGCTGAAAGTTATCAATAAAATAATTAAGCACCACTTTAGAATCAAATTGGAGAAGCAAAAAGGGGCTTGGGTAGATAAATTACTATTTGTACTGTGGACCTACAAAACCACACACACCTCAGCAATAAGAGAAACTTCATACTCTCTTGCGTCTACGTCTAGGACAGGAGCAGTAACTCCTGTAAACCTTTGCATGCCCTTTTATAGGGTGTAGTACTTTTAACTCGAGGAAAACCTAAAGTAACTGAACTTAAGTCTAGACCTAGTAGAAGAAAAGATGGAGCAAGCTCAGCTTAGAGCAACAACACACTACAAAAGGGCAGCTAGGTACTTTAACTCAAAGATAAAGCCAATAATCTTTTGTGTTCTTGTTCTCAGAAAAATATCTCAGAGTGCAAAAGAGAAAAATGTCAATTTGCTAAGGCCAAATTGGGAAGGCCCTTATAGAGTGGTAGAGATTGTCAGGCCTAAGACTTATAGGCTCAAAGATATGAATGAGATCGTGCTTCCACATTTTTGGAATGCAAAGCATTTGAGGAATTATTACCAATAATAAAGCACCATTGGTTGCTTTTCTTTACCAAAAATTTAAACATTTAATAAGGCTTTCTTTAAATCATTAGAAATATTTTTTTTTTATGCTAACAGGAGGTTGTTACCAATTAGCACCGGTAAGAGTTTATTTAATAATAAAGCATATCATTAGCTTGCTATAGAATTTCATGATATTGTTTAAAGTTTTCTTTTTATTTAAATTCAAGAAGTTAAGAATTTCCTGGTTCCCTAAAGTGGGGAACAACAGGAGAGGTTAAAGATTTCCTGATCCTCCAAAGAGGAGAGCAATAGGAAAAGTTAATAGTATTTCCTGCTCTTCTAAGGGAAAAAAAAAAAAAAGCAAGGAAAGCAAAATAATTTTTGTTACCCTCATAAAAAAAAAAATACAAAAGCAATGAAGAGGCAAGGATCAGTAAATTATTAGTGTCAAATAAATTAATAAAGACAGAAGAAGCATGCCTAATTTACATAAAATTCTTTCTCCCAAGACCTTTTATATAATAAAAAGACCCAGAGAACTAGCGTGGTACGACCCTAGGCCTACTTCTACGGGTTAAAAAAATAAATCTTTTATTGGCACCACAGTTATAATTAAGCTCTTACTCTCTTCACTACTTTTTTCGGTGCTTGTTCCTTATACTAAGAGAGACTTTTTTTAATAACTTTCTATAGATAAAATATATTTCTAACTGAAACTTGTCCTAATTCTCCTCTATCCTTTAGGATTTAAATTACAAGATATTCTTTCATTTCTTACTATAACATCCTTTGATTGTTGACTTTTATTTAGCTAAACTTAATACAACAATAGCTTTTTTATTTAGATTTGGTCTTTTTGCGTGGTCCATGATCTAAAACCAGGTCTATGGTCCTTATAGGCTTATGGTGCATGACTTTTTTTGCTATCACTACTTTTGGAGTGCATGAATTCTAGTCCCCAAATTTAGTAAAACCCGATCTCTACTCCCTACTCTTGGGGAATATGGCTACTGGTCCTCACTCTTAGAGAGCTTGGATTTTGGTCTCCACTCTTAAGGAGCATGGTTGTTGGTCCCACTCTTGGGAAGTATAATTGCTGGTTCCCACTCTTAGGAAGTATAGCTCCTGCTCCTTACTATTGAGGGGCATGGTTTCTGCTCCCCACTTTTGAGGAGCATGGCTTCTGGTCTTTACTCTTGAGGAGTATGGTTACTGGTCCCCATTCTTAGGAAGCATGGCTCACATTCCATACTTTTAAGGGCATGGTTATTGTAACTTACTCCTAAGGGGACATAGTTTCTACCCCTCACTATTTGGAAGCATGGTTGTTAGTCCCCACTCTTGAGAAGTATGGCTCATGTTCCCTACTCATGGGGAGCTAACTTTTAACTTTACAATTTCCACACACTCAATTATTGACTTTTTACACATTTTATACAATAGTTACTCCCCAACTCTTAGTTTCTAGTTCCACCAAAACCAAAAGCATAAAAGCTTAAGTCGTTTCTGTCTCCATATCTTCTATATGAACTATTTTTTACACCATTCGTCGATACCGTTGAAGTTCCATTTCTTTGCCTTTCATTTTCTTTTGTGGGTGTTTTTTTTTTCTTTTAAAATTTTTCAATGTCTTTAAATTTCGACAATAGTTCTAACTCTTTCTATCATGACTGCTTTGGTGATGATGATTATTATCTTATATTAATTGACTAAACACCCTCTGTTGTATATTCTACTCTCGCGTCATTTATCCCTGATAACCAAACCAACTTCCAATCCAACTTTGATAGGTCTATCGATAAGGTAAAGAATAAGATATTTGAAAAATCTATCTCATCTCTTTGAGTCAAATATGAGATTCCAAGTTCAATTAAACTTAAAAATGTACAAACTACTAAGCTTGCTAGTCAGCCTCTTCCTAGGACTGTCGCTTTTTATCCTGACTTTTTCTAATGTGACATTATTCCTATTATACCATTTTTTGAGGTACATGCTTATCTACCTTAACTGTGCTCCGGCACAGCTTTGCCCCAGTGCTTAGTGGATCACAATTAGCATGTATATCGCATAAAAATTAAAAGGTTTCCTTGACCCTACATTTAGTTAATTTCAACGAGTTTATCAACTAATGAGTCTTTTATGAGGTAAAAACTCCTCTTTCAAAGACTAGTATTATGTTTGAACTTGGGCTAAGTCTCTCCCTATAATTATTCAAGACAAATCACATAATGGTTTTTGGAAGAATTCTTATTTTTTACTCTCAAGGATTGGGAGTTAAGGGATTTTCCTTGGTTATCGGACTCGAACTCACTTTTCCACCATAGGAAGCTTCATAGAAAATCTTTTTAGAATATGTTTGTCTTTACTCTCAAGGATTGGGAGCTAGGGGATTTTCCCTGTTTGTCTTTACTCTTTTTTTTTTCTTTTCAACAGTGTTATGAAGCTGCGCTTCTATCAATCTCACTGAGCAAGGTCAGATTGACAAAGTTTTTGAAGACCTTGATAACTTAAAATCCTAGAAATATCTTTCTCAAATAGGCTTTCTAACTATTTTTGTCTTTACCTCTCCTGCTTCTATTATTATTCCACCATTAGGTGAGCTTCTGTTTAAGAATAACAATTTTTATGTTGCAAAATGATTGTAATATTTTTTTTTTAACCAAGCCTCTTGAGACGACGTTTCTCGAAAAAAGAAAAAGAAAATAGACAAGTATCTAGCCTCAAAGATTCGTATAAACATAAGGATAAACATGTCTTTTGAGCCATGGAGTCATCACCTCAAGCTGTGGGATCATATTCCCAAGTTGCGGGATTATCCTCCTAGGCAATTGCAACTAATCAAGGGTAACACCAAACATATAAAATTGCTCCAGGTTGTAGCAAAAAACTTTTTTTTTCAATTTTCACTCATAAAACTTTGTATCTACAATCTATAGGCTCTCATTTTGCATTTGCATCCACTAATGCTCCTATGTCCATACCTTTTCCAGTAAATCCTGACTAAAAAAAACTATGCCCTTTTTTAAAGATTTGCAGAACTTCACTTGGGAAGATCCTTCTCAAGCTTACTTGAACTATTTTGTTCAAGTTTGACCTCAATATGTAGTTTCTAATGACATGAAGCATTTGAGAGTTTTGATCTTGTTGATGTCATGCTTGTCAAAGTTTGCCAGGTGTCATACAATATTGTTTTTTTGTTACTATTATTGGTATAAGGTTGGATCCTAACTTTGCTCATCCCCTGGAGTTTAGTTGTGTTATTTAAGCATCAAGGAAAAAGATAAAAACCCTGATGCTGGAGAGGGATGCTTTACTTGAGTCGGGTCAAGCTTTTAGGAGAAGCATTGATGAGTCAAAAAAATGTTTGAGAGAAGAGAAAGCTCTCGTGGGCAATTGAAATTAGATTTTAGTGTTGCAAAGGAAGAGCTAATTCAATCCAGTTGGATTTTAATACTGCAAAAAAAGAGCTAAATCAATTTAATTGGATTTTAATGCTGCAAAGAAAAACCTAGCTTAATCTCAGTCCCAAGTTCAAAAATTATTCAGCTTTCTCGACCAATTAAACCTCTAAATTCCAAGTATGAAGGCTTCAACTATTGAGGAGTTCAAAACTTCTGTTGAGTTTGAGAATATCCTTAGCAAGGAATTTTTAAAAGATCACGTAAAAGACCATGATAGAAAGTCATTAACCTCAACTTGATTACCGTTTTCTAGAAGATTGATGATATTGGTTGCTAGTTATGTGTATGGTGCAACTTCTTTTATTAGCTCTTAGTTGTTGCTTTTGTTTTTTTTTACACTCTTCTCCGTAATAATGTTGTTCCAGTAATAAAATTATAAACTGGACATGGTCTTTCTGTTTTATTAATCTATTTGAGACAAGTAGTTTGCTAATCCTTGCCCTTTGACTGCTTTTGTGGATTTTTTTTTTTGTGAAGGTAACAAAAATACTTATTACAGAGCATAAAGGAAAAAAAAAACAACTAAGAGCTAATGGAAAAAGCAGCATCGTGCACATAATTGGCAATCAATATCATCAATCTTATAGAAAGTGGTGGTCAAGTTGAGGATAACGACTCTCCATCATGGTCTTAAAGTTTGCATCACTTTTTTAAAAGTTCCTCATCAAGGAAATTCTCAAACTCAACAGAAGTTTTGAACTTCTCAATGGCTAAAGCCTTTATACGTAGAATTTGTTGGTTTAGTTGGTCAAGAGAGCTGGATAGTTCTTGAACTTGGGACTAATATTGAGCTAGTTTTCCTTTACAGCATTAAAATCCAATTAGGATTGAGTTAGCTCTTCCTTTGCAATATTAAAATCCAATCTCAATTGAGCCACGAGAGCTTTCTCTTCTTTCAAACATTTTTCCAACTCATTAATCCTTTCCTCAGAAGCTTGACTCGACTCAAGTAAAACATTTCTCTTCGGCTTTAGGGTTTTTATCTTCTTTCTTGATACTTGAACAGCACAACCAAGCTGCAGAGGGATGGACGAAGTTAGGATCCAACCTCATACCAATAATGGCAACCAAAAAGCATTACGGTATAATACCTGACAAACATCGGCAAGCATGACATCAATAATATTATAACTCTTAATTTGCGTCACATTATCAAAATATTATAACTCTTAATTTGTGTCACATTATCAAAAGAGACATATTAAGGTCCAAGTTGAATAAAAGAGTTCAAGTATACCTGAGAAGGATCTTCCTAAGTGAAGTTCTAGAATCCTTTAAAAGAAGCAGAGCTCCTTAGCTGAAATCTACTAGAAAAGGTGTGGACATAGGAGCATTAGTAGAGACAAATGTAGAGCGAGAGCTTGCAGACTGTGGATACAAAGTTTCTTGCTATGATCCTAAAGTAGTTTCAGGTGTCTGCCGTAACCCTTGAGTAGTTGTAACTACCTGGGAGGATGTTCTCGGAAGTTGAAATGATGATCCGACAACTGGAGGTGATTACCTTATTTTCGTCTTTTTCAAGCAATGTCTTCTACAAGAAGCATAAATAAAAAAAAGTAAAATATCACAATCATTCTACAACATAAAAATTACTATTCTTGAATAAAAGCTCACCTGCTAGTGGAATAATGGTAGAAGCAGAAGAGATAAAGCCAAATACAGTTAGAAAGCATATTTCCAAGGTCGTAAGTTTTCATATTCTTTAAAAACTTGGTCAATCAGACCTTACTCAGCAGGATTGATAGAGGTGCAACTCCATTATAATTATAAAAAAAAAAAGCATATTGCGTTTAAAAAAAAAACATTCTACAAAAATTTCCTATGAAGCTACTTAGGGTGGAAAATGAGTTTGAACTCGATAGCCAGGGTACGTGTCGGAAAATTTCTCTAGCTCCCAATCACTGAGGGTGAAAAGCCAAGAATCCTTTTAGGAATCATTATGTGATTTGTCTTGAATAATTAAAGGGGGATACTTAGCCCAAGTTCGGATATAATATCAGCCTTTGAAAGAGGAGTTTTTACCACATAAAAGACTCACTAATTGGTAAACTCGCTGAAATAGACTAAATGTAGTACCACACAAATCTCTTAATTTTCGTGCAATATATATATCAATCACTGCACACCAAATATTAGGGCAAAGCTGTGCTAGAGCATTTAAGGTAGATAAGCATATGCCTCAAAAAAGTGTGTAATGGTAACCTAATACCATATCAGAAAAAATATGGATGAAAAGCGACAACCTCAAGAAAAGGCTGACTAGGAAGCTTCCTAGTTTGTGCTTTTCTAAGTTCAATTGAACTTAAAATCTCATATTTGACTCTTAAGGATGAGATGGATTCTTTAGATATCCCATTCCCCGCCTCATCGATGGACCAGACAGAGTTGGATTGGAAGTTGGTTTGGTTATCAGGGACAAATGATGTGAGATTTACAACAAGGGTGATTGATATACAATAATAATAATCATTATCATCAAAGTAGTCATGATAGAAGGAGTTAAGACTATCCTCATAATTTAAAGACATTGAAAATTCAAAAAGAAAATAAAAAAACACTCATGAGGGAAAGTGAAAGCCAAAGAGATGCAAGTTGAACAATGTCAATGAATGGTGTCAAAATTAGTTTGTATAGAAGGTACGAAGAGAGAAACAACTTAAGCTCTTATACTTTTGGCTCTGGTGGAACTAGAAACCAAGAGCTATGTGAGTAGCTCTTATACAAAATGTGTGAAAAGCCAACAAAGGAGTATGCAAGAATGGAGAAGTTGAGAAGTCGTGCTCACTAGGAGTGGGGAACATGAGTCATACTCCCCAAGAATTGTTGTATTAAGCCCAGCTTAGTAAAAGTCAACAATTGAACGATATTGCTTGGTTTAGAAGTAAAATCGATGAGGCTTGACACGGATATAAAATGGTGAGAAGATAAAAAAATATCTTTTAATTCAAATCCTAAAGAAGAGAGGAGAATTAGGATGAGTTTTAGTTAGAAATGAATTTTATCTGTAGAGAGCTATAAAGAAAAAGTCTCTCTTAGTATAGGAAGCAAGCATTGAAAAAAAATAGTGAAGAGAGTGAGAGTTTAATTGTAATTGCGATCCTAAGAATATTTTTATTTTCTCTACCCGTGGACGTATGCAAAGGGCAAAACCACGTTAGTTTTTTATATTTTTTTATTATATCGCCCGCACCTAAATTAATTTTCTAATTGACTAGATTTCTATTTCAACACATTCAATCAATTAACACTCAAAACAAATAATTATAACATTGAAAAAGAGTAATATTAAGGCCACGTACCATTCAAAGTTCAAACTAAATTAATCGGAAAAGGATTGTGAACCCCCTAACGTTTAGGAAAAATAATATAAAACCCCTTAATATTTAAAAAAAGACATATAACCCATATTTTTGTTAGTAAATTCAATTTGTTTTAATAATAAATTTATTTTTAATTTATAATTACTTTTATGTTCCTATAATAAATAAATTAATATATTGACCTAAGATATATAGTCGATAACGTGTATAATAAAATGAATAACTTTTTATTTAAAACTTAAAATTGGAATATAATTACCTTTTTCCCTAGTTATCCACTCTAAATTATCAATATACCCTTCCAAATAAAAAATGATGAATGGATAAAATTAAAATTCACTCTAAAAATAATGAATAATTTGGATAAAAGGTAATTATATCTTAATTTTAAGTTTTAAATAAAAAATTATTAATTTCATTATACGCATGATATATCTTAAGTTAATATTTTAATTTATTTATTATACAGACATAATAATAATTATAAATTAAAAATAAATTTGCTATTAAAACAAACAAAATTTATTAATAAAAGAGGATTATATATATCATTTTTAAAAAATTAAAAAATTTTATATCTTTTTTTTTCAAACGTTAGGGGCTGATTGTCGTTTTCCCTTGAATTAATAGCTAAACCTAGTAAATTATAACGGCTTTTGCTACGTTACATGCACGTAAGGTATAGCCTCTCACAAAGTTGGTGGGCCCAAGTGAGACCCACATATGAGTTTTGTGAGAGACTGTACCTTACGTGCATGTAACGTAGCAACTCCCAATTATAACATAACGGGCATGAATTTATTTGCTTTATTAAAAACTCTAATTAGACGGTTGGATTTACACCTGACGTACCATTAGTGGACAGCGGAGCTGAGACGGTTATAAGTACAAACTGGTCTAGAGTTACTAAATTCCTAATCCCAAACAACACCCACAGCCAAGGACAAAAAATACGCGCATTTGAATTTTGAACTGCTGAGTGTCTTTTCTTATATATCAAGCAAGCATTAGAAATATAGGTTCTTATCACCAAGATCTCTAATTTCTTATTTATTCTCAAACAAAGAATAGTTTGTCCCTTATGTTAAGTTGGCCCTTCGTTACTAATTCAAATGACCAAAATACCCTTTCGGTTTAAAGGTTGGTTACTCTTCATTGTTTGTTTTACTTGCAATTATTGAAACACGTTAAACTTTTATTAAATTATACACAAATATTATAATCAAAATCAGTTTTATGACTTATCTAAGATCGATTTTGTACAATTTTTACAATAATCAATGGGCCATATTATTGTATTTTTACACTTAAGAACAAGGGATAGTGCCTTAAAAATATCTCCATTAAAAAGTGACGTACACATATCAAATTTGAACTTCACTAAAATATATCTTCAACTCTTTCTCATTACTCTCAATTATCCGATTGGTTCTTTTAATTGACATTGTGATAAATTTTTACATCGATTGACTATCTATAGAAACACTAGAACCAGAAGAAAGTAATACTGTATACAAAGATAAAAGTCAAAGTATAATTATCACAAATTTAAATTTGAGTAAACAAAAGTTATTATAAACTTATATATATGGATATTCGTATGAAGTAAAAGGATTAAAGAAATTATATAAAAAAAAAATAGAAAGTAAGATGAATTTCGCTTTTTTTTTCCAATGATAGAAAGTAAATGAGAGATAGTATTTATACTAAATCATGATTTGTAATGTCGTTTGATATTTTACTAATATTGTATATATAAACTCTGACATAAAAAATTTATTTGTACAAATTAAGACAATAATGTTACTTATTGTTATTTCAAGAAAATAAATAATATGAAATATGAGACAATAGTACAACATACCACATTATTTATATAATAATTTATGCTTTTAGTAGTATTATTGTTTTGTTTTAGAGTGTGTTTGGCATCTCGCATAACATGTGACTGAATTATATTATGCAATGCAGTCTTATGTTTGGACTGCAGCAACTACCACATTAGTTATTTTCTCTTTTTTTTTCCTATATTATGACAAAATAAAAATAAAAATAAAATTGTAATTTAATGTCACATTATTTAATAATAAATTATAATTAATAGACATTGACGAATTTATATAATATTATTGAATAATATTATATTTCATTCTATTTTTACATAATTAATAAAAAAATATAATATAATATTATGTTATCTAGTGATATTATATTATATTATATTACAAATAATATAATATACAAAATAAATTATTTAGTATAACTAATAATAAATTTTAAATAATATTAATGTAAAATAATGATATACAAATATTATATAATAATATTGTCTACTACACGAAACATGACCAAGCTACGATATATCATGATGCAATACGACAAAGAAAATGTATTTTTTACCCTTAAGATTTGATATAATAGCACATTTCATTCTTACTATTTAAATAATAGCTCATTTCATCCCTATTTTTTAAATAATAGCCCAAAATACCCTTTCATTAATTTACTATTAGTATATGGCATAGTGCATTGAGCACAAAATAAGATTTCCAAATAATGATAAATTATTTTAAAATAAACTCTTAAACACAATAAAAAAAATCTACCTTTAGGCAGAAATTTAAAATTTTAGGGTAACTTAATAAGTAAACAATAATAATACGACATAATCTGTAAAATAGATATTTGGGATAAAAAAAATAGATTTCACAGGCATCAACCTAAGTATTTTTTTTTAAAAAAAATCCTTTAGCTTGTTCTTAACTTTGATTCGGTCAAGATAAATAAATAAATAATCAATCAATATTATTGTTCTGCTAAAAGTAAACACAAGCTACTTCATTTACTTAAAAAAAATGCACACTAAAGATATAAAAACACATATTTAAAAATACTATAAAATAAAATAGACTACATTAGAGTGTGTGTGTGTGTATATATATATATATATATATATATTAATTTTTTAGCATCTCCTTGACCTTTATATAGACAATGACCCTTGATTGGAAAATTATTATTATTATTATTTATAAAAAAAATTAGGTGATGTTTGTTTTTTAGTTTGAAATTTGAATTTAACTTTTTTTTCAGACATATGTTTATTTTAGGTTGTTTTTTTTTTTAACTTATCACTTATTGTTAGACAATTTTATCTGAATAGAAAAAGTCTACTTTTATCTTGACTCTGAAGTGTAAATAAAAAATTTCAATTTCAAATCTCAAAAATACCCTTAATAATTCATGTATTTCCAATTTATGTATAAACCTAATATTTTTGTATGATTCTTGAAGTTATTTTTTTTAATTGCTTTAAATTTTTATTCACATGATAACATTAATTAAATTGAAATATTGAACAAATCAAATTATTTTCATTGTGTAAATCAAAAATAAAATAACAATGTTGACTTTATAATAAAATTAGATGTTATCATTACATTTTTTTATTAAAAAATTAAATTAAGATCAACAATGATAGTATTTTTTTTTTTAATGCTACCAAACTAATCAACTTGTAAAAATTATAAATTGTGTAGAACAAATATATGCACCACTTAAAAGGATATTTATGTCAAACTATTAGCATTTAAGTTTTTTTTCTTCAGATGTTGAAAAAGGAAAAAAAGATCATGCCATTAAGATATTTTCATTCAGACATATTTAAACTTCAACTAAATTTAGACCTATTCGCATTTAAGATAAAAAAACAAACGCAACCCTAGTTAACTTCATTAAAAAAATTTAATGAACACACATACGCGCGCGTGTTTCTATATATATATAGTGTTATTTTTGTTTCATTAAATTATTCTTAAATTTTAAATTTATGAAGAAAGTTGGATGGTATTTAATTGTTCTTGAGATTTTTTATTTTTAAAATGATTTTTATTTATTTAACTAGAAATTTTATTTTACCCTCAATGAATTATAGAATAAACTAATTTTAAATTTACATAAGGATATTTAAGGTTATTTATTAAAAAAAGGATGAAAAGAGATATTGTTTAAAAAATTAAAATAAAAAAAATTATTGTATCAAATCCTAAAGGTAAAAAAGTTTTTTTTTTTTTTTTTTTCAATTCAGTAGGACAAATGCAACCTTTGATTTCAACCCGATGACTAAAAAGTAGAAAATTTGGTCATTTTAAATTGGACACAAACCGGGACCTATTTCATACAATTCCTAAAGCTATGTCATCATTTCAAAATAAATTCAAAATTAGTAGCGTAGATGATATTATCCATATTTAATAATAAAGAAACAAAAAAAAACGAAGCATCCCATTTACAGTGTTATCGCCCAAATCGGAGGAATTTGATTCGAACAAGTTGAGAAGCAAAGAATATATATATCGTTACCATCATTATTTTACACAATAAACAAAACTACAATTTTTTCATTTTGAGTTTTTTTTCTTAATTTACTTGAAATTTG
Source organism: Citrus sinensis (assembly GCF_022201045.2). Taxonomy (NCBI): domain Eukaryota; kingdom Viridiplantae; phylum Streptophyta; class Magnoliopsida; order Sapindales; family Rutaceae; genus Citrus; species Citrus sinensis. The sequence goes on along the minus strand of NC_068558.1, from coordinate 25,130,559 downwards.
AAGAAATGATTTCATTTTTTGTCGGTTTAATCATTGGAGCGATTGGTGTAGTGGCAGTGGAAGCAGCGGCAGTGTTGTATTTCATCTACAAATTGAATCAGAAAACGAAGAAAGCGGCGTCGTTTTCGCCTTCCCCTTCATCAGTAGATTCCAGTGAAGTGCTTGATCCTCAACAGTCTCTTGAATTTGCTTACAAGAAGCAGGTACTTGATCTCGTACTTGTTTATACATGTATGCTTAATTTCTTGATTGGTAGAAGCTATTGTGTTTATGATTCTTCAATTTGAACTAATTTTGCTCGGTAAATTAATTGAAATTTTCAGCATTTTATTTATTTATCGTTCTTAGTGATATTGTGTTACAAATTCTTATTCAAATTTTATGTGTACAGACTGATGCGACATGAAAATAAATAATAGACAGGTGAAAATAAAAAAATTGTTGAAATTAGTTAAAGGAGATTATGCTGGAGAAATATGGCAGTTTAAAGTAGGCTTTTTGTTTTTTTTAATGTGCTAGCTTATTTCTGTGCTTCTCAGGGATACGTTTGGGTTTTGGAACCAGAAAAAGTACCAAAAGAAAAATTTTCGAAAGAGCAAAAGAAAAAAAAGGAGTTCTTGGAGGTTTATCCCGTTCGCAAGTATGCAAAAATAAAGCATCGAGCTCTTATTTTGACCAGCACAGATGGTTCCCAGACAAGTTTTCCGCTTAAGGGTTGCGAAATTAAAGCTGTCTCTGCCTCAAGTCTATCCTCGAGAAAATGGTATACATGGGCCCTTCATTCTGTTTGCTTACTGTAGGCATACTTTTCTAATCAATATTTCAACGGAGAATGCTTCTCAAGTTGTGGTAATTCTTTTGGATTTTAATTGGAGCTATAAGGGAAGTGGCAAGTCAAAAGACTTTCTGCTTATTACCTCATCTCTTAGGATTCAGAAGCAGTAATATAGAAGCCCCTTAGTAATTGTGTGTACATAGATGAGATAATAGTATTTAGCAATAGCTAAATAGATCATAAAAGTTTCCAATAACAAATATTTAAAGAATTTTAGATCAAGTACAAATAATTATTAGCAAAAAGATGGGTGCAGGAAAAAAAAAATTGAATTCTCGAGAACATATATTGCATGCATATTATGCATTTCCAAGATGTAGATTCTGGTTATAACATTAGGCTTTTTCTCTTTTTTTTTTCTTCGTTGCGCTAAACCATGTAATATTATTCAAGAATCTATTTGGTCATAATTGATCCGCATGTCTTAAAAATTATAAAAATTTTCTTCTTATACACATAACTGTTTTACAGGGCAAAAAGATTCCCCATAAAAGTGGAAAACAAGAGTTCAGTGTTATACAATGGAAGTAAACTAATTTATATTTTTCTGGAGACTTCCTGGGAAAAGGAGGCATGGTGTAAAGCCCTTCGTCTTGCTTCATGTGAGGACAAAAAAAGACTAGAATGGTTCACCAAGTTGAATGAAGACTTCCACATTTACCTGACAACTTTAGTCGCTGGATATCCTTCATTTACAAAGCCTTCAATGGGTATGACTGGCGAGTCCCCTTCAATGGGGCTGATTGCTGACCCAATGGAGAAGGCGAGTAGGTACGATGGGTCTTCATCAAAGGTTCGACTGCTATGGAAAAAACTTGCCAGAAAGGCTTCAAAACCTTGTATAGAAAGTAAGGCTCTTTCATCCTATTCAGGTCGTGAAGAAAGAAATGTTTATGAGAAATTTCGTCCATTCCAAGATTCAGTTTTGGGTGCTACCTCAGTGAAATCCAGAACATCAAAGGTGCCGAACTGTTCTGGAGAGGAAAATGCGGAACCACTATCATCAACATTTCCACGATCAAAAAGCCAGAGTCAGCTCTCTGTTGTCTCTGATGCAGACTCTGATGACAAGTTTATTGTTGATGAGGCGACACTCTGCTGGAATTTGTTAATCTTTCGGCTCTTTTTTGATGCCAAAATTAATGTAGGGGTGAAAAGCTCCATTCAGGCACGAATCCAGGTCTGTTACTTTCCCAATCAAGATTTATTTTGTAGTTGTAGTTATGAAGATGTGTTCCGGGACTGATTTTAAATGTCACAAACTGTTCCTTTGTTTTGTATTTCCACGTTAAATTTTGTGGATAAGTTGGTAATATAGATTATACTCTCCGAGGCATAAATATTATCTCACCTGCTGATGTTAGGTATGGCTTTAGTCTGCACATTATTTGTTTTGTTTACAGCCAATCAGTATTTGGTTTACCTATCTATCTGCCTATCTATCTATCTATCTATTTCAGATTCATTAGTACATGGGGCCAAATGTTTACTGTTGTTGCCTCTACTAAGCTATTCCGAAATTTATGTGGTTCTTCTGGTGTTGTTTAGATGTTGATGTAAGCCTGTTCCTTCTTGTTGTTATAACAGAGGGCATTGTCGCATATGAGAACCCCAAGTTACATCGGTGAAATCATCTGTACTGACATAGACACCGGAAATCTCCCACCTTATGTCCATGGTATGAGGGTTCTTCCTACAGACATGAATGAAGTATGGGCATTCGAAGTTGACATTGAATATGCTGGTGGTGTAGTTTTAGATGTTGAAACAAGACTTGAAGTCCGTGAACTAGATCTCCATAAGGGCATAGTGGATGCAAATTCAGAAGAGGCAGGCGCTGTGGGGGATGTTTCTTCAGATCTTCTTGAAGGCTTTGAATATTTTGGAAAGCAGTTGAATATATCCGAAGGGACTTTTGATGGACAAGACCACAAGGATCAAGGCGACCCTAAGCCTGGTTAGTAAGAAAATTTGTGTTTGGTTTCTAGATGAATGTTGCATGCATATATTTTAGATGATTCTGGATACATTTTCCCTTGAATATGGGTTAAAAGATTTAAATGTGATGCATACTGTGCAATTTTATGGTAAGAGTTCACTATTGATTTCTCTTATAAAATAATGTTTGGATTTTAAGGATTTCAAGTCTGGGTTGAGAAATTGTAATATGGATAGTACTTCCGTGCACTTTTTAAGAGCAATTTCTTAATAATTTATTTGTGAGAGCCTAGTTACTCGATACCTAGCAGCCTAGCAGCTGTTGCTCTTTGACATATCCTGTTAGATGAGATCTGCAAATAGGTTTAAGGCTGTTGCGGAAGCAACTTCTCCATATTATGAAGCATGCGCAAGTTGCAGTTCTCTTTTTTCTGGATATTAGAGAAACAAAATTCTCCAGCTGATGGTGTTGAACTTGCTTAGATCACTATTTAATGTTATTTTATTGACCTCAACTTTGTTAATCCTTCGGTACGTGTTTTCATGCTTTGCTGAGGCCAGTCATGGTGTTGTAGAAGTCAACAAGAAAGTTTTGTCCTCGTTTCTTTTGTATAAAATTTTATGAATGTTTTTATCTTTTCTCTTGGATTTTATTGATTAACCATAATGTTATATTGTGTTTTCTGGTTTTGTTCTGATGATAGTTGTTGAACTCTGTTATTACTTTGGTGACAATGTGCTACATAATGGAGAGAGAAAGGAGAGGGGGGGGGGGGGGGGGGGGGGCGCGGGTGTTGTTTGTTTTAGCTAGTGGATTCTGATGAATGAATGTCTGAGGTAATTTTAAACAATGTGGGTGTCTTTATTGCGTGAACTTATGATTTTCTTAACAATTACACTTACCGCAGAAAAGTTTTGTCGTCAAAAGTTCGAGTTAGATTGGTGTCTCTCTGACAGTCAAAATTACCAATTAATTAAACCTAAAATTCTTAGTGGCGAAGCATTGTGACTCAATGAGCTGAATGAATGATTCTAAAAATCACGAGGGCGAACTGAATGGGAGTATGAAAAGTCTGTTAACGTTGAACCTCTCTAACTTTTTCATGTTAGCGAATCAATATGGTCAATTTGTGATAATTTCTTCTTCATGTTTTGCATCCTACTTTTTCTTATTCATGAGAAATGACATTTTACATCCTAATTCTGTTACAGATGGCTTAAAGAACAACAGAAGCACTATGCCTGTGTCAACTTCTGGATCCAGGTGGAAGTCTATTCTAAATTCCATAGCCAAACAGGTTTCTCAGGTTTGTGAGCAATTCTTGTTCTTGAACTGAACTAGTTTCTAACTAGACAGGCACCCAAATCTATGCATACACACATCATTCTCTTTCTACTGCAATGAAACTTTTGATTCATACACAATAAAAAATGAAAGAGAAGAAGGAAAAGAAAACATTGTATTTATTGGCTGATTGAAAATATTTTAGTGAAAGCTAGCCTATACTCGCTTGCTAATTGATTCTTTAAATTGAAGGTGCCCATCTCTTTGTCAATACGGGTTGCAGCCCTTCGTGGAACACTGCGTTTGCATATAAAGCCACCTCCTTCTGATCAATTATGGTTTGGTTTCACATCCATGCCTGACATAGAGTTTGCCATGGAGTCCAGTGTTGGGGATCACAAGGTTACCAGTGGACAAGTTGCATTGTTCCTAATCAACCGGTTTAAGGTATTTACTTTTTGTCAAATGTCCAACCTTCACTAATTTTCCTTTCGTTGCTGGTGAGCATCCACGGGAAATCTGGCTGTAGAACCGGATTTGCATGATTTATCCTTGTAACATTTTAGAGAGTAGATGCATACTGAAGTGCATTCTGTAAGTCAGTACTTAGTCTTGAAGAAATAAAGTACTTAAAATGTTCCAAACGCTCATGGATTCTCGTTTGTTTTTTATTGGACATTGGAACAAAGCATCTGCTGAAACATTTGTAACTAGTTTCATTCCTATGGTTATAATCATGTATAAAGATTAAAAGAGATGAAGCCATTTACTAATGATGTTAACAAAAAAGATGAAAGTATGTGTTTTGCAAAGATTTAGACAATTCTTTGAAACAGAGCAAATCCCGAATTATTCATTCAAAAATGTTAAAATATCCCAAAACTTATCCCAGTAAATTAATTTTAATGCACATGAAGATTGAGTGATGCCTCGTTAGGGATGAATCTCATGGTCAAAATTTTTGGGATAATTAGCATTTTTCTTATTCATTTAATAAGAGAACATATTCTGATAAGAAATCTCCTTTGGCTGGACTTGGTAATTGTAGTAGCTACTGCTGATATTGACTTCATTTTTTGCAGGCTTCCATCCGGGAAACTATGGTACTTCCAAACTGTGAAAGTGTATCCGTTCCCTGGATGTCAGCAGAAAAGGATGATTGGGTGCCACGGAATGTTGCTCCTTTTATATGGCTTAATCATGAAGCTAATAGTGATCAAGTCCCTGCATGTGAAGCTTTCAGCTCCCAAACCACTGAAGTAAAAACCACAATGGAAGCTACCACTGTGACATCAATTGATCAGCCAGAACAAAAGAATCAAAATTCAAAGAACTTAGATTGCTATGAACGGCCGGACACTGTATCTAAAGTTACATCAATACCCTCAACAAGTTCTTCCACTCCGGCTATTCAAAATAGCAAGTTTTTACGAGAACTAAGAACGCCATTACTGGAAATTGACAACTCACAGGAAGCATGTCAACAGAATAAAGAGGAACTCTCAGAGTGCCAATCACCATCTGCTACTAGTTCAACTCAATCAGAAAAACAGATGATTGGAATAGAGGAGGATGATTCAAGGCTGAAAAAACCAGGTAGAAGGGCACGAATGCTTGATCTGGGAAAGAATATGAAGGAGAAACTTGAAGAGAAAAGGCGTCACATCGAAGAAAAGGGCAGGCACATTGTTGAGAAGATGAGAGGGCCATGAAATAGCCAAATTCTCAAAATAAGAAAGACATGGGCAGGAAATTTTAGAGGATCTACGGTGAGAGCCACTGTTGCTGTTGCATTGATTTTTGTTGTACTTTTCAGATGTGTATTCCTTTGAATTTGAACATCAGCTCTTGCTTAGTTTCTTGCAGAAAGGATGTAGTTCATTCAAAGATTACAGCATTCTTAGATAAGGAATTACAGCAGATGTAGATCACGGTGGTTTCAACTTTTATAAGTCTACTGTTTATAGTAAAATGACACCCGATGAAAGATATAAGACGTTATTTACCTTGTAAAAAGTACAGACTAAGAGAAATTAATGCCAGTTACCATTCTTTGTTGTAAATCATACTTGTTTGTCAAATTGTCAAGCATGAAACGATTTTGCCTTGAGGATGTCAAATTTTCTGCCAAGCTGAGGTTCATGAACTGCCTCTTCTTTTTCTTGCACCACAGAGGACACGTGTCACATACTAACAACGTTCTGTAAATTCAGAGTCAGAGTCAGTTGAAGGAAAAGTTCCAAGCGTATCAAGTATGCAAGATTATTAGAGGAAGCCAATAACCGAAGCTAGCAAATTACCTTCATCAAGTTAAGGCGTGATTACATCACCAACTTTCCTTTCATTTGCATGGCGAAAAGGAACTAATGCATGATGTCTCTCCAGTGCAAGAAGGTCCTGGTCTATTCTGAGATCACATAGAGATAATGCTTGGGATGTATTTGGCACCGAGGAGAAGTATGATCTCCAGAAATCCTTTTATCGTACAAGAAACAGACAACGTTGAAAGCAGGGACAATGTCTGGAATCAGATGGCTTCCTGTAACTCTCGGTCATACTTGCCTTAGAGCTGACGAGGCCAAATTCATTGTCCAATTACTCACTATTAACCTCCAATGTTTCCTCCTCTTCCCTTCACAAGTCATGGAACAATGTCTGCTTCTGCAATATACCCTGCCTCTAATAGTTTAATATGTAGCTCCTTTAAGGTCTTACGGATGTCAACTGACAGATGGTGGGATCGGTCTCCAGCAACAAAAACTTGAACAGAGCCATCAATCTCTACCTGACTCCAACCAGGTTCTTTTGTCAATCTCCTATCATCCATCAAGCCTCTTGCTGTAGCCGCTTCCTTCCACATACCTGCAGATGTGAACAAATTAGCCATCAATATGTAATTGCCAGTGCTTCCAGGGTTTAGAGTCAACAAATTCTTAGCTGCATATTCCCCTAGTTCAACATTATGGTGTTTCATGCATGCACTAAGCAATGGAGCCCAAACTTGAGCTTGTACTTCGACAGGCATCTCGTGGATGGTCTTCAGGGCCAAGTCAAAACGACCGGCTCTACCAAGAAGATCTACCAAGCATAAATAATGTTCTATGCTGGGTTCTATCCCAAAATTACTCTGCATGCTTTTGAAAAAACTCAATCCATCGTCAACCATTCCTGAATGACTGCAAGCTGATAATATGCTCGTGTAAACTACAGCATCTGGCTTTAGACCTTCTACATGTTGCATCTTATAAAACAGATTAAGAGCCTGATCTCCCATCCCATGAATAGCATAACCATTTATCATTGCACTCCAAACAGCTAAGTCTTTGTCTGGTACCCTCTCAAACACTTCTTTTGCCTTGTTTATCCTCCCACATTTGGAGAACATGTGTATCAAAGAGGTCTGAACTTGCCGATTTGATTCTAACCCATTTAGCACAATGTACTCTTCAATCTCTTTCCCCTCGCTTAATGACCCCAACTCTGCACAAGCTGAAAGAGTAGTAGCAAGAGTTGCTTCATTGGGTCTAACAGATGTTTTCAACAATCTTTTAAAGAGATTCACTGCCTCACTAGGATAACCCAACTGTGCATACCCACCAATCATGGACGTCCACAAGAACACACTTTTTTCAAGTACCGCATCAAATACTCTACGAGCCAACTCAAGGTCGCCACATTTTGTATACATGCTAACTAGCAAGTTGTCAAGGGGATCCTCATTATTGTATCCAGATTTCAGTAAAAGAGAATGCATGGACAAAGCTAGAAACAGATTCCCTACTTGTGCACAACCCAAAATGAGATTTAAGAACACTACCAAATCGGGAGTGACACTCATTCGTCTCATTTGATTACATAGACCAAAAGCTTCATTCACATTTCCAACATTCACATACCCACCAATAATAGTAGTCCATGAAACGATGGAAGTTTCACCTATTTCATCAAAGATGGAACGAGCTTCATTAACTTTACCGAATTTTACATACATACTCATGACTGAATTAGCCAAAGGTATCTCATTATTTAACAGCCCAAGTTTATAGACGCAGCAATGCATTGATATTCCTTGTCGAAAGCTACAACCAGACACAACACTAACAAACGTAGAAGCACTAAGTTCCAAACCAAGAACCCACATTTCCTTCAAAACCAAAATGGCTTCATCATTCAAACAAGCACGGGAATGCGCAGATATTATAGAGTTCCAAGAAACGACACTTCTCAGTCTCACAGGCATTTCATCAAGCACTTTCCTCGAAGACACAAAATCGGAGCATTTAGAGTACATATCTATAAGACCCGTTTGAACAAATGCGTCTTGTTGAAATCCCACTTTGAGTACATGAGAATGAACCCTTTTGCCGTCCCAAATAGAGTTTATGTTAGCGCAAGCTTTCAAGACTAATGGGAAAGTGAAGCTGTTGCCATGAACTCCGGTTTGTAACATTGAAGAGTATGTGCTGAGAGTTTCTTCGAAAGAACCATTGTTGGTAGAGTTTCTGATCATCAAGTTCCACAGATACAGCGGTCTTTTGGGGTTTATTGATGAAAGGTGTTGCATTTACAGTCACACACACTCTATCTCAAATCACAATTTTGGCGGCTTTATTATTATTATTATTGTTGTTGTTCATGCAATTGGCATCTTGTAAGATGATGAAGTTACCGGCAATCAGTTGTGTGATGAAGTTAAATGACTTGGCAAAATGAATTTGCAGCTGGGCTGGACCGAAGTTCGCTAAACTTAAGGCGGCCCAACTTGGCAGTTCTTTGTATTTTTTCAGCCCTGCTTCTACAGGATTCGGACACGAGCGAAAATTACTTGCAGAAATTAATTTGAAAGCCACTGGATTAAGTTACGGGTCAAATTAAATTGAAGAGCCATCCGAGATAATGCTCAAGTGACTTTTTTGTGTGTTGCTCAATTCACTTCGCTCTTCCAATTTTGATTGCTTAAGAGTTCGCGGGCTTTGTGGGCACTGGGCACTTGTGTTTAATCATATTTATCTTTGTGAGAGACACTCGAGATATTTCACAAATCATCAATTAAAAAGTTTCAGTGATGATGGTACACTGATTGAATGAGCCCCAGGGGATCAGTTTAGTATCGGATCTAAATTTGGCCTTGAGATCAAAAAATTCAGAAATATATATATTGAACTAATGGAAGACTAACTTTGGGTTACGCTTTGGAGTAACTATCCTTTCATAAAAAGTTAATTAGAGCTAATGACGTGGAGCTAATTAGAGCTAGTTTCATAAACAGTTAATGTGAGCCTAAGTACAAATGGTTAAGTTCTTTTAGCAGAGAGTTCTGCTATTTAGACAAAACGGCAGCACATGCTGCCATTTCCTATCATTTCTCTCTTCTGTTATGGGCCTACAATAAGTTTTAAAAAATGAATATATAATGGCGCACATGCTTGAATAAAGTGAAAAAAAAATTCTGCTATTGGACAAGATTTTAACATGATGATTAAAGTGGAAGGTCATAACTCTATCTACATCTCTTTTAATCGTTTATCACACAACTGATATATATATTTCCAGCTCTATATTTACTCGATTTTAATAACATAAAAAAAAGGCCATAAGGAAGAAGGGAGAAAAGTTAGATTTAGATTTGTTCAATAGCAGGAAAAAAAAAAGTGAAACAAAATAAGTGGTAATAGATCTGCAAACAGAGGCTAGATTTGACTTTAAAATTTGTAAATTCTAGTGATGGATTAATGGATTATATAGCTCATGGCCCTAATGTGTTACATATCTGACCAATTGCAAACGAAATGAGATTTGTTAAAATCCAGAAACAAAAGTCACTTGCCAAGTAGCTACTACATTTTACCTATTCAGACTATATATATTTATGTATATGTGATGCTTTTGTTTTGCCATGAAAGCAACGTTGCCCCACAATTAGTTTTTATTACAAATTAGCTGATGTGGGAAATGCAATTTGTTGTACTGCTGAATCTATTATGGTAGTTAAATATCTATTTACAACTGATTGCAAAAATGCAAATCTTTGAAGTTTAATGGTTATAAATATAGTTGCAATTTTAAATAACACACAGCACAAATCACGATAGAAACAACAATAATTTTATTTACATATCGCAATTCATACATAAGAAAGGGTACAATCTCTTCATTTATGCAAAATATATATTGCAATCATTATTCCTAAAATACAATGTACAAAGGATAAAATAGGTAGAATACTACAATCATTTCTAGCTTTATCAGATTGTACATCTTTATCGCATGTAGGCACTTTAGTTTGCACTCCCCCTCCTTTTTGCATGTTTCCACAATATATTTTGTAGTTTCTACCATATTAGATGTCTCTAGCAATTTTTCAGACATATGCCCTTGTACTCATTGTACGTTATTTTTGCATCCAACAAAGACTTATAAGATTGATAAGCATTACCTTTGAATCCATTACCTGCTTCTAGCATTCAGGCTAGGAATCGTATATGCCTTGCTTTCATCCTTTGAAACACAAACATAATAGGTTTGATTAGGCATTTGGTTTCTACATTGAAAAAAAAAATCAAATCAAATAATACGCAACAACCCAAAATAGACATGTTAATTGATTTTTTCACAATCCAGTACATCAAATTGATATTATAGGAACAAATTCATATTTGTATTTCTAATCATAAAATATTGCATTAGTACAAAAATGTAACAGTCCTAAAACACTACAGAATCAAGTATCCACTAGAAATACAAGATCAGGAACTTCGTCTTAACCCTACAAGTGGGATAAATATTAGCAATTAAGACCCTAATGTGCCAAAATTAGAAACTATGGCTTAACCTGTTGTATGTATAAATCTATTTAAGGTTCAAAATTTATATCTAAGAATTTGATTAAAATCCTAGCTCTATTCCCATCCAAATAAACACAACAATAAGAAAAATGGCAAAAGAATATTAAATTCAATTAAGTACAAATATTAAACAAAATCAAATCTGCAAGGTTAATTTGAATTTAACATTGAACACAATTTAATTTGAGTTTTAATCAATTTTAATTAAATACGAATATTAAACAAAATCAAACAAATTAACAAACAAAAACAGTTCCTTTATGGAAGGAAAGTGAGAGGGAGAGAGTATGTACGAGTGAGAGGTGACGGCAAAAGAAATTTGAAAAAGAAAGTCTGCAAAATTCGTAGATATGTTGGCTCCGTGCTGCGTCGACGGCAAAGGAAAATCTGCAAGGTTGGTTGGCGTGGTCATGGTATAGAAGAGATAAGGTTGGTTAGCCGGTTCCGTGATGATAAAGAAGAGATAAAATATCGTAAAACTGATTTGTGAAAGACAATTAAAGATAAGGTTGAGAAGAGATGAGGTTTGCTATGATATCCTTCTCGACCTTCTCTTTTGTTTTTTTATTAATATTTACTTTTTTTAAACTAATTGTGGGCCCATGAAGAAGAAATGATAATTGAGCGAAACGGCAACAAGTGGCTGCTGTTTCCATCTTCCCTCTGCCATCGCTGTGTTCACTTATCATTTTTCTTTAAAAAATCTAAAATGGGTGGGGCTATTTGAACCCACCAAATTACTCAATAAACCCACTTTTAAAAATAAATTTTTTATGATTAAAATCTCTCTAAATTAAATTACAATTATGGGCATTAGAACATAATAAAAAAGAAAAAAAAAACAATTTTTTTTACTCTTTGAACCCATCTCTATATTTAACATATTTTTATTGAATTCTAATCATATTTTCATTAAATCCTAAATAATTAAGAGGTGTGATTCTTCTGTCAAGCCATATATTTTTGTTAAATGGGCATGTATGATTCAATTCAGAGTAACAAAATTGGTTGTTGTTGATTTGATGGATATTGATTTTATGGAGGAACAAAACAATATTGACAATAATTTGAATCACAAACAAGTATGAAATTTTTTTATTTACATTTGATTTTTGTTTTATTCCGTTTATTTTCTCCATTCTTCACTCTCCACTAACACCGAGCCTTACCTTCACCAACCAAACTCAAAAATGGCTTCCGTTGCTTCAATTTCTCAAATTCAATACCCTCCAACGTGTTCTACAACCACGACAATAGCTACCCGGAAAACCCTTAATATCTTCAATACCAAAAGAGACGGCAGATTGTCCAAAAATAGCCAAGCATTAATCAAATAGCCAAATATTAATCCACATGATAGCAAATATTAATTCTAGAAGTATAACATCTAACATAATTCCTTTTATGATTTCAGTTTTTTAGTCCAATATAATTTCATAAACTGATGTGGAACATGCCGAAGAGCAAATATGTTGGATGCATATGTGATGCTAACTTTAACGTAACCTGCTTCATCATGAATGTATTCTAAAATCGTCAAAAAAAAAACTTTGTTTCCTTCCCTTTTGCTTCTTTTATTTTTTATTTTTTATTTTTTTAAAAGAATTTAATGAGTTTAATGAGTAAAATCACAATTATTATAAAAACTGGGTTTAGTGAGGGTATATTAGATATTTAAGTGAGTTTATTGAGTAAAATATAAAATTTCAAAATTTAACAGTGGGTACATTTAGTAAATAAATTTATTGAGTAATTTGGTGAGTTCAAAATCAAATAGCCCCACCCATCTAAAATTTGAGCTTCTCTAAAATATATTATTTTTTATCCCAAAAATTCGACCCAAATTACAATCAAGGATAGAAAGGGGGGCTTTCAAAATAGCCGCCTTTAGCCAATTATATTTATTAGCTGGTCCAAGACTATGCACTGGTCTGGCCCTTCCTAATTGGGCTAATCTGGACTTTTACAGAAAGTAGGCCAAGTCTATCACAGCCTTAGATGGTTAGACCTACTTGTGACTTGACACTTCTATACGCTTTGGAATGGTTGATTAAACAAAGAGGGATTGCCACTTTTTTCCTTACAGTAATTAATATATATTATTTATTTCTTTATTATTTTTATAATGGTCAAAAATCTTCCTGACAGTATAAGTTTATAATATTACCTTTATTTTCAATTACTCTTTTATTTATATTTATTAAAAATTAAATAAATTACATGAATATAAACTAAATAAAAAAATTAAATATTAAAAACAAGAAATATATGTTTTGATGTGAGTAAAAAATTAATAATAAAATTTGTTTCTTGTAATTATTTATTTTGTGAACATTTTCTTATAATAAATATTTTGTAATATTTTAAAATTAAATGTAAAAATTATAGGCAAAATATTTTATTATTTATCTTATAATAAATTTTTATTTATCATTCAAGTTTTCTCATAATAATTTTTTTTATCATTTTATAATAATTTTCTTATATTTTTATTATAAGAAAATTTTCACAAAATAAATAAGTACAAGAAAAAAATTTATTATTAATTTTTTTGCTCATATCAAAATATATATTTCTTATTTTTAATGCTTAATTTTTTATTTAGTTTCTATTCATGTGATTTATTTAATTTATAATAAATATAAATAAAAGATTAGTTGAAAATAAGGGTAATATTGTAAACTTATGCTATCAGGGGGGTTTTTGGCTATTATAAAAACAACAAGGGGGGAAATAGTATATGTTAATTACTGTAGGAGGGAAAGTGGCAATCTCCCATTAAACAAATACTATGAAAGGTACTTTAAAAACAAAAAACTATAAATTTTACTAATTAACCTGATTATACTTAATGATGATGCCACTTGCTGATTAAATAGACAAAATTCAGAAATAGATGACTAAAAGTCACAACATAACAATACCAAATAAAATAAGTGATCGATGAAAAATAAAAATTATTTGTATTTCTCAAGATTATAATTAATTAGTAAATTGCGTTTAGTTGATAATCAATCCTATTTCCATTTTAGATTAAAACCAAGAACTAATTTATTTAGCATCATTGGGAGAGTGCCAATGATACATTGAAAATTCTATATAAATAGTAAGACGGAGCAAATTAAGCATCCTTCTTCATTCATCTTCATGATCTTCTTCATTCTGCCTTGAAACATATACATGCTAGTTGTTGGCTCAATTACTGAGGAGTGAGGACAAACATTTTACAAGCATGAGATTCCAAATTTGCTGCGATTTGTCCATTGATTGGAAGTATGGTTTTATGCTGCACAATTAATATACATATAGTAAGAATAAAGTAATAAACTGCCATACAATTGCCTCTATATTCTTGTTTTGGTTATATTTTTTAAGTTTTTTTGAAAACTTAAAGTACATTTTAATTCAATGGAAAATTTAAAGGGATAATCAAAAGTTTGATAATTTTAACAAATAACTTGAGAAATAGGTCGAAAAATTAGTAAATATTTTTTTGTGTTATCATTATATTGATCATTACCAAGAATGACATTCCCCCCCCCCCCCTTTAATTTTTTTATTTTACCATTATCCTCGTACTATTTTTATCATACTTTTTACTCATGGTGTCAACTTTCACAAAAGAACTCATTTTACAACAACTATTGAAGGGTTAGTGATAAAATTCAGAAACTATGGGGGGAAATTGTCAAATTCTCTAATTGTTATAGCCATAATCTTAATCTTAATTCTTAATAAATTTGTAGTATATGATTAATATGCAAAATGAATATGAAAAGGAATGAGTAGCATGTGACTTAATTACCTGCCAAAGATCTCTAGCATTGACCACAGTCGAATGATTAAGCTTAAGGCCAATGTCCGACCAATTAGCAGTAACTGTAGCTTTTGAAGAACCTCTATTCCAAAGCACTACTGCTACTCTGTTCCCACTTAAAGGACCTGCCCATACCTACAAATAAAAAATAATAATAATTTTATATATATTCATTTATGAAAATAATAGAGTTCTCTTAATCATTTTGCCAAATTATGAGGGTTTAATTGGTATCTTTGCACTCCAAGTTTATGTAATAATCCAAACATTAATAATTAATAAATAGATATAAAGCAAAGGTGAGGGGATATTAATTAAACAAACCTCAAGATCTCCCTCCTTCTTGACCTTCTTCCCTTGAACTCCAAGTTTATCTAATCACACAAACATTAATATACAGGTACAAAGCAAATTAATTAAGTTAATTAAAACCCTTTTTAAATAGACTTCAAATACATAATTTATAATATACACATATACCTTGGTTAACTGCAATCACTTCCTTGTTGCTGAGTATATTAAAAGTTATTTTGTCCATTGCTCGAATATCGCATCCAATCAATAAAGGAGCCTAATTTTCAAAGGATTTAGTCAAGTATTTTTAAGTAATTCTTTTTAATTAGTCATCCAAATTTAAATCTTTAAGAAATAAGGATTAAACTTATTTGGATCTATCACCTTTATTAGTTTAATATCATATATGGAAATCCATAAGACAGCCGAAATTGCTTAATGAATCATTTATGAGTTTTCAATAAATTTGTGGACATTTTGTTCTGTACCTTAGCTAGAGCCCAAATGCTAAAATGTGCACGATATTCCTCGGTTGTCATGCCTCCATTTCCAACTTCAAGCATATCAGGATCTGATCATCATTAATTAACCATTTGATTTATTTTTCAGTAATAAACTATAATGAAAAAAAACAACAAGAAAAAAAGAATGTTAAATGTCAATTCTTCCAATTACCATTATAGCCACCAGGTCCAGCATAAGATGCCCATTTATCATTTTGATCTGCTAGAGATGTCATGCTGAATGCCCCAAATTAAATAGTAACCTTAAAAACATTAGCTTATTTTTTTAACAAAATAATATAATTTTTTAAATAAACTGTCATTAATAAATATTATTCAATTCAATTAGCAATAAAAAATTAAAGATGACAATCCTGCTTATTAGTCCATTCAAAAGAGATTTGATTTACATTTAGGGGTGTGTGTGTGCGTGTGTGTATATATATATTAATTCTCGGGTGCGGGCGTTTGCATTTTTTTTAACTCTTTTAAACCGCATGATTTATGAGTGTTTTCGAATGAAAAAATAAGGACACCTGAACTAGAAAATGACTATGTATGTGTACTAAATTGTTGACTCGTACAAATTTATGTGGGCTAATTAATTGATTTTTAAAAAATGGTATTAAAAATTAAATTTTTTTCAAGATTTGATCCCATGGGTTGAACGCATCACCTTAATAGTTGAGTAGTGCATCTAATCAGTGGGAGCCTATCAATTGACCAGGTTTGGTGGTTCCTTTAGTTGGATCCACTGGGCTGCCCCAATTACAAGTTGTGATTGGTAATAGAGAAAATGACAAACACACCCTCAATGTTTAGATAAAGAGACAAAAACTCCTCTAACGTTTCAAAAACTACATTTACACCCTCATTCACTAACGAAAATAGTTACTTTTAACGGAAATAGAAATTTTAATATATAATTACCGTTATAGCCTTCAAGCACATAAAAAATAATTATTAATTATCCAATTTGTTCATATATTGTTAATAAAATTACAAATATGCCTTCATTGCCCAATTCCTCTATTTAAATTTTTATCAAATTCTCTCTTCAAGCCAAATAAATTTAATCCATTACTCAAGAATAAAAATAAATAAAATTAGTTATTAATGCCATAAGAATAACAATTCTCTACATGTCAATCATTTAAACTTGTATAATCAACAAAATAAAAAAAGATTGGTTACAATAATAATTACAAAAATGTTATCTTAATTGTATTAAATAACATATCCAATAGACATAAAAATTGATAATGGATTAAATTTATTTGGTTTGAAGAGAGAATTTGATAAAAAAAATTAAATAGAGGAATTGGGCAATGAGGGTATATTTGTAATTTTATTAACAATATATGGACAAATTAAATAATTAACAATTATTTTTTATGTGTTAGAAGGGTATAACGGTAATTATATATTAAAATTACTATTTCCGTTAAAAGTAACTGTTTCCGTTAGTGAATGGGGGTGTAAATATCTTTTTCAAAATGTTAGGGGGGTTTTTGTCATTTTTTCTAAACGTTGGGAGTGTGTTTGTCCTTTTTCCTTGGTAATATGCACTACCTCAACATATTGACAAATTTTACAATATATCTAAGGTATCATGTTAGTTATACAACAAGCAAATGATATTATGATAGGTGTGTATTTATTTTGAAAAATCACCATGTAAGTGATGGTCATATTAAATCTAATTGCATATGTTATATAAGCATTATTTAGTTATATTACCTCTGACGTATTCGTAAACATACTATGGTGGTGCACGGATTCATATAAGTATTTCTCCCCTTCTTCATAGACTAAAATTTTACTTAATTTTATATGAAACTAAAAATTTTAATTAGGTAAGATGCTTGCCTGTTCCAGTTGTCTTTTATGTCACCTGTGGTTCTCCAACTATTTCCAATTTTTGGAGCCCAAGTAGCAGGATCTTCTCGTCCCCTATAAGATTTCAATTTAAAAATAATAATAACAAATAATTAACACTTAATATGCAATGCTACATGTGATTAGAGATTAAATAAAATAATTAATAAATTAATGAAATGTGTAAATAAAAAATCTCACCATTCACATAGAGAGAAAAAGATTGGCCTTCCAGAGTTTAATAATGCTTTGCTCATTATCGGATATCTTTCTTTAGGGCTTGTACCAGTATTAAAGCAATTATCATACTTCAAGTAATCAACTCCCTGTTTTTAATTCATGACTCAATACTTAAATAAGTATCAAAATGTAAAGGTACATTAAGTAAAAGAATACTTCAATATGTTAATTAAACAAGAATTATAAAGTGCTTAATAATTTAAATAAAAAACTCTACCCACCACCCACCATATATGTAGTTATTAAAAGATAAAAATTTATTGATGTACAAAGACTTTAAGAATTTTATTTATTTTTTCTTGTAACTCCTATTCAATTATATTTACTCACCCAGGAAGCAAAGGTTTTTGCATCTTGTTCCTCGTGGCCTAAAGATCCAGGCATAGTTTTACTGCAGGTTTGAGTGCTTCACATATATGGAAAACATAAGAAAAACAATAATAATTAAAAAAACGATTCAAATTAAAAAAAATTATAAATATTAAAATATCTCGATCAATCAAATGTAGTTAAATTTACCCAGCATCTGAGTAAATTCCAAGCTTCAGCCCTTTGGCATGAACATAATCTGCTAATGCTTTGATTCCAGCTGGAAATGCTGAAGCTTTAGGAACGAAATTTCCCTGCGATTTTTTTTTTGAAAATTAATTAACTTTGAAAATCATTAGCATCAGTATACATTTACTTAATTACTCATAAGTATTGAAAAATTAATTAGACAAAATAATTAGAAAAACTCATGAATAATCTTTAAAAAGTACCGTGGAGTCTCTATTAAGTTCAGCCCAGCAATCATCTAGTGGAAATAATATTGAAATAAATTATTTTAGATTTACTTATTAATTCAGAAAATAGCATCAACACAAAAAAAAAAAAAAAGAAAAGTAATAAGCTAACTAATTAGACCAACCTAAATTTATATATTGGTAACCTAAGGCGGCAAGTCCAGATGTCACCATTGCATCGGCTGTTGTTGGCAACAAATTTTTTAAAATAAATAATTAGAAATCAACTAATTAATTAATTAATTAGGTGGGATTAATATTAAATTTTGCGGAATAAAATTTATAATTAATTTCGATTATTTGTTAATGTTTATAAGGATGATTATTTTACCTGTTTCCCTAATCAGCTTCTCTTGAATGTTGCAACCGAAGTGATTCCAACTATTCCATCTGACCACAAAAAAAATTAAAATTAATTTTATCATTAGGAAAATGTATGCTGACTGAGAGTTGTAAAAGAGAAGAAAAATGTAAATAAGCAATTAGCATTTGATTATTTGCTCCTTTAACCACATCAAAAGTTGAAATTAAGAGTGCTTTAAGTTGGTCAATTTAAAATTCTTTAACAATAATTTATTTTGTTTGTTTAATTATATTTTTATTTAGTAACAAATTAGTGTTCGCGAAAAAAATGAAAACAAAATTAAGAAAAAGTTGCAGAATTTGTAGGCTAGTTAGTATTTTTATACATATATAATTTATGCTTAGTATTCATTTTAATGAATGACAGGATAAATGCTACATGACAATATTAATTGATTTTAGGGATATTATCATTTTCCTGGTATTCTGACACATCGTGTCAGTACCATGGTTTGGTAAAACTATCAATTTACCACCAAATATTTAAACTGTTAGCATTTTCCCACAATTCCGTTAAAACTCAGTTAATATGTAATGGAAAATTTCTAAAAGGTCAATTTTACCCCTGGAGCATAAAAGACCATGTAATTAACCTTTTATGAATTTTGTAAGTAAATCATCATTTGTTATTCTTTCTTCTTAAAAGATAAAAATTACTCTTTATGAATTTTGTAAAATTGACCGTGTGGTGTTAGGTACTTCGTAAATTGATTTAATTTATTTAATTTTTAAAGGGCAAATTTATTTATTTAATTTTTTTTGTGTAAAATTATTATCATCATATCAAAGATTAAATTGCTTCTTTTGCACATTATTTTTTTTTCCTTTCATAAATTGATTTTTAGTAGTAGAATAAATTGTCTTTAGCTCGTCAATTTAATAAATAAATTTGTCCTTTAAAAATTAAGTAAATTAAATCAATTTATGAAGTACCTAGCACCACATGGTCAATTTTACAAAATTTATAAAGGGTAATTTTTGTCCTTTAAGAAGGAAGAACAACAAATGATGATTTAAGTACAAAATTCATAAAAAGGTTAATTACATGGTCTTTTACGCTCCAGGGGTAAAATTGACTTTTTATGAATTTTCTGTTACATATTAACTGAGTTTTAACGGAATGGTGGGAAAATGCTAACAGTTTAAACATTTGGTGGTAAATTGATAGTTTTACCAAACCATGGTAATGACATGATGTGTCAGAATATCTTTAGTGGGAAAATGATAATATCCCTTAATTTTAAAATGACCTCATGGATGATGCAATTAATATTTGAAGGTAAAGGAAAAAACTTAATTATTAATTGTATCGTCACAAGCCAAACAATACATATCAGACAACTCATCAAAAGGTAATGGTATTTGATTTTTCTTAAAGAAGTGGCGAAGTGTAGGTAATAATTAAAGTTCCACTATGGATAGTCATCGAAGACTTGTGCTCTTGCTTTACTGTTCTAAGGTAACCTAAAGTAATATTAATACTATATATTATAAGTTATTGAAGTAATTGATGCCTTCAATTTTAATTCTCTTTCTGTCTTTTTTATATGTCTTTATTATGACTATACGATGTATCACGGAGCAAAAATCGATATTTTTTGTCACCGGAATTGTAAGATAGATCAGATGATTTTATCTATGACAATTGATATCACGTTTGTTTAACAAATTTACACCAAAAAAAATTGAAATATTAGGTGAAATAAGATTAGTAATACAATCAGGATTTAGTTAAATAGTTTTAAAGTAATTTTATTTAGTTGATTATTCGACTTCGTTTAATGTTAGAGAAAAATAAAAAATAAAAAATAATTTACATTTTGTTCACCCATCTATATTCTAAAAAACATCATAATAATAATATCAACTAAGAAACTGCATATAAATTCTATCATCTTTAGTGTGGCATTAAAGAAAATGAAAAAAAAAAGAAGAATAAACACAAAGATATTACCCCATGGGTGGTGTTCGACCAAGTCCATTATCAATGAGATTCCTTCGAATATTGCTGCCACCCCCTGTCATCTTCTGGCCATGGCGGACTGCGGCAGCGGCTTCGGGATTTAAGATCAGCAAAAAACAGAAGGCGGCCACCGTGGCCGAGGCTGAAGTAGCCATGGCTATATGAGTATATAGATTTATATTTATTTATCTATAAGCAGAACAAGAAGATGCGAAAGAAAAAGTAATGAAGATAGAAGTTGGCTCAGAGGCGGAGGTGGAATGTATATTTATATGGAGTTAGGAGAGACACTCAAAAGAACATACTTCAGCACCTGCGTTTTAATTACTTAACAAATATTTTAAGAGGAATGGGATAGGTTCCTAAAGTATGTCATTTTTATCACTTAGATCCCTGGTTTTAGAATAATAATTGAAAAAGTACGTGTGTGTGTGTGTATATATATATATATATACATATATTTGCATAAGCGAGCCTCTCAAAGGAGGTATTTATTAATAATAAAAAAAGAAACAAAATAAGAGAAATTAGGAGGGACATAATGAGCCTTATTCCTAGCAAGAACCATAGGACAAAAGCTTAAAATGAGATCCACAAAAAATAAAAGATAGAGAAACCACATGCTATGTCTAATTGAACCAATACTTTGAAAAATCATTAGCATCTTGAGAAAGAAATTTTTAAATCTCAGTATGTGGATCACTTTATCAAGAAAAAAGTGCCAAGTAAAGACCCAAATTAACCAAGCTAATCGTTATACAATTATTGTTTCTGTAGTTGTGAGAAAATCAATAAAATTCAAACTCGTCTACTTTATAATTAGTATTTTGCTTTTATAAACAAAATAACACTAGTTAGACTTACAAAATTAAGACATAAATTTTGTATTCTAACCGATGCGACGTTGACATATATCAATTACTCTACGTGTATTTTAAATTTTGTAGAGTAGACATTGTTCACCAATTATTATTTTTATTTACTAAAAGCATATGTACTCAAACTAAAAATATTTTGCGTACAGAGTTGGTTAAAGGACAAATAATGAAATTATTAGGAGTCCCTTCCTCACGAATTATGGATAATGTGTATTGTATTTAATTATTCACGAGTGAATTAAAAAGCACGAGTATACATAAAAATACATTTTATAGATCAACTTAAGGAAAATTAAAATAAATAATACATATAAAAATCGGAGCTGTTAAATAAACAGCTAAGCTTGATTGCGGGGACTCCGACGCTGATTCTGATCTCATGGGCAATATTTTTATTATTCATATTCTATTTATGTGTTGTGTCCATGGCTGGGCAGCTGCTAGCTCTTGCCTCTAGGTCTATGGTTTTGATGGTACACGTAAGATTCCTGTCGTATTGGGCTAGAAGCAAGCTGTTGTATTTGAATTGAACTTTGAAGACACACTTCATCATTTAATTTGTTTTGAATTCACGTAGCTTTCAAAGACACTAATTAACTTACATGTCTGTCTTGTTTGAATTTGATGATGATCGGCGAAGGTTGTAAGATTTGGCTGCATTCATCATGTATTTATTCAAACTCTTTGGCAGCTGCCTCATTTTCCTAGGACTTGAGCTGAATAACAATACTTTGGCATATATGTCTGCGAAAAAAGAAAAGAAAAAGATTTTTTTTTTCATTTTTTCTTTTGTATGTTTTAATAATGTTATAATGTAGTATGTAGCATTTGATATAGTAACAATAATTATAAAATTTTAATTTTGTTAGCTAAAAAAAGAGAAAAAATTATTTTGTGCTTAAAATGGTTCAAATTGTATATCCATAGAATTTTACTTTAAACTATTTATATTGCTTTTTTTTTATTAAAAAAAAGGTATTATTATAGTCTTGCCACTTCTAGTACGAGAGATATTTTATTAATTGAACAACCCACTTAACATATATATTATAAGGGTATTCATAATCTAACCCAATTCAATTTTCTTCATCCTCTCAATTTGTAGAAATGGATTCCACAAAAATTCAATTTTTAGATGGATTGAATTGAAAATTTTAAACTTCATAGTTGGGTGCACTGGATATGGATTGACTATTTCAGATTAGTAAAAATCTACAAATAATTTGTAACAAGAAAAATTTTAATATAATGAAAAAATAAAATTTAAATTTAAACAAAAGAATTAAAAAATTTGTAGATGGGCCACTATTAGTAAATATTGCATACGAAAATGAAGTTTCACATATTATGTTTGACCTAATAATAATATAAAACCAAAAGAAATAAATAAATTAACAATTAAAATAAAACTCTAGTTTATTTCAATTAATACGTCTGTGAAAGTACTTGGTTGTTGCAAATCTTACTTAATTTGAATCTTATTTTATTTAATTACTTTTTGGATGAGATGAAAATGAAATATTTGTAATTTGCTAATTATCCGTAAAATAGTGGACTATATATGAAATTCTTATTAAATCTGCATATGATCTATTGATACATGAATTGGATTGAATTAAAAAAATGTAATTTGTAAAATTATGGATTTACGAATGAAGCCAATTTACGAACACCCTAATATACTATTACATGTCAGAAACTTTGTAAAACTTATGAATATTGGGCTAACGATGTTGGAAATACTCTAATTTAGAACAAATCTTACAACCACTGAATTAAATAAATAATGATTTCAACTTTAGTTCTAATAGGTGTAAGGGATAATTGCCATATTGTAATTATAGAAAATCTAATTATATAGTATTTTCTCAATCTTTACAATGCACATTTTTTTCTTCTTCTTACTTTTTCTCATCAAGGAAAGTTTATGTATATTTAACTAATCAATCTCTATTATTTGTCAGAGTAGGTGGGTTCCATAGTGCACCAAAGGGAATGCTGACTTCAATACTATAGTATCCATTAAATTGAAAATCTAATAAATTGTTTTTCTTATCAAAACTTCTAGGGGCCCCACTCAATGTGCCAAATGATAACAATATTGACTTGGAAGAGGAGATGTTTCATATGCTTTGAAATTATTATGGACAACCTTTTAACGCGGTGTTCAGATTTCCTGCATTATATTTGATCCTTATTTAAATTTTATAAAGATCAACCATAAGTTTGATAGAAGAGGAGATGTTTCATATGTTTTTAAATGATTACTATTGGACAAATGAGTAATTTGATTTGTAACCTAATTAAGTTTAGAGGAAGGTAATGTCCCCAATCATCATGCAACATTAATAGCACGTGGGTATTGGTAGCCTACTAGCACGAATTCATGCGCCCCCGCCCCCACCAAAAAAAAAAAAACAAAAAAAAAAAAACATTAAGAAGACAAGCAAAGCAATACCAAGTATCAACCAACCAGACTTACATGACTTAAACAATTTTTACTAATCTCCACAATTAAACAATTGTAAATAATGAGAAAGGAGATATATCCGCTCTCAATCTTACTTACATCACTTTAATCCCCCAAAATAGAGTATCAAAGAAGGTACCAGAATTGATGCCTATGAGCTTGTTCAATATCATATCTATAAAATTGTTACTAATTGTATTGCTAATAGAATGACTGGTATTCTTGGAGAATACTAGTTCGCATGATCACTTAGCTTTAATTCATTCACTAACGCTTAATTATAGACAAAATTGTTATTGGGTATTTGGGTTTACACAAAATCAGGTTTATTATATTGAAAAGAACTCCAAGCTATTATTATTTAGTTAAAGCAAAGTTTGATTATTTAAGTGTTCGAGGAGTGGGTACTAGTTAACTAGTTGAGTTGGAAAAATCTAATATTAGAAAAAGAGAGATATGAGATTCGAACTTTTCTCAAACAAGTGGGGAGATGATTGAGTCGTTGGCTAAATTTAAAAAAAAAAAAATGCCATTCGAGAAAGCAATATCTACAAGTCAACAAGTTACTTATCTTATGAGGAGCAGTGATGTTTAATTGCACAAACGGGGTGACTTAAGGGTGATAAAATAATGACTTGAAACTACATAGTTTTGCCTTTTTTTTTTTTTAAATTAACAATCAAATGAAGTTATATTGTCGGAGATTTGGGCATCTTTACGTTGAGCTCGAGATAAAGAAAAGTACAAAATTTGGCATCAAAGACTATCGGGCCATGGTAGCAGTCTACCACAAATTGAAGTGGCAGATGGAAGCCGGTGGCGAGGGACGATGAATCATGGTGATTATTAGATTTCAATTCGTTAATTAAAACAAATAAGTCATTTTTTTTTTTACTTTATTAGAGACTTAGAAAAGTATGGACCGGACCCGCTCAAGTCTAGGGAGAGGATCAACAAATAAATAAATAAATAAAACATTTTGGATTGCCTATCAATTTTTATACTAAATGCGTTTCATTTTTCATTTTTAATTTTGTTAGACTGCGAGCCATTCTCTTATTTTAGGGACGACTAGTGGGCCGTGCTGGACCCACAGGCCCATGAAACATGAGTTTGTCGTGGCACAGTAGAGTCCCATGGCCAATCAATTTAGCCCATCGCCCGTGTTGTGCTCAGATACGAGTGTACGACAGAGGTCGTGCACATGCACGGCAAGTGCTTGTTGTGCCGGCCTTAGTCCACCCTAATTTTTTAAAAATATTTTTTGTTAGTTTCTTATGTTATTTTGCTATAGAAAGTTAAAATACAAATTTAAAAAATTGACGTTCAAACTTTGAAAACTAAATTTAAGACTTCACATTTATTCTAAATTTCTAATTTCACACTGATAATTTAAATTTAATTGAATGATTTAAATTATTATTACTCAATTAAATTAAAAATATCAATATTTATAATTGTTGTTCAACTTAGATGATAACTTAGATATGGTTAAAGACTTAATAAAATCCAAAAAAAAAAAAACACTAAATTAAGGCCCGTGGATTGGTCCATGACCTACTATGGGTGTACCATGCCAAACCTCAAATTTAGCTCATGTGCTTGGCATGATTGGTGATTAATACTAGAAAGTATACATTTAATAAATATTAAAATCATCATTTTGCACTTACAATGTTGATAACACTAACAATTTTATTACATTTACAAATCCCGAACCTTATTCTATAATCTGTTTATTTTTATTCGTTTTTAAGTATGATTTTTTTGTGTTTTGTAGGAAATCCCTAAATCTTATGCTTGGATCGAAAATTTGGATGTGAAATTTAGATTTTGGATTCTCAAAATCCTTTGGAAGAATCGGTAGCCCTTTGATCTAGCATTATTTTTGAACGATTGAGATCGTGCCCATGACTGAGCTCCTATGCATCTTATTGTACTAGATTTAATACAATAAATTGGGTAGATCAACAACCTTGACAAATGAGCTCAACCACGTATACACATGAGCAAAAGGAAAGTCTTGCTTTGGCTTCAATTGTAGCCATTGATTATATTAAATCCAATGATCCATAATGGTTGCAATTTTCATTCTTTGGATTGTGCTACAAGAACTCATCTAAATATTGTGGTTGCAAGCTAACAAAAAATATCGTGTAAATACCCACACTTGATTACTCAAAATTTGCCTATATACATGCAAGAGCTCTCACAAATTAGGTATGCTAGATTTCAAAGAAAGAACGAAATGAGAGAATTATGTGGTGAACTTTAGAGTGAGTTTTTTAGGTGTAAATCTAGAGTAAATTTTAGGGGGGGGGGGGGGAATCTCTTTGTTTCTTTTTGTTTTCAATTTTTTTCTATTGTACTTCACAAGTTTATTAAATAAAATGAGCATTTACTTTCAAATATAAGTGGCTAATTTTTTAGGCCCAGTTGAACAATGAAGCTCAAGGATTTAGATCATGGAATTAATTACCCATTCAAGTACGTTTTAAATTTATTTTATTTATTACATATTTATAATTTGTATTCCTTTTTACTAATTTTTTTTATGTCATGTCAATTTATAGATCTAATTTCTCTTTTAATCAGTATGATATTTTGACATGATGTCGACACTCCGATATAGCTTTGACAGATTATATACTTGATCTCATATTAATCCATACAAATAGTTAGTTGAGAATTAAATGGCATAATAATTAACTAGCAAAAGAAATGTAAAATATAAATATGAGAGAGTATTATAAACATAATTTTAAAAATCAAGAGCGGATTTCTTAACCTTAACACTTTTCTAGACTGTTTCTTATTAATTTCATTTTCAACAATTATTTTATTTAATAATTGACTACTAGCTTTTTAAATTCCTTGTGGTTCGACATTGGCTCAGTAAATTATATTATAACTAGACACTCGTATACTTGAAATAATCAAAACTTTTGAGTTGTGTCAATTGGGCTATGCCATGCCATCTTTATCTTACATATTGACTTAGTTTGCTTAAAAAAGGAGTATTATGATCTTTCTTGGATCATGTTTTGTCACAAAATGTCCTTGATCAATCTCCAATTCTCTCTTGTTTTCAACGAGAGCAAAATGCCACTTTAACAAAAGAATTTGCTTGATCTTGAGTTTTGTTCTTTGCCATATCTCCAAAAATGGATATGGAGGATTTTGGACTTGATTCAACAACTTCTTCATGGTTTGAGCAGAAATGCATAATCAATGGCTTTGATAACATACTATATTTATTTGCTGAAATGAAAGTGGATAGTATAAATTCCTCCTACTCCCAAATGAACGTTATGTAATAGAACCGTCATTGTAAATGTTAGATTATTTTGTATTTTTAATAACATTTTTTACTGATTATTATATAATAGAACTATCATTGTAAATATTAGATATTATGACGATTCATATAGTGACGGTCATCAAATACTTTTAGTGATAGCTGTTGAGAAAAACCACTCTCATTGTTTTGTATTCTTGTAGTAATGTGGTTTTATGGAACCCAGCCATAAAAGAATTAGTTTGAAACCCTTCCGAAATTTGCAACCAATCCTCTGCGCCAATGACATGATACAAGATTGGTTCGACCCGTTGTGTTGGATTTGGATTCAATCATATCAAAAAATGACATTCAGTTGGGTATATGCATAAATTCAATGATGAAGATAAAGGAATTTTTTATATCCGACTGATCATGTTGAGGTGTATGCACACAGCACATACACAAAGTAGTAACAATTGGAGAGTTTTAAACAAGCAGATGAATTCACTAGAAGTGATTTCGCTTACATAAATGAATTTTGTTACTGGATTGCGAGTAAACTTAAACTTGATAATATCGGGAATGGCATATTAGACAGGATAATCCTCTCATTTGACGTGAGTGGCCATAAGTTTCAATAGATACAAGAGCCAGTTTATAATAAACTCAAGCATAAATTTGAGCATTATTATTGTATGATTGGTGTATACAATAAGCCCATCTCTCATTATTATTTGGGGAATGGGAGGTTGTTAATTTTTTTCTTTATTGAAACTAATATATACCATTTATCTTTGTTTTTACAATATTAAAAAATTCCATGGCACAAAAAAAAAAAAAAAGGTAAAAAGGAGTAAATGGGCTATTTTCTTGATAATTTATCTTGAGAATATAAAATATATATTTAATATAAGAAATTTTTAAAATAATAAAAAGTACAAGAAAAATATCATATTAATTTTTTAATAAAAAAAGAAACTTAATATTAAATTTTTTTTATAAAAAATAGGAACATAATGTTAAAACAAATATCATAAAAGTTTAACTTATTTTGAATATTAAATAAAATGATTTTAACATTATTAATACGTGAGATACATTTTATTAATTGTAAATCGTAGATCTATTATAACAAATATTTATAATAAATTTAAGTTTATCATTTGAATAAATATAATAATTTCTTAAATATAATAATCACGTTAATTTAATCATAGTCAAGATCTTTCATCTATATTCCATGCAGCTCGCATGGATTAGGTTTGGATATGTGCCACAAAATATGAAGTCCACATAAACTGAGCCTGGATAAGAGCCTAGAAAAATTTATAAATAAAAAATATATCAAATTAAAAAAACTAAAAATATTAACTTAATATTTTTATATATTAATATTTGTGATTTATTATATTTGATTTATTATATTTGATTAATAATATTTTATGTATTAGACTATTAAATAATTATCCTTAATTTAAAATTTTTATTACTTTTTTATATTTATTTTAAAATTAATGAAGGCGTAGGTCTGGCCAAGCTTAACCCATTTAAGTTTGGATATATTTTTAAAGGACGTGAGCCAATTCTCAACAACTTGAGAAATGTTTCTTTTAATGATAGTGTATAGGTAAGAATTTATTTTTTATTTTTTATTGGGTAATTATCCACCGCCCACCTGTTTTTTTAATTTTTTTAAAAAATACAAAAATCTTTTTTTTTTTGCAGCACTCCACGTGAAGTTAACATTTTTTTCACTGATCCACTCCCGTTATAACACTATTAGAACTTTGCTGAAATCATAAGGGTAAAATTGTCATTTTACAATGACACACTTTGAAGACAGAAGTGAACAGATGCAAAACAATATAACTTCAAGTGGAATTCGGCCAAAAAAATAATAATTAAGAATTGTGTTTTTTGAAAAAATGCAAAAAAAAAAAAAAGGTGATCGGTGGATAATTGCCCTTTTGCATTTGAAGGTAAAAAAGTCATTTATATAATATTCACTTAGTTCTCTTAACAGTTTGAAGATGAAAGTGGACAAATGCAAAATAATATAACTTCAAGTAGAGTTTTAAAAAAATTAAGAATTGTGTATTTTTTGAAAAAGTGTGAAAAAATAGGTGGTCGGTGGATAATTACCCTATTTTATTTATTAATCACCAATCATTATTTAAATTTTTACTAAAAAAAAAGTTCAGATAATGAAAGAATCACGATTTATTCTAGCCCTATTTTACTATTGGCTTCTTAATCATGTTTATAGATTTGTTACATCAACACATGCCGGCCCTATTTTATTCATTAAACGGAGAGGCAAGTTCTTTTTTTTTTTTAAAGCGAAAAAAAGGTTGCATAGCCATTGAACGTATTGCCAAAATGGCAATGAGGTCAGTGAGGTCATAGCAGTACATGCTTTTAGATGATTTAGGTATAGATAAATAGAACACGTAGGTTTTTCGCTAATATATATACTCCTCCCCATGTTGATCCTCTATTCTGCTGCTAATGCACTTGACTAGTCTCTGTCTTTCTCTGGTAGAAAAGGAGATCCTAATAGAACAACAATGCTTGTTTATTGCTATGGTTAAGTAGAAATCGTTTTGAGAAAACTCGTCTGGCGGCAGGGGTGTCGGCCTTCTGTGAGCCCCTTGGTATCTTTCAGCTGCCCTCACATCCCTGGAAGATCCTATGACATTTTCTAACACACCCGTGCTGATAGAGAGCCAAGGATATCAGCAAGAGTTCCTAAGCCTAACTACAGATATGATGGCTATGTATGAGCTCATGTAAACCATGCATGTTGCATGCAATACTTGTTCTACGTGTGGATTATGAATAGTTGTTTGTTGGAGCAAAGCAAGGGATTTACCACGTCAATTGAACGTTGCAGATTGTATGGGATTTAAATCGTGTTTGATTTTGATTATGTTTCTAGGATATTTATTTGATATTGCTTTATTTATTTTTATTTTAGCCGTGAATATTGGCTACAAATCATAAGTAGTGTTTATGTTAACTACTATAAATAACCTCCTGCTATGAATAATAAGGGAATCTGAAAATTATCTCAAACTATTATCTTGGTTGTTTGCACCATAAGCAGAACAATAGAAACTTAGCCATTGTTAGCACGTTTCTAATTGGTACCTATCATTGGTATTATAGCAAGGCTCAACAATGTCAACCAACAAGGAGCGAATTGAACGTGTCCACTCAAAGATTAGAAGTATGCAGGATAGCATGAAACAAGTGGAATTGGGCATTAACGACAAGTTGCACCACTTGGAGGGGGTAATTAGCAAACTGGCCAACTCAATTGGTAGATCCAAATGAGCAGTGAGTCAATATGAGCATGTAGGTTCATCACAACCTAGCCGAGAAGAGAATGAGAGGGGATGTCAACAGTTTCCATCTAGAGCGGCCAAGCTTGAATTTCCGCATTACTCAGGTGATGATTCCACTGAGTGGTGTAATCAAGTAACCCAATTTTTTTATTACTAGGAAACAATTGATGATCAACGAGTGGTATTAACATCCTTTCTTCTTGAAGGCGAAGCCAACCAGTGATGGTAGTGGTTGCGTAGGGCATACTAGGAAGAAGGGCAACTGGTGACTTGGGAAACCTTTGTAGAAGAATTATGGGCTTGCTTTGGACCAAGAGAATGTGAAGATTTTGATGAGGCGTTATTGTTGGGTATACTTACTAATGCTATTAGTGTCAATGTGCAAGTATACAAAATAAGTAATATAATGATAAATATTCAAGATCGTCTCAACAGCAAGAATTATGGGCTCGCTTTGGATTGATGTTATCAGACTTGCTATAGCAATTTTAACAGTGCAGATTTTGTTCTAAATTAAAATAAAACAATTAACGAAACTAATATACTAATTAAAATAAGAACGCAATAAATAAAATGCAACAAAGTAAATTATCACGTCAAACTCAAGGATAAAACCAATGAGAATATAGAGTAGTTGAGTGAATAAACTCTCTTAATGGTTTTGACTATTTTTCTAATATTTGGCTCGGTTTCTACAGCATTTGTTACAGTACTGGGCAGAATCCTTATGTATCCTCAGCTGTCGCATGTTAGATATCTTATATCTATATGCAACCTAACAGTGATCAGTTGTTATGTCAACATAAGATATTACATTAATGCTTACGTTCTATTTACCCTACAAGTGAATCCATATGTCTAGTTCATCACTAATTTTAGATTAAGTATGGTCTTTTTAGGATAAGTTAAACTCAATCTAGGAAACCCAATCTAAAACAAAGTATTGCTCTGATATGTTCCACTAAGATAGACCATTTTGTGGCTCTCTCCTAATTTGTATCATTAAATGGGTGATCAGCCGAAATAATGAATAAAAATAAATGCTATCAAAACAAAATGCTACAACAAACATGCATCAATACATATTTTCAGTCAATAAACCATCACGATTGTTTATCACTCAATTAC
Organism: Citrus sinensis; assembly: GCF_022201045.2. Taxonomy (NCBI): domain Eukaryota; kingdom Viridiplantae; phylum Streptophyta; class Magnoliopsida; order Sapindales; family Rutaceae; genus Citrus; species Citrus sinensis. Next base: position 25,098,710 of record NC_068558.1, on the reverse strand, counting down.
AAATAAATTTAGTTCATGATTTGCAAAAAAAAAAATAAAGAACAAAGTTTTGACCATGAAACACATCCCTATGAATAAATAGAAAACACGAAAATAAGAGAAGGATAAGAAGGATTGAGCTCCCAATTGATCTCTGCAATTTTTCCTCTTGTGCAACCTTTAATATCTCTCTTGAATCTTGTTTTTCTTTTGTTTCTTTGTGTTTTTCTCCTTAGGTAACGGCTCTCTCTATTCCTTATGATGTGGACTTATTCTATAGCTGAAAATTAGGGTAAACAGAAGCCTAGGGCGTGCATAAGTCAGATTAGGAAACTGCAGATCGCAATTATGCAAGTATCTCACGCGGAATTTTCTCTGTCGTTGTTCGAGAATTGCTACAGCAATGGTTGCTACAGCAACTGCACTATTCCGGATTTGTTTCAATTCTTTTGTAGCCAAGTTCTTTTCCATCTTTTGCAAGCCTATTGCATCAACATTCCTTCCTTAAAATTTGAGCTTCTAGACACCTATAATTATGCATATGATTTAAGCACACAAATTATTCTAAAACAATTCAATTTATAAAAAATAAACTAAAATAGTTATTCATGCAAAATAAAACTAAAATGCAATAAAAACATATCATTTACTCTCAAAGTATTATTGATTTAAGTCTAAAAGTATTATGATAACTCTCATTTCGCAGAGTTATCAGCTATCACGAGTAAAACAAACTGGCTCGCTTCGAGAATACCAGAAGGAATTTGAAAGATTGGGCAACCGAGTGCATGGATGGACACATAGAGCATTGGTGGGGACTTTCATGGGTGGACTTAAACTTCAAATCTCGGAAGAAATATGCATGTTCAGGCCAACGACACTGAAGGAATCAATCAACCTAGAACGAATGAAAAATGAGCAACTTATACACCAAAAGAAAAGTTACTGCGACCAACATTCAGCAGCTGTGCACCATTAACACCGCTAGCCACCAACAGAAACATACCAGTTATACCTTACAAGAGATTGACATGGGAGGAGATGCAATGTCGGCGAGCACAAGGCTTATGTTTCAACTGCAACAAAAAATTCACGGCAGGTCATAAGTGTTCAAAAGCCCAACCCTTGATCTTGGAAAGCGAAGTAGCACCAGGGGAAACTGTTGAGGAGATTAATGAAGAAATCATCCGAGGAGTTGATCAAGAGGAAACCATTGATCCCAAAATCACCTTTTACATCTTTATAAGTTGGGTAGCACTTCAAACGATGTGCGTGATAGTGAAGATTGGACCCCTATGAGATCGTTGTGTTAATCGACAACGAGTCTACATATAATTTCATCAGTACCAATTAAACCCACGACAACGTTCTCAGTCCGAGTTGCGAATAGGGAAAACTTGACGTGCCAAAGGAAATATGAAAAGGTACAAATTTTGATTCAAAACATTTCTTTCCCGCTAACTATCTACGCACTGCCAATAACAAGACTAGACTTGGTGTTGGGCATTTAATGGCTTGAAAAATTGGGAACCGTATAGTGCAATTGGAAATCGCTCACTATGGATTTTAATTGGGAGAATAAACAATGACACTTACAAGGGATCAATCCTCAGTCATTGCAAACAGCTTCTATGATGGAAATCAACAAGGAAATACAGTAGGGACATGAGGTTTTTGCAATTTACTTGCGCATGAATTTGGAATAACCCATGGCACCGTAAGCATGTAAAAAATATTGAAGAATTTTGCTGAGTCATTCCACGAACCAACGCAAATACCTCTTAAGTACGACATCGACCACTGTATCACACTTAAGGAGGGAACCAAACCCGTCAATGTCAAGCCGTACCGGTACACTTATTTTTGAAAGGTAGAAATTAAGAAACATGTACATGAGATGTTAAATTCGGGATTAATAAGGCCTAGCAGCATCTCTTTTTTCCTTGCCGGTGTTATTAGTAAAAAAGAAATATGGTAGCTGGAGGTTTTGCACGGACTACCAAGCCTTCAACGAAGTCACCATTAAAGACCAGCTCCCCATAGCCGCCATGGACGACATGCTTGATGAATTACATAGGGCTGCCTATTTTACCAAGCTGGATTTACCTGCCGGTTATCACTAGGTACGAGTAAATCCACTTGACATTCACAAAACGACATTTCGCACTCACAACGGACACTATGAATATTTGGTGATGCCGTTTGGGTTGAGCAACGCGCCGTCGACATTCTAAGCCATAATGAATTCCATCTTTCGGCCTCATCTCAGGAATTTCATTCTTATTTTTTTTATGACATATGAATTTATAGTCCTACTTGGAGTTGTCATCTTGAACATGTCAAACAGGCTATGGAGATTCTAAAACAATAGAAATTTTTCGTCAAAGCTAGCAAGTGCATATTTGGCCAACAGGAGCTGGAGTACTTTGGGCATATCATCACTTGTCATGGAATTAAGGTAGATGAAAAGAAGATTGCTGCCATGGTGTCTTGGCCTAAACCAAAAACTATAATAGAGTTGAGAGGATTCCTTGGCCTAACCGGGTACTACTGCAAGTTTGCACAAGGCTATGGCATGATGGGTCGACCACTTACCAATCTACTCAAGAAAGGACAATTTGGCTGGAATGAAAAGGTAGATGAGGCATTGAACAAATTGAAACAAGCCATGACTAGTGCAATCATATTGGCAATACCGGATTTTTGCGACACATTCATTATCAAAACATATGCCTCTGGAAAAGGTATCAATGTTATTCTATAGTAGAAAGGGAAGCCCATTACCTTTATGAGCCGAACCCTTGGGGTATAAAAAAAGTCATGGTCCACTTACTCAAAGGAGATGCTGGCAATTATTGAAACAATTCGGATGTAGAGGCCATATATTCTAGGACAGAAGTTCATAATCCAAACTGACCGGCGGAGCTTGAAATACGTTTTGGAACAAAAAACAGCAACACCAGAGCAACAGAAGTGGCTTGCCAAATTGATGGGGTACAAGTACGAAATTCTATACTGGCTAGGCCATGATAACGCAGCTGCCGACGCTCTCTCATGCCGTCCAGACAACTCTACTCTTAACTACTTGTTTGTGCCACAAGTGGCTTTTGGGAAGAAATTAAATCGGTTGCTAAAGAGGATGAATATATGAGAAATATTGCTATGATTGCTCAAAATCAAGTAGCGGGTCTTTACTATTCACATAATAGATTAATGTTTTTTAAAGGAAAGGTGGTGGTCCCTCACAACATATGCGCGTACAAACGCTTGACACAATAATTTTATTGGCCTTAGATGTTTCATTCAGTTCAGGACCTACCAGCGCAATAAATCTACAACTCTTAAGCCTACGAGACTCCTTCAACCGTTATCCATTCCTTGTCAGGTATGGGACAACATTATATTAGATTTTATTGAATGATTGCCATGTTCCCAAGGCAAAAATACAATCTTGGTGGTGTCGTAGACTCATAAAATTTGCCCACTTTATGGCTCTAGCCCATCCATTCTCAATAAAAACAATAGGGGAAAGGTTTGTTAATGGATTTGTGAAATTACACGGTATGCCTAAAACTATAATTATTGATCGAGACTCTATCTTCATAAGCAAGTTTTGGCAGGAATTCTTTAAGATGCCAAGCACACAACTGAAGATGAGTTTAGCATACCATCCCCAAACCAACAGTCAAACGAAGGTGATCAATCGTTGTCTCGAACAGTATTTGCGGTGCTTCGTTTATCAATGGCCACGTAAGTGGCATGAATATCTTCCATGGGCAGAATTTTGGTATAACACCACTTATCACGTGTCCACGGGCATGACACCCTTCAAGCGTTGTATGCAGAGACCCTCCAACCGTTCCAATGTACCATGTGGGAACTTTGCCTGTACATGAGGTTAATAAGGCCTTATTGTCGAGAGATGAATTGTTATCATAACTGAACAAAAACCTAGTAGTAGCTAAAATCAGATAAAACAAGCGGCGGACAAACATCGGCGAGATGTTGAATTTCAGAAAGATGATCTAGTATTTTTTAAGCTTCAGCCGTACTGCCAAACTTCTGTATTTAAATGGGCTCATCAAAAATTGGTCAGTAGGTTTTTTAGGCGATACTGGGTTCTTGAGAAGGTCGGTTCGCTCGCTTATAAACTACAGTTACCGGAGAGGGCTCGAATTCAACTCGTATTCCATGTCTCTTTGCTAAAAAAGGTGATGGGTAACTTACCTCATAACAATATTGAGCTACAACCCATTGATGATGACGGCGTGATCATTCTTGAACCTGACTCTATTATTGACACTTGTTGGCTTAAACGAGGGAGCAAGCTCATTGAGCAAAGTTTGGTTCGTTGGAAAAAATTACCAGCTGAAGAGGCAACTTGGGAAGATACGATATTAATTCAATAGCAATTTCCATCTCTGACCATTTAGGACAAGGGTCATCATTCAGAAGGGGTATTGATAGAGACCCAAAGAGATCAGCAAGAGTTCCTAAGCCTAACTACATATATGATGGCTATGTTTGAGCTCATGTACACGTCTCATGCAAGCCATGCATGTTGCATGCAAGACTTATTCTACGTGTGGATTATGAGTAGTTGTTTGTTGGAGCAAAGCAGGGCATTTACCATGTTAATTGAACGCTGCAGATTACGTGGGATTCAAATCATGTTTGATTTTGATTCTGCGAGCAATGTGCATAATGCAAATCAATATTTGAAGACGGTATAGCTCTGTCACAGTGACTGGATATGTTTTTGGTTTCATCATATGTCATTGTGTCACGATCTGCTCAAATGACTTGACCTCAGCCCCTCCATTTGCCCTTTCCTCGAGCTATGTTGCTGTAACAAGAGTAACAGTGGGAAATAATGATAGAACAGTTGATAATATAATTAAGTTGTGAATTTTCTCGATGCCTTTATTGAATAAACTATTTTGAATTTATACACTGCAAGACTTTGCATCTTAACAACGAAAGCGCAACTAATAGCTAAAAAATAGTAACAGTAGCTAAAAAATGGCAAATAAATCAGACTTGTGCACATTATTCGGAGTAGTGACCAACTACTTTGATTGACTCAATAGAATAAAAATAAAGTGCTGCAGACTCGTAACATTCCTCCCCCCTTGAATAGGTTCTTGTCCTCAAGGACTCTTAAAGTGAATGAACCTTACCATAAAAGAATGTTCTTCCTCGCAGGTAGATTTTGATGTTGAGAGACCATCCCATTGAATCAATATTTCACACTTGTGTCCTGTCCTACGGTGTTTCAGAATTGCTGAAGGTTGGGGCTGAAGTTCTCTATTTTCATCTGTTACAGATGGAAGGCTAGAAAAGTTCGATCTTGGGTACCCAGTTGTTTCTTCAAGAGAGAGACATGAAAAAAATGATGGATTTTACTTCCAAGCGAAAGATCGAGACGATAGAAAACTAATCCAATTCTCTCCAACACTCAATAAGGACTATAAAAGCGGGGTGAGTTTATTTGACGATCTCAGAGCCAAAGAGGTCTGCTGGTAGGGTTGTAGTCATAAATACACCCAATCCCCCACAGAAAATTCTCTTTCCACTCTTCCACGATCATATGCAGCTTTCATTCTATCTTGTGCTTGTTGGAATTGAGTCCTTAGCTCTCGCATGACCCGATCTCTAGCTTGCAACGTTTGGTCTACAGCTTCTACTCTAGCTGTGCCAGGAACATAAGTTAACAAGTTAGGCGCAACTCGCCCATACACCACTTCAAAGGGAGTCTTTCGAGTAGAAGTGTGAAGACTAGTGTTATAACATAATTCTGCCCAGGAAATCCAGTGAACCCACTCGTTTGGCTTGGTACTTGTGAAGCATTGCAAATACATTTCAATAGTTCGGTTCACTGCCTCAGTTTGCCTATCCGTTTGTGGATGATAAGACGGGCTGAAATTGAAATGAGTGCCCTGTAAATTGAAAAGCTCCTTCCAAAAAGAACTCAAAAAAGTGGAATCCCGATCACACACAATTGATCTCGACATGCCATGAAGCTTAAACACATTCTCAAAAAATACTTGTGCCACTTTAGGAGCATAATAAGGATGAGACATTGGAATAAAATGGGCATACTTAGACAACCGATCCACCACTACAAAGAGAATTGATTTTCTTTTAGATGGGGGTAATCCATCAATGAAATCCATCGAGATATCAGACCATACCTCTATTGGAATAGGTAAAGGCTGAAGAAGGCCTAAGGGTGATTGATGATCAACCTTGTAACGTTGACACAAATCACACTGTTTAATATAATTCTTAAGCATCTCCTTCATGTGCTTCCAATAGAAAACTTCTCTGATTCTGTGGAAGGATTTGTAAAACCCCTCATGACTGCTATCATGGATCTCTTGGATGATTGTTGGAATTAATGGTGAGTTTTCAGGTAAGTAGATCCGTTCTTTGAAGAATAAAATGCTATCTTGACTTTCCCAAGGTCCCACTGCCTCGCCTTGCTGTAGATTCTCATGTATTTGTTGAAACTCGAGATGCGACTGATTTTCCTCTCGAACCGCCTCTAGCTATTGTGGTAAAAGGCAGGAGATAGAATTGATTTCGCCTTGCACGTCCCTTCTAGATAATGCATATGCTGCTGCATTACTCTTTCCCTTATTGTATTTGATGGAAAAATCATATCCCATCAGTTTGAGTAGCCACTTTTGTTGAGGTTCTGTCATTATTCTCTGCTCCCACAAGTATTTTAAACTCCGTTGATCAGTTCGAACTACAAAATGGCACCCCAACAAGTACGATCTCCTTTTCTTTACTGCTAAAACCAGTGCCATCAGCTCCTTTTCGTAAGTAGAGAGTAATAGATTTTTTCCTTTTAAGGCAGTGCTAAAATATGAAATTGGTTTTTGTTCTTGCATTAAAACAACACATAAACCACTCCCAGATGCATCACATTCAACAATGAATAAAAAGGTGAAATTTGGCAAGGCTAGCACTGGAGCATGAGTCATGGATTGTTTCAACAACTCAAAGGCCATGTCTGCTTCTGAATTCCAAAAAAAAAAAAAAGAATTCTTTTTTAGCATAGACGTCAAGGGAGCGGCTATGTTGCCATAACCCGCAATAAATTTTCTATAGTAACCTGTGAGTTCCAGGAAACCTCTTAATGCCTTGACAATAGATAGTTTTGGCCAGCCTTCCATTTCTTTAATTTTGTCAGGGTCAACCTTTACACCATCATTACAAATAATGTGGCCCAAGTATTTAACTTTGGTTTCCCCGAATTGGCACTTCTCCCTTTTAACAACTAAATGATGAGCTCGCAAGATCGAGAAAGTAATTCGAACATGTTTTTTATGGTCATACCATGATTTACTATAAATCAAAATGTAATAAAAAAAAAAACTAGGATGAATTTACGTAAATGAGCTTTAAAGATATCATTCATGAGGGACTGAAATGTAGAATGTGCATTAGAGAGCCCAAAGGGCATTACCAGGAATTCGAAATGTCCATGATGGGTTCGAAAGGCCGTCTTATGCACGTCATTTGGGTTCATCCGAATCTAAAAATAGCCTGACTTGAGGTCAAGCTTTGTCAAGAACCCAACACCACACAATTCGTCTAATAGTTCATTGATCACTGGAATTGAAAATTTATCTTTCACAGTTTGTCGATTAAGTGCTCTATAATCCACACAAAACCTCCAACTCCCATCATGTTTTCGTACTAATAATACTGGTGAAGAAAATGGACTCTGGTTGGGACGGATTATCCCTTAGGACAACATTTCTTCCGCCAATCGCTCAATCTCTTATTTTTGAAAATGTGAATATCGATAAGGACAAACACATATCGGCCCAGTTCCTGGTTGAAGAGGAATTTGATGGTCTTGGGAATGCAAAGCCGGCAGCCCTATTGGAGTTTAAAAAACATCACGAAATTCAGTAAGTAAGAATCCCAAATCATCATTTTGTGTTACCTCACTGGTTGCTGTTGGTTCTTTATCCACTGAAATTGAGCAAAATTGTAAAATGATCCCACGGCCTTAGTTTTTCCTCAATGTTTTCTGAATTGTGTCTCCCTCAATAGCTTTAAGTTCTGAAGTAGTAGCACCCCGTAATGTCACCTGATGCCCATCTTTAGTAAACTGCATTTCCATTTTGTCAAAGTCCCAAAGGATCGATCCAAGGGTGCATAACCATTGTGCCCCTAACACCGCATCACATCCTTCTAGAGAAAGGAGGTAAAAATCTGCTTCAATCTGAGTCCCCTGCAACTGTAACTGTACTCCCTTACAACGACATGGACTAGTCAATTTCTCCCCATTTGCAACTACCACACTGAGCAGACACCCTGGCTCCGACTTAAGTCCCGTAATTTTTGCAAATTTGTGATGGAGAAAATTATGAGTTGAACCAGAATCAATTAAAATAGTCAAAGAGGCTTTACTAATACTTGACTGAAGTCGCATTGTTTGTGGAGATTGGACCCTAGCTAGAGCGTGCAAGGAAATAGCGGGAGTCTCTTGTGTAACGTCTTTCTCCTTTTCATGTTCTTTTGGCTCGTCCCCCTCTTCTGCCTCAATCAAAAACAATTTCTTGCATTTGTGCCCAAAGGTATACTTCTCGTCATAGTTATAGCACAATCCTTGTTCCCGCCGACGTTAGAGTTCTGTTGGGGAGAACCTGCGAATTGGTAGTGTGCGGACAGCAGTAGAGTTTCTGGAGAACTTTGTTGTGCCCAATTGTGTGTTAGAATTCCGTCCAAAGTAGGAGACTGGTGTATTCGTAGGTCTTTGGGTCTTAAATTCATAAGTTCAGGTCAACCCAATAGCTGCACTTAAATTTGGAGGATTTTGTACTTGCACATCAGTTCGTAACCCATCTTTTAGCCCACTGATAAAACACTCAGCTTCTTGTTTGTCTGTTAAGTGACCCGCTCGTGCTAGTAACCTTTCAAATCGAGTTTGATACTCTGACACCATTCCTGTCTATTTAAGTTTGCACAACTCACCGAATGGATCTTCATATTTAGTGGAGCCAAATCGCTCTAACAAGCCTGCCTTTATGCCCTCTCATGTCATAAGATGCCCTTGATTCTTACGACGTTGGAACCATAATTGTGCATCCCTTTCCAAGTGATATGCTGCTAATCGAACCTGATCATTAGTAGGGTTGGCAATAGGACGTGATGGAATGGGATTTACCAATCCCAGTCTCATCCTGTATATGCAAATAGGATGAAAAAATGTCTCAATCCCGTCCTTATTTTTTTTTGGGACAAAAATATGTCCCAATCCCATCCCAATTGAAAAAATTGCCATTCTTAATCGGTAATGAGACGGGATGGGACGGAATTTGTCAATCCCACTCCCGTCCCGCATATGTAATTAGGATAAAAAAAATGTCTCAATCTCGTCCCTAAATTTTTTTATGGGACAAAAATATGTCCTAATCCCGTCCCAAATGGGATGGGATCCCGTAGGATCCCATCCCATTGGGAAAAATTGTCATCCCTAATCATTAGGAGCTGTTGCTTGAAAATTGAATAATTGCTCCGCCCTGCAAATCCATAGTGTTGGATCTTTAGAGCCATCATAACGTGGAAAATCCAACTTGGTAAGCTTTGGAGCCATCCAACCACCCACTTCACCGAAACCACCCTGTCCCTGTGGTCCCTGATTCCTATTGACGAACCCTTAATCTAGCATGTTTAATCGGGAGTTCATTGTTGTCATCATCTCCTCCATCTGTTTCAGAAGTCGTTCTTGCCCAAAACGATTCTCTATCTGATTCTCGAGTCGTTGAAGGCGCTGATCATCTGCCATTGGCGGCTCTGATACCAATATGTCACGATCTGCTCCAATGGCTTGACCTCGGCCCCTTCCTTTGCCCCTTCCTCGAGCAATGTTGCTGTAACAAGAGTAACAATGGGAAATAATGATAGAACAGTTGATAATATAATTAAGTTGTGAATTTTCTCGATGCCTTTATTGAATAAACTATTTTGAATTTATGCACTGCAAGACTCTGCATCTTAACAACGAAAGCACAACTAATAACTAAAAAATAGCAACAGCAGCTAAAAAATGGCAAATAAATCAGACTTGTGCACATTATTCGGAGTAGTGACCAACTACTTTGACTGACTCAATAGAATAAAAATAAAGTGTTGCAGACTCGTAACACACTGCCATCGCGTACGATCGATCAATAGGACGTCGTAGCTCTGCGATCAAAATAAAGACTGTGAAAGGAATGAAACTAAAGAAAGAAGTAACGATAACGAAGAAACATGAAGTTCTACAATGAGCAATCAACAAACTTTAGTCAAAATATGAAAATATCATGTCTCTCTCAAGTCTTCAACCTGATGGGATGGTGGAGGGCATGGGGTGGCGGAGGTGGTGGCATTGACATATGTTGCATCGGGGGTCTTCCAAGTAATTGTTGTGGAGGTGGTGGCAGTTGTAGCCAAACCGGGGGTTGTGCACCCGTTCCTATTGGTTGTGGAGCGGCTCCTTGCATAACTGAAGCTACTTGAGGAGGTGGCGGCGGCATATTTGGTGGTGGCCTGAACATCATATGTGGAGGCGTGACAGGTGGTGGAACACGTTGATGTCTGGTTAATTTTTTTATTAATTTCTTCAAAGTGATTAGAATTTTTTTTTAATCTGGGCTCATATTAGTTTTTAAACATTTTGTGGAATGCATCTAACAATAGTGTATAATAGGAGTTAACTTTTTAATTTTTTTATTTATTAAATACTAATTACTATTTCAATTTTTACTCAAAATAAGTTTACGAGAGAATCATGATCCTTAAGGCCATACCAACATCAATTTGCTTCTTGAAGAAATCTTGCCTTCTCCACGACTTGCCCAAGGTGTGGTTTTCTATTCTTTTCTTCTTGAAGATGTAGTGCAGGCATTGATTTTTTGACCTTCATCTTGATTTCTTGGGTGCCCATGTCTCTCGTTTGGCTGGTCGATTCTACCGTTCAATTTGCTTTGCAAATCGAATGTTTTGTTGTTTGGTTGGAGGATTTTCTTTCTGGTATTTTTTTTATACTTTGCTTACAAATTTTTGTAAAAAAAAAAAAAAATTTCTACAGCACAAGATTAATTGATAAAATATTATATGTGCTATTCATCACATAATTTATTTCTATTCAATCAATTATGTTATATTATTTTTATTTTGTTTAAACACGCATCTATTAAAGTTTATACTCAAAGTACTGAGATTCAAAACAAAAAAAAAAATCACTTTTTAGAATTAGACCTTTAACTTCCAAAATCAGTTATATTCTATTATATCATTTTATATAAAAATAATTCATAAAAGAGTTCATAACTATAATATTAGCCTGCGCGCCCTTAAAACCAACGGCAAAGCAAATTTATTAAATTATTTTAAAATTAAGTGATTTTATTGATTATTAATTAAGATGACGTAATAGCATTAGGATCCTTAATGTTTTAAATTATTTGCTAAATGGATGTAGTCTTCTAGTTTATATCAAATAGCTTCCCAATCTCTTTGCTTGGCAAGGGGCTCCAAGACCGACCCGAGCATGACCTATGATTAAGATAAAGGGTCTTAATCTTTAAAAAGTCCGACCCTTCAAACTAAGGTCAAGCCAAGCCCCAATTTTATCCGATTGAGCTCAGGCTCAATCGGTCTTTATTTGAGCCCAGCTATAATTTTTTCTTTTTTACTTTTTTTTTTAATTTTTAAATACTCTTTTATAATAGGATTTCAATTCTTCATTCTTTACTAATAATATTGTATCATTATTATTTCATTTTTATGTTGAGTTTGGTTCTAAGGAATTTAATAAATTATTTCTTATTTAGCTTAACAAAAATATAACATGTAATAATCTAACTAAATTACCAAATAAATAAATCAAATGCAAAATACTAAATTAATTCCAAATAAAAACAAATGTTAGTGGAGGAGTTGTGACTATATATGTGGAGTGTGTATTTTTAAGTGTTATTACCCAGGTCAAACCCCAAAAGTAATTGAAGCGACGTCGTTTCCTCTCTTTCTTTCTTTTTTTTTTTTTTTTTTTTTTCTCCCTAAACGACGCCATTTGGTTTAGTTAGCATCAGCCCCAATTGCTCTCTCTTCATCTTCGTTTCAGAACCGATCCCAAGTACTGCAAAACCCTTTAAGCTAAACCCACATAGATGGACCAACTGACTCCCAAAAAGAACAAAACACCCATTCATCTTGAGATTCTTCACTACTTTGACTCTTCTTGAATAATTCCAAAAGGGAAAAAAAAATTAGGTTCATGTCACATTAGAGAGCAACTTTGTACTATATATTCTTCGAGCCAAGCTAAGGAAACCGAAGTTCAAAATTATCAAGACAAATTTAGATCCATATACATTTATACACAAATGAATTATTAGCAGTAACGTGTCATTAAATTTTCACATGCACACATGCATGTTCTTTTTTGCAAAATGAAATGCACTTCATTTCTCTAAGCAAAAGCACTTCTTAGTTCGTTATAATATGCTTAGATTACAAGCTTAATTACTCTTGAATTATACCAAAAAGAAAGAAAGGAGAACTTGTTTCTAAATTTTACATTAAGTCTTGTTTCTGCCAGGCGTGATGGTTGTCGATGGTGGTGGTGACGATGGCTAGGTATGTGTGATGGTTGTCGGTGTTGGTGGTGCTGATGGATGGGTTTGTGTGATGGAACCCTACGTGATGGTGGCTGCCAAATTGATGGTTGTCGGTGGTGGTGGGTGCCGATGGTTGGGTATGCGTGATGGTGGGTGCCAATGGTTGTTGATCGCGAATGGCTGTGAAATGAAGAGCAATGGTTTTACAGAGAAATAGAAGGAGAATGACTATGAGACGAAGAGGAAGAGAAAGCAATTTAGGATTGTTGTGGTTTTGCCTTAACTAAGCTAAAACGACGTCGTTTTAGGAAAGTAAAATGAATGGAAAAAAAAAACTGAAACGGTATTGTTTATTAGTTTTGGGTTTGACCCGCGGTTTGACTTGAGGTAAATAACATTTTCCTTTTAAAAATTAATTTACGAGTAAAGGTCAAATTAAGACTTTTAATAAGGCCTTAGCTCTAATCTAAATATAATCGGACTTGATTTATTGAGGCATACTCTGAACTTAATCCCTTAAATTTGAGATAAAATCCTAAAAATTAGGACCGGGTCAATCGAGCCAAGGGTCCGGTCAGGCTTTTTGTCCCTCCCTACCAACGTTAAACGAAACTACTTATTGAAATCAGTAGCAACTAATTTAACGTCCAAATCGAGTGCGAACGAACATCTCGGGCATCAAATTGACAATCGAATTCTCTGGTATCTGAATTGGGTCGGATTCATTTCGAGGTCATGGTAGTGAAATTGATGCCTTGTTGTCCGAGCTTATCTCAGAAACCTTTACCCAAACAAGTACAAATCAGAACCCAAATGAAATACACAACAACGAGGAGGCCTGAGATTTTAACTTCTTCTGCAGCTGCTTCTTCGACAAGTGCTTCTGGGTTAAGGGTCTTTGTGCTTTCCGATTTGCACACTGATTACTCTGAGAACATGACTTGGGTCAAATGCTTGTCCACTACAAGACACAAGAAAGATGTTCTTCTTGTTGCTGGTGATGTTGCCGAGAAGTATGACGATTTCGTTTTGACTATGTCTCTTTTGAAAGATCGCTTTCAACGTGTCTTATTCGTGCCCGGAAACCATGATCTTTGGTGCCGTGGGGAGGAAAATGATTTTGTAAGAAAGTTTTTTTGTTTCTTTTTCTTGCTTTATGCTTTAGTTGTGTCTTTTTATTGTTTATGCTGTTGAATTGTATTTGAAATTTATTAACTTTATGTAGTTGTCAGAAACTTAGGATTCATGATTATTATCATACCTTATGATTCATGTTGAACCATTTTAATACAAGTGGATTGAATTTAGATTGGATTGATTTGTTAGACAAGTAGTTTGTTACTTGTTAGGCAAATATTTCGATGTGGAAATTCATCTAATTTGAAAACGAAAACATAATTTGAACCAAAAGCATGAATCTAGAACGTTTTTGGATTAGATTGATTCTTAACCACTTAAAGTATCAATTGAATCTTCTTGAAGTTAGATTGATTCTTGTCCACTTAGTGGTCAATGCTAGTTTAACTGAGTTTCGATATAATCCAGTGGATTTAAATTGAAAAACTCACCTAGGTAAAGATCAATGCATAGTGTATCAATTGTTTCTTGTTACATTTTGAGTAAATCAAGTGTTCTTGAGTCTTCCTTTTGTTAGGCCTTTTATTTTTCAGTGCTGTTAAGTGATGTCATGAATTTTGTCAATCTAAGAAGAGGCATAACAGGCTGCTTTAGCTGAATGCAGACTAAGTATCTCCACTGATACAATGCAGGCACGGTAAACTTAATTTTCTTCTAGACCATGCTTCTTCATCGTCAAAATGGGGTGGCTGTTCATTATTTTAACCCATCTTATGGATCTTTGTCTCACTTTAGTTGTGATATGTGCTCAATATGCATGGGCATTACGTGCATGGTTTGCAAGCAAAAGTGGAAGACTTGTTTAAGTTAATTAGAATTCTATTAGTTGGTGGTCTTAGTGGGTTCGGTTGGATAAGCTTTTGTTGCTGATTTTCAGCATGAATCTAGTCATGTTCCAGATTAATTTGCTATCATTTTGCTATTGATGTTCTATTTCTTAGCTTAGTGTGTGTGTAGAGTTTGGAGGCTATATATGCGTAATATGGAACGATTGGAGGGGGAATGGAAAGTTAAAAAGAATACTACAATATTTCTTCTCTCTTTTCTTCTTAAATCTCAGTTTCACTTCTTGGGTACAAATTCTACATATCAAGTTGCCATAGCTTTTACAACACTAGTAAAATTTTATCCAATGGCAGTTTGCAATCTTACAATTAGGAGAGCATTTGTTTCTTCTTGTTTAGGTTTCTGCTTTTAGAAAATGTTGTCTGAATTTATATTGTGCTTGTTCTTTCAGCCTGATTCTCTTGAAAAGCTGAATAAATTGCTTGATGCATGTAGAGGACTAGGAGTTGAGATCAATCCAGTGGTCATAGATGGCTTGGGAATCATTCCTCTGTTCTCTTGGTACCATGAGGTAATTAGTTAAGGAATTTGTGTTTCAGATCTCAGCTTCTGTTTGTTGATGACTTTATCAAAGCAATGCCTTTTCTTTTCTGTTGTTTCTGAATGTTTAAAATCCTTAATTGTGCATCCACATACTCTGTGTCTTCCTTCTTTTGCAGAGCTTTGATAGAGAAAAGGATATAAGTGGCATCCGCATTCTGCCTTTGGAGATGGTGATTCACTTTCTTTTCTCCTTGTAAGGTTTCATAAACCTTGGGATGGTGTTTGTTAAGGTTTCTTTGAACATAATTTTTCTTTTATTCTCCATGAGGTGCATATCATCTACAATTTCTCTTTTGTATTGAAGTTATTTTTGATGATGCATTTGGCATCAGATTTTTTTATTGTTTTTTATTTTACTAAAAAATGAATGCCCTTTTTGCAGTAGTTACCCACTGCATGATGACTGTAACAAACAAGTGTTACTAAATAGTGCTACATTTTTTATCAAAAAATTGTAATATCCATTAGTTAAATATAGGAGCCATGTATCTTTCTGGACAATTATGTTAGCTCATGCCAAATTTATAGCTGTTGGGCTATTTGATTTGCGTATATGGTTTTTGTGGTGGAAAATTTGATCTTCTTGTGCTGTTACTTTGGCTCTTCCTATCTGGCGATTAATTTTTATCGAGGCTTTTTCTGTCTTTATGTTTATCTAAATTTCAAATAGTTTTCTCAAACTCCTGTCTTGTACTAGGCTGTTTCCTTTCACTGTGTTTTCCATTTTCCTCCAATCCATTGCTTTTTTTTTTTTGTGATTTTTCAATTTACCAATCATGGTGACTACTGAACATTAATTCATGGGGGATCATTTTTCAATCTTTCAATGCTTAGGTATGTAGGGACTTTCACGCCTGCAAGTGGCCTGGTGATCTTTCAAGCCGAGATGCCTCCCTTTCTTTATACTTTGATGCAATGAATGAAAATAATCAGGAAGTAATCAATGAGATCCAGAGGACATGTGACCAAATAATCACGTTCTCTCACTTTGTGCCCAGGTCGGTCAAATGCTAGTTGAAATGCAAATATGTTTAGTGTTATTTATGTTCAACAAGAGGCATGCTGGTATAACCTTTAAGTATTCAAAAATGTCATTTTTTAAGATAAACCACAATCCATATTGTTCAAGTCTTAATTGTTCATTAACTGGTGTGGACATTACCAAAAACAGTGTCATATTTATCTCTCTTTCTTCTTTGTTTTTTTTCCACTTTTTCCTTTTTTCCCCCCCCCTCTTTGGTGAGGCTGTTATAGCTTTATTCTTATTCTTTGTAACCATAATGAAAAAAGTACTTGTGCAAGTTGGCTGAACATTCTTGACACTATTTGTGTGGAAATGGTGTCAGCATTAACTGCAATTACAATGGTGTGTTGGATTTGCGGGTGCAGGTAATGAAGGATTTGTCCTTGTAACTGGCTATGTTTTATGTGACCCTAGCATTAGTTTTGCAAATACTTAAAGGGCAGATCGATTCATCACCCTATATGTACTTTAGGGGCCCAAGAGAGATTAACAAACTTCCCACTTGAAGGATTAGACGGCAGAATTTTGTTCAGAACACATTGCAAATAAGCAGTTTCTTGTATTTGATTGAGCTTAAGTTTTTTGCATTTTTCTTTGGACTAGGGTTTCTTCCCATATGTTTTTAGAAAGTCCCGCTATCAGTTTTTAGTATTTGGTAGACGAGGATGATGCTTTTTGCCTTCTCTATTCTTTATCCTAGCTTGCATCAACTTATCAGACTTAGATTATGGCAGGTGTAGCATACTGATGACTATTTATTGTTTGTTGGTAAGTGTTTTTTTTTTACCCATTAACCATTTAATGTGTTGGAACTTAGTACAGTCAATTTGTGCGATATTTGGAGAGAAAGAAATAGTTGGAGGTTTTGAAGGATTTGAGCATGGGATTTTTAGGCTGGTACTCCCTTCCTTGAGATCTCTCCATAGTTGGGTGAATCAATTGTTTTTTGTTTCTGAATTTTCTTTTTCCTTTTCAAATCACTGTAAATAAAATGTTTAATGTACTCAAGGCAAACTGAATTCCCAAGAACCTAGTATTGGTCAAGCCAAAAAGAATTTTGAAGCTTCTAGTAGCATAGAGTCACTGCAATTGTTAGAAATCTGTCAATGCTCTTTTATAAAGTTTCTGGTGAATACATGTCACCTGATGCATTATGCAGTTTACAATGGTCTTAAGCTTAAGTGTAAACACTTAGAACCATTGTCAAATCAATTATTTGATCTTTAATATGTTCTATACCTTTCCAATAAAACTAAAGTTTTGTTCAATATGCCACTTTATTCAGATATATTCTGTTTTAAGTGCATCTGGGCACTGATTTATTGTTACATTTGTCATATCATCCAGGCAAGACCTATGTCCTGAGAAGAGGATGCTATTTTATCCGAATCTTCCAAAGATTATTGGCTCTGATTTTCTTGAGCTGCGTATAAGGTCTATACACGGGGCCATGGGAAGCACATCTGCATGCCATGTGTTTGGTCATACCCATTTCTCCTGGGATGCAGTGCTTGATGGAATCAGGTATTTTCTATGAACTTGGTTTCAAATGTTTTTCAATGATTTTCATTGCAATACTCTTTTTATTAGTTAGGAAAAGGTGTCAAAACATGTTACCCCTTTTAACGGATTCTCAGGTATTAGAGGTAGAGAATAATGTAGTAACTTATTCGGAACTATGATGCCTTTTTAACATGCATTTGTAGAGAAGTCTGCTTCTAATAATTGAGAAGTAAAAGAGGAATTTATTGTACTGATATCTTGAATATTTCACTCACTTCGCGCTCAGAATATAATCTCTTTATTGACTGCCATAGTGGATTCAGAAAGTATTGTTGATGAGCAAAGAATTTTGTGAACCTTCTTTTTCTTTCTTGCTTGTGTTTAAAAAACTTGTCCATGCCAGCAAATCATTTTTCTTTTCTCCACATTATTGTTGTGGAAGCCTTGAGTGGAAGTGCAGCGGGCTGAAAAAAATCACCACTTTGACTTGATGCAACAGAAAGGCTATCTAACATTAATTAGTCCATACTTTACTAAAATGAGCGCTCTCTCCCAAGAGGACTCTATGTAGCTCTCATTTTAATAAAGCTAAGATAAAAGACCAAAAACCATAAACGCCTATACACTATGTGAGTAAGAACTTCCGATTCATTTACTTGCAAATGAGATGATCATGTCTTATGCTGTGGGTGAGATTTGGCTGAGATAGTTTAGATATGTTCTTTTGATGAAATTGATAGAACAAAACCATAATCTTGTTAGCGAGTACTTTAGACAGCATTGATGATCTGGTGAACGTAGGCGCAAAGCGGCCAGATTGACGGCCAGTCATGTGAGATCAAGTGACTGCAAGCGAGCTGCGCCCAGGGTCTTATTGTTCTCATGGTTTGATTGTCTGTAAAATGCAGGTATGTACAGGCACCATTGGCTTACCCTAGAGAGCGGAAAAGAAGAATGAATGGAGGTGAAAATCAGCTTCCATATTGTGTCTATTCTGATGGGAAATTTGCTGATAAACTATCACATTGTTACTGGTCAGATTACTA